>NC_086361.1:16103030-16468030 GCF_036324505.1 Eleginops maclovinus
CACTGACAACAGCATCAGTAGGCAATGCTATTATATAAGCTCTCAAGACTATTAACCAGGCAGAGAACACTAAGTTATTTTTATTACACTGAATACAAAGACAGTCTGCAAATAGAGGCATCTGAGTGACATTTGAAGTCTATAATAGAGTCACTTGTGAATTTATGGTTCTGACTCAAGCTCTTGCACCGAATAATATTTTGTTTCTGTCATGGCACAAAAGCTGCAACACTGACTCAAAGCCTTAAACTATGTACATATAAACGTCTCCATGAAGTTTTCCCAATTATAAAAGAAAGTGTGTCGTTTATTATTCTAAAACGTGGAGTCTGTGTGGAAAGAGAACCCTGCTTGTAGTTTCACATGCACAACTATAACGGTACATCACTCTAAGCTTCACTGCCGGTGGCCCTGCTGTGGCGAGCCCTTCCCAATTGTGCACACCTGCGTCTCATGAGCCTGTGTGTGTAAGTGTGTGTGTGTCCCCTGCCACCCACGTTGATACATTTGGGTTCCTTCCTTCCAGCACCACTGGGTGAAAGCAGGGTGCAGCCTATGAGTCCCCTCCTTCCTCTCCACAGGTGTTGCTATCCTGCCCTCAGATATATTTTGTGTGTGTTTGCGTGTGTGTAAGCACAATGCCTCTACTAATATGAATTTACAAAGACAGTCTTCCTCTTTCTGCTCAAATGAAAACCACCTTGGATCAGAGACAAGTTGGGTTGGCATGAAAGGGCCGCAAGTCTGGGAACAAAGATCATCCAACATGTTCATAGTTCACAGGGTTTAGATGTTTACCAAAAGCACTCAGACCTTTCTCTCACACTGCTCCGATAAAGCAAAGTGGTTCATCATCAGCATCTGCATCTACTATAAAAGCTTGTGCGCTATTTTGTGGGTTTTAAATGAGCCGTGTGGTGACTGGGAGGTAAATGTCATCGGTTTTCAGCCGGAAACCTTCGCCACAAGAATGTGACCACGGGATACCGAGTAAATCAATATGGAAGCCAAGGGAGGAGGCTGAAGGAGGGGGGTAAAGAGAGAGGGATGTTACCGCAGGTGAGAAAAACTAAATGACAGCAGCGAAAAGGAGGAGAAGGGGATGGAGGGAGACGAGAGGAGAGTGAGGGAAGAGTTGATTTTGAGAGGAGTTAACTGCTCTTTCGGTCTGACCTTTGACACTCGGGGAGCAGGTTAAGCTGTGACATTATCCCCGTGTGTGTGCGTGCGTATGTGTGTGTGTCAAAAATGTATTGCTTATTTCTAGATCAACTTGGCTGTGTAGTTTGTAGCGCACGACACACAAACTGGAGTAAATAGGGCATTTGCAAGAGGCTAATCTCAGCTGAGGATTAATACACATTTGGTGTACTAGTGTGTATTTAAAGCAGCAAGATGGTGCATGTGGCATCGATTCAAAATAAACAACACTGCCCACAGTGTGGTAATAAGGGAGGATGTCACCCAGTGCAGCAATGTGGCTCAATTATGTGTTTAAGGTTGTTGGGACAACAAACGTAGGTGTATAGAGGAGCTTCCTGTGGGACTTATTGGCAATATTACAAGATATCACTTAAATCACACATGTACACTATATACTGTATATATATATATCACTTTACAAAACAAAGGAGGTACGCATACTGTATGTGTACTCCCCAGACTCCTGTCACAAATCCAACACAAAAGAGAAAACTCTTAAATTGCAAAAAAATCACATTTGGACAAACTACTAAAATTCCAAAGTACTCGCATAGCTACATACGCACTTATATAAGCAGGAATTATATGTTGTCTGTGACTTGTGTGAAGTGACCCTGTTCCTTAAAAAAAAAGGACAAACTCTTTTCCTGCAAACACCCACGCAGGCACAAGTGATGACATTTCTCAGTCATGAATGGAGAGCCACTTTGCCACAGAGACTCACAAAGGGAGGAGGACACAAAAGCAACACCACAAAAAAGAGAGAGAGAGGGAGGGAAGGACTTAATATGTGGAAAGTAAAATACATTAAAAAAAACATATATAGTAATAGAGTTAATGTACCTCGTAAGGCATCCTGGGGTTACATAAGCCAGACTGATAAAAACATGTTTTAGCATTCATGTTTCTGATCACCTTTTCTTTGTTGCGAAAAGTAAAACTGAATGAATTTCGATTTCGTTTGAAAACGCAGTCAATGCTATTCACTTTCTGGGAAATCCAGTAACTACAAAATAAATTGACTGCTACAAAGGCATGTAAGGAGATTTTGTGTGTGTGTGTATGTGTATGTGTGTGTGTGTGTGTGTGTGTGTGTGTGTGTGTGTGTGTGTGTGTGTGTGTGTGTGTGTGTGTGTGTGTGTGTGTGTGTGTGTGTGTGTGTGTCTCTGCATATTAAAGACAGCAGGTAATTCTGTTTTGGGTCAGCAAAAACTACTCTAAAGCCGTACTTAAAGAGGCAGTAATGAAGCTGCCAGCGGGCTATACACTATTATACTTCACACTACTATCCCAGCTCTACTCTGCTTCCCTGGAAAGCGTTAAGTGCGCCTAAGATCATCAGATATCACCCAGATATGTACCTGATAACAATATCAATTATCACAGCATCATGTTGAATCAGCACACATTCCCTCGGTCGACACAGAGAGAATGCAAATGAAGATGCAGATCAGCGGTTTCAAAGTGCCAGAGGGTCCTATCTGTGTCTCTAGTAGCAGTGCATGCAGACTGCGAGGCAACGCTGCCTCTCAGTGGTTTATACAGGACCTGCACACACGCAGACACACAAACACACACAGAAGTGGGGCAGGTTGGAGAGTAAGTTGTGCAAGGTGACATCTCAGGGGAGATAGGGTACAGACACATTTCTCTTCAGAGCTTGGGCAAGGGGGGGACGTTCTGCATTGAGTAAGCTCTTGTAAAAAAGCTCAAGGTATATAAAGTTATTTAGGACTGCAAATAAATCTCTCACATCAGTTTGACAAAGAAGACATATTCAAGAAGCTCTGCACATTTATTTTTAATCATTAAATCTGGATTTAACTGTGTTTTTTCATTGCCATCTTATTCACCCATGAACTATTTTTGCCCTTTTTCTAAATATTTGATCACCCTTCCTTGACTTAACTCAGACCAAGCGTGAAAGGTGAACTTTATTTAAACCTGCAGTGCTCCTACATTTGGCTTTAATCTGTGACACCGAACCTTTTTCCAGGACAAACCCTGGGTAGTTAGAAAACAGGTCTATGATACCTCCTTTAACCTGCACTCTAAAGCATGTCATGCAGGGAACCCATCACTCGATTGACCAGCAAAAAGTGCACCCTGCTGAGATAATAGCCCCGGAGTTTGCAGACAGCTTTTTAAGTGATTGCAAGATTCTTCTCTGTGGTTTTGGCTGAGTGGCATGAAGAAAAAAAACAACACAACTTTTTTTTCCTCTGAAATGTTCTTCTGTACCCCTGGAGACACAGCAAACCCAATATAACATATCTCATCCAAAAAGTCTGGTTTAATATATTCATCCATATTGTTCATTATACTGCCTTTCAATTGCACTTCGATACAAGTACAACATAGAGGATTTGCCTTTCCTGTAATCACCCTTCAATTCAAAAGGACAGTCAGGTTATTTAAAGATGCATATGTTGCAGCTTTGTAAGCCATTTGTTGTATAAAACACACTTCCATGCCCCAATAAACACATTTCGAGAAAAACAAACCACTGCTCTCTTCCATTTCCTTGCAGAGAAAACCTGAGGGATTTTTTGATGCTTCAACATCTGAAAAAAATTGACAACTGAGGACATACTGAGGACAGAGCAGAAGCACCTTGCAGGGGAGGCACGACAGGAAAGCTCTTCAGATGCTCTGAGTGTCACAAAGGGATACAGACACTCCACTTTGAAACCTATCAATTACTCGTTTAATGTCAACACAGCCTATTTCTGATGAATGAGTACAGCAGGGAGGATAACTTCACCTTCAGCTGATCCATCTGGAATGAGAAGGGGTTTTTGCTCCATGAATTAGTCTGAGAATAAAAGAGCTGAACCTCTGCTACCTTCAGCCGTTAAGGAGGTCACATTGTTGAAAATAGGTCATGGCTAGATGTTTAATTTGAATTGCCTAAAGAAAGACAATGCCTGCTGAAAGGGGGAGCACATTCACATCCTGAACACTGAAGTGGATAGTGCAGTACTCTTCACATGATAAATAATACACTAATAACAAAAGGAAAAAGTGCAGGAGACACTGTGGGATACAAGGGATACAAAGGGAGCTGCACGCCCTGCCCTAACTCCGTCTGAATTGGATGAATCCTGACTGTATAATTCAGTCTTATTCAGTCAGGACCAGTAGGTGAGTATGTTTTATCTGTCATGTTTCAGTCCAACTGAATATGGATGTCATGTCTTTTTCTGCAACGCAATCTGCATTGCTCTTTGAACAACGTTGTCTTCAAAAATCATGACATTGAAATGGTATATTTCATGATAGCACCCAGAGGGTAATTTAACCACATATGCTGCTTTTAGTTTGCGTGATAAAAAGTGTTAAACCTTGGTAAGTTTACCCTGTTTTTCCTTTATCATTTTTTCAAATGGAAGGTCTTGGATTTTCTTCCAAAGCTCCAATGTCATGTGATCCCAAAGCAATGCATATTTGTATGAATACACCGGACAGGTAAGACACACCTGTTTTTATTGGTGGAGTCTCTGGGTCACATGAAATAGAAGGTTTAAAACTATATTTAAAACTTCTTTAAAAATATAGTTTCCCCGTAAATATTTACATAAAATAAAAGTGGGTCTTGAATCCAATAAGGAGGTCTGCTATTTATTCAATGGGTCACGTGTGATAAAAGATATTGAAGAAAATGAGACAAGTCATTAAAATACTCCTGAATTTACACAACTATATTCACACAATATAGAAGTTCGACTAAAAATCCTATATAAAAGACATGTGAAGCATTTAAATCCATAAAAAAAAGATATGCCGTATTTTCCCAGTGTAGTAATACAATGCTGAACTAATTTAGAGTCATAAGGTCACGTGACAAGAAAGCTATGGAAAGAAATTGAGACTTTAAAATAAAAATAAAACGCTTTTTTGTTTTAACAATATTCATATAAAATGTAAGTAGACCTAAAATCCAATAAAAGGAGACGAGTCTCTTTTGTTCAATGTGTAATATTTGGAATGGATTGGTATTCAATAGGTCATGTGACATGGACTAACAAAAGGATGCTGGATTTGGATCAAAATATTCGTATGGAATAGAAGATGGACTAACATCCAATAAAACAAAATAACGTTCCTACGCATCACTGAGTCAGCTCGTAGACTTGAAAACCTCCTGTTGTTGTAACTCCATTATATAGCATGTATTGCTATGTGAAGTGTCGTTTCTCAAAGTGAAGGCAGGAGACAAAAAAAACTGTCTTAATCGTATGCAAATAAACCGTTAACACCCTGTAGTTCATACTGTAGACATTAAAGTAACTTTAGGAAGGACATATAATCATCACGGGATTTTACCACTGCTATGATATACTGCTTTTGTATTCCGCTGAAGATTTTTAACCAGAAATGTACCTTGAGCTCCAGGGCTTGCTGTGTCCACAAGGAGGTGGCATTGTATTTCTTTACAATGCAGCTCGGAAACACCAAACGAAACCTTCTCTTAGCGTTGCCGTCTCTCCTTTGTTTTCCTTTACATCTTTAGAACACAATACTGTACGCTTTTTTGTATTAACTATTTATTAAGGATTAGAAACATGAAAAACATACCAAAAGCCTGCGAAAATGTGAAATAGTCTTACACACTGAATAGCAAAAGACGTATACAAACCCTTGATAATACTAAGGCTAAAGTAGTTAACCCTCTATAAATCCTTAATGAACAAATCCCTCAGCAGTCACTGAGGTTGGCACCATGCTAGCAGAGCATTTTCACATGTAGTGGTTCTTATTGTGCTTGTGTGAGCAGACACCTGAGCTTTGAGACATTGTTATATACATGAAAGTGGGAATGTTTGGCTGCTGGAGTGACGCAGTTTTGTGTGTGTGCATTATGGTGCATCACGTCTGAGTTTCAGAGAGTGTGATGAATGCAGAGTTGTCCCAGTTCTATTTTTCTGGCTCAAAGAGCAGCAGATGGGCTCCTCCTCTGGATTTCAACGTCCAGCGGAAAGTTGCACAAATGTATGATAAATTGATGGTTAATCTATTATTATAAAAAGTTAGAGTCATGATGGCTGGATGGATTAGACTATGAGAAGATGTTTGTGGGTGTATGGATGCCAGGCCCCGTGGAGGTCAGGTCAGGAGAGAACGGGCAGGGATCTGGTGCTGACCGGGCTGCACTTTACCCTGGATGGGGATGGAGAAGGCTGGGTGAGGTGGGGGGAGGAGGGGGATGGATAGATGTGTCCACTCTGGTGCTCTCTCCCAGTCCCAGAGCGCTCAGAGCCTAGGGCTTGCGACCGACCTCTGGGCCTGCGTAACTGAGGCGGGGGGGAGGAGGAGGAGGTGGGGAAAGATGTGTACCGGGATGGTGAGTGATGGGAGGGTGGATGGCAGGAACCTGGCGCAGAATGACGGCTCGGTGATGGGTGGCGGCCGGGTGAGGGGTGGCGGCCAGGTGATGGGTGGCGGCCTGGTGAGGGGTGGCGGCCAGGTGATGGGTGGCGGCCTGATGAGGGGTGGCGGCCTGGTGAGGGGTGGCGGCCAGGTGATGGGTGGCGGCCTGGTGAGGGGTGGCGGCCTGGTGAGGGGTGACGGCCTGGTGAGGAGTGTCTCCCAGACAAGGCTTCACGGCTACTGTGTGAGTGCTCCCTGGTGTGTTTGGGGGATTTATGCACCTTGGGTGTTTTGGGCGATTTAGTCATGGGGTGAGAGGTCATGGGGTGAGAGGAGGAGTATGAGTTGCCGCTCTGTTTGGGAGAGGCGTGGATGGGAGAGGTGGAGTCTTCACTGTTGGGAACCTTGTAGAGGAAGACGTCATACTGAAGGGGCGAGCTGGTCTCTGAGCGGAGCTTGGCCTCTTTGGGAAGGAGCACCTCCAGGCCAATAGTGACTCCATCCTGATGTGGAAATATGGTAAGTATAGAAGGACGCAACAATGTAGGAACAGTCACACAGGCAAAACTAATAGAATTCACAACGTGGCTTTTGTTCATTCAGACATGGTAATAAAAATGTCATATATGAGTGGATTAATTATGAGACACTAAACCTATAGGCACAATCAAATTGACTAAATCTGCAACAACTGATTGCCACTTGGGGGCAGTGGAAACAAGTGAACACATTACTGACATGATAGCAGTTGCCTATATAAACATCCAGCACTTGTGGAGCAACACTAGCATTCATTTGAAGTAGTTAAGTCAGATACTACCTATCCTCTGCTCTGTTTTTTTTACTATTTAGGATAAAAAACCAGCTTTAAATGTTAATGTTCTGAGTGGAAGAATAAAAAAGGTTGCATTTGAAGTTCTTGTGGTAGCCTCCTTCATGTCAAAGAGCTGTCCGTGGTGCTGAATGGGCACACAGTAGCCATTGTGTGGTATAATCTGTGAGCAGCCTACTGTAGCACAAAAGCAGGGTCAGCGGTGCATTCAGTTATTATTAGCAGGGGAGCAGTTGGGCAGCAGTTAGCTTCATTATCAGCAGACATGCAGAAAAAGAGAGACAGAGGGAAAGTAGAGCTCATAGCAACACACAGGGACAAGCTGGATAAAATTAAAAATATTTATTCCAACAACCTTGAATAATAATCCTCCATGTATACCAAAAAAAGTACAAAAGAACCGCAAGTACATTAAAGTATTATAAATCACATTGAAATCCAAGACACGCGTGTGTTATATATGTATATAGATTCAAATATCAACTCCAAGCAATTACTTTGACCTCATATAATCTAAAATTATCCATTTATAAGCAATGTCAAACACGAATATTCCGCAAATACAGATTCACTTGGTTTCCACTTATTTCTTTTGCAAATATTACGTTTTTCAGACACTTTTTGTCGATAACAACAATGCATGCGGGCAGAGAGAGACAGTAAGGCGGGGTAGGCAGAGGCGAGGGGAGGGCTTGGGTAAACAGGAGAGGAAACAATGAGGGAGCAAGAGTTCATTGGTCAAAGACCAAGGCAGGGCATCAGTAGAGAGGAAAGTCAGTCATTAGTTGGTCCAAGCCAGAGATTTTAGTCCAGCATAAGAGGCAAAAGAGGAAAGACAGGAGGCGCGGCCCCACTATGTGAACAGCATTGGCATGGCAGCCTTGTAAACAGGAATGTTGTGCTTCTCAAGGTGTATTCCAAAATTCATGTGCTTTTTTTGACATTGTGCCTGATTGGACTTGTTTTAAATACATATAATGCACTTTATCACAATATGTAATAATTTGTTGTGCACACTCATGTGTGCTTTAAATATTTTGGTCAGATTTTCCAGTAGCACACTTTGAAAGGTGCTGATATTATACTAGGTTGTTCTGGAGCGAGTTTACCTCGGCGTTCTCCTCTGTGTTGTTAGGGGTGTGGCCCTGGTCGTGGGCGACAGAGGTTGGACGGTTGTTCTCGTGTTTGGGGGAATGAGAGTTGAGGATGTTCATTGAACCCTCTTCCTTAGCTTGGGCGGACTTTGCTGGGTCCTCCTGCTTCTGAGGGTCATCCTGTGGGGAGAGTTTATTACTTTTCATACACACTTACCCACAAACACACCTTAATATGTTCACAGCGAGACACATGGGGCACAGGTAATTAGGCATGAAAATTCATACGCGTCAGCTCTTCATGATCTTGTCTTCTCTTCATGTATCTCTCTTGTGTTTCACATGTTTATAGAAAATGCTGTGAAGATTGGTTAGCATCGACACGTTCAATTCAGTGGACTAGTTTAACAGGAATACCGACAGTTTGGATATATTGTGTGCTGCACATAATAGAAGTTCTGGTAGAGAATAAGAAGTAGCTCCTGGTCATAAGGCTCATTGGTCATACTGATTTTTCAAGGCACTTTTAAATACATAAAACATTTTGAATTACCTAAAAACTTTAATTTGAATAGCTTTTATTTATAATTCAAAACATGCAATTAGGTAATGTCCAAGGCAAGAACCTCCAGGAAGCTCATCCCCTTGCTAAAGATGATGCTGTGCTTGGATTTAACCTGTTATTATTAGACATTTATCAAAATGAACCAATTATGTCTCAGAATACGAAAAGATACCAATCTGATCTCTGACATTTAAAAACTGCATTGCAGACCATATGTCTGCAGGGGCTTTTTAGCCTCTAGACCTGACATTTAGAGCATCTGGGAGACACAGTCACCAATTTTTACCCACTGCACTGAAATGCTAGCAGAGCTCAGAGAGTACGCTAGTAATAAACAAGCAAGTCACAGTTTGATCTCATCACTAAGCCCAGCCAAGTAGGGCTAGGACTGAAAATGAACACATGATTACAAAAAATCTATCACTATGTGCTTGTGTTAGTGAGTGATAACTTCAGTAAATGCATGCAATGCTTTTTCAGAGATCTATGTTCGGATGACTACAAATCTATGTTGTCTGTGTACGTCTGCATGTGTCAGTTTGTAAAACAAGCCATCGATTGATTGGCATGTCACAGACATCTGAAGGTCATGGGCACATCAGGCAGAAAGTAGGGCACCATTGATCAGTCACATTGGCTACTGATGGGCAAACTCACTAAACGCCCTTTCACAACAGAGACAACAAGCTAAAAGGCTTAAACTCATGGGAGCAAAATCTTGTAAACTTTATGCTGTTTATAGTTAATAGGATTATATTTGCCTTAAAATAATCTCCATTGAGAATAAGAATTTAACCAGGTATCACTAACCCTACTACATTGGCTTAGTGAGCTAGTATGATTGAGGAATAAGTAATAAGAAACAGGGGCACACAAATCTGGCCCACAAACACAGAGACATAGATGGAAAAGAATGCAAGAATGCATACAGACTCACACAGACACACTACATGCTGCTACAGAAAGCAGCTGTTACAGTTGCACTACATGCACGGCCATGGGAAAAGAATTGGGTGTAAAAGTGTAAAAATGCAGCACAGGGACCCTAAAATGGCTGTCTGAGCTTTATGGGAACAGGAGCAAAGCAGATAAAACAAAATGGAGGCCCGGCTTTGTCATCGAGTTGCTCAGGAAGCTGCAGAGGTGCACAGGTAAGAGAGGCAGCTAATGTGGGACTTGCCATTTAATCACACAGCAGTGACAACATAATAACTCTGAACAACTGGTTGCAGGACTCATTGGGAGGAGGTGATTTATAATGTTAACTTACAGTGCACGTGGAATGCAGCTGCTATCAGATGCAGAGAGAGTTTGTGGAAAGGATGTTTGCAGTTAATGGAAAAATTTGGCCTCTAGCGGTTGCACAGTGGGTAAGATCAAACAAAGCCAGAAAAGGGAAATTGCTTTGAGGCAATGTGGACATTTCTGCTATGCTTACCTGAAAGTTATTATAGGGGTATCTGGGTTTATATTCCCAGGTATAGCTGGCTGTTGATGGCCGCTGAGGGGATTGGTGAGTGTGAAAAGCATTAAATACACAAGTAATGTACATTCAATATTCCCAATGAGAAGTAACTGATTCAACAGGGCACTGAGGGGATTATATGTGTGCATAACACTAAAAGCTGGTTTGTGCTGTGAATAGGACAAGAAGGATGGCCATGTACGGAGACAAAAAGACAAACTCAGACATCTGCAAAGAAAATGTTAGCTGGAAGAAACAAAACATGGGAGATGACCTCATGAACAAAGAGGAAAGCAGGTGGAGAAAGTACATTTTAGATGAAGATGGGACTGCAAAGTAAGTCTAAGATGAAAGGAGAGACACACGTGAGTAAACATGAGGAGAGTTGGGGCGTACCTGACAGATAATGTTGTCATAGTATGCCAGGTTGTGAGTGTGAGCTTGGGGAGCGAGCGGAGGGGTGTCGCACAGTTTCCTTACGTTTGGCTGCGAGCCGTCGGCTGTTGTGGACACAGACAGGCCGTCTGTCTGTGGCTCGCTGCTCTGTGGGCGGTATTTACTGCAGCAGGGCAAGAGAGAGATATTTGTGTCATAAATCTTTGCTTTTAATATGTGTGTTTCCTTTTGTAGTCCATGCATTTGTATCTTTCCATGTCAATGTTTTCCCTATGTTGCTCTGCACAGCGTGAATCTGGGGTAAAACCTCAAATATATATTAGTCTAAGAACATAAATAATTCAGTGGATATCAATCAGAAATAGATCAACTCAATCAATCAATCAAAAAAATTACATTACAGCTGGTGATTATATAATCCTATTTGATTTGTTTAATTATATCACAATTTGAACTGCATTCTCATCTGTCTCCCAGCTGTTGCTATACTTTCTTCATCATTTGATTTATTTCTCAGTCCTTATGTTGTAACATCTTAAAGGACTCACACATAATTCAAACCCTGGCACCTCTCTCGGCACTCATCACATAGTGTAACTCACAACACATAGTTTTACATTCTCACCTCCCAGTCACACACCTGCGTTTGCGAAGGCGCTTGTTCTCGTTCTTGAGGCGGTGCAGCTTCTTGGCAAAGCATACAATGATCATGAAGAGGAAGATGAGCACCACTGAGGCCATGCCCACAACCACGCACATCACCTGGAACTCTGTGATCGCCCAATCACAGCGCGTGCCTTTGTTCCATATGTACTCCTGCACATTGCACCTGGAAGTAGCAATATGTTTTTGATCATCAGTGTTAAACTTTATGGTCAGAAAACAAGAACTAAACAACGTCCCTTCCCTGACCTGCTTCATACATAAAAGGCCAAAAGCCAAGAGATTTAATCTGAGTGTTGTGTGCCCACTGCACTAGCATGTTTACCATATTTATAGCCACAGCATGTAAGCCAAAGTAAGAATGTAAAATGGCACTCAGAAGCCTGTCCAGAAAAGCAGGGATTCGGCCTGCAGCCAACCCCTAATGAGATCAAAGGCTCAGGGTACGTGCATGTGTAAGTGTGTGTGTTTCTTGTCCATATTCTTGTCTTACTCTGTCCAATCGCATGCAAGTTTTTGAACATGTCCTGGAAGTGTGTTGGCATGAGTGAGTGTGTGAGCTGTTACTCAGCAGGTATGATGACATGAGCAACAGTTTACCTCCAGGCTTGCAGTGAGTCTGCTGGATAGAACAGATGGTGCTCTGTTCCTCCCTGACCTTACTGTATTGGCATTATACTTTCTATGTGTGCACACTGTTTTTGTGTACATAAACTGTCACCAGCCCTTTGAGCAAACACACACACACACACACACACACACACACACACACACACACACACACACACACACACACACACATACGCACACACATCTTTTACCACCCGCCTCCAAAACTGAGCTAATCCTTTAGCAGCCCTGCTGTGAACTTGACGAAACATTGACACAGTAAGCCAATCGTCTATCCGTATGTGTTTTCAGTGTCTGTACGCTTCTTAGAAGTGTCGTAAATCTTTTCTTTCGTGCTGGAGTGGGAAATCATCCCAACAACATAATTAAACAGGGGAATATTTGTAGCGCCTATCAACCCCTAAAAGCCCCTACTGCCAATGCTGTAAAGCACTTGTTTCCTCTTAAACTGCCTGCTTGCAAATGCTACCAAAAAAGGCACTCATTCATTATTACTAAATATGAAAACAAAAAAAGGTGTCTCACCTGCAGAAAGCTCCCATTCCTGCCACCACAGTGCAAACTCCTCCATTGAGGCAGAAATTGGGTTCAATGTCACACTGAGACACACAGACTCCAGGTCCAGAGCGAACATAGCCAAGCCTGCAGCCGTCGGCCCCCATGGCGCCACCTAAGCCTAACCCATCATCTTTGTCTGGCGCCGGCATGGAGGGAGCTGGCACGGAGGGCCCGCTGTCCACGTTAGGCCGCACATTTTCAGGAACAGCAGGAGAACCAGCCAGGAGAGGGTTCTCATCTTCCATGTCAGGCGGGGGTGAAGGGGTGGGCTCAGGTTCTGGGGTCGCATCCAAGGCTGAGACGTCGTTATCAGGAGACAGGTAGTCGTAAAAGTCAGACAGCGTCCATGCAGTTGGGTCTCCTCCTTTTTGCTTCTGGGGTTGAGGGGCTTTGGCCCAATCCAGATCAATGTCAGAGGGCACAACATCCGGCGCAGGGCTGTGAAACTCCACGGTGATGACTTCATCAGACATTGGGTTTCCGGGCTGGTCTGGACCCGCCCCACCGGCAGTGAGCTCCTCCCCCACAGGTGGGTCTTCCTCAGCAACGTCTAGGTGGGCATGTTTATGAGAACGGTGATGTTTCGTGGCGCTGAGTGGGAGTTTAGCCCCAAGCCCAATCAGGTGGTCCCTCTCTGCCGAGTCATCACTGAGCACCATCCTGGTGTTCAAGGCCTCCTTGTTGACAGATGATTGGTTGTGGTGATGATGGTGCCTTGACAGAGAATGCCTCCCTGTCAATCAGACAGAAAAATACATTAAAGAAGCAATCTTAAGTGTTGCACTTCCATAAAGTTGGGAAGACATAAGAGTCAAATTTCCCAAGCTTAAGTCATTGGTCAAACTTCTGAAACCCTTTAGTTCCACTATAGTTTTTTTCTGACCCTTCCCTGGTAAATACCCATGCGTTTAAAAAAAAAACTTGAGATTATAAAACTAATTTCACCAAATGTTGAAACAGAACTGAGGCTTTTAGTGTAGTTCTCCAGGATTTTCTATCTCCATGATAGGTAAAGTGACTTTTATAGTGTAACATCATTTTATTAACATAATCTTATTGTCAACAGTGCATTGATGCCAGAGCATTGCGGGAGTTTCTCGGTTGTTTTCTGTTCTCTTATTTAAATGTAGATGACAAAGACTAAAAAGGCTTGTACACATGAAGACACACATTATATGTTACTTTTTTTTCCTGTTGGCGCTAATCCCAGTGTACTGCCTATATTTAGTTTGATAAAGATTGTAGCCCAAGGATGAGGCATTCATTGTTTAAATGGATCCCTAAAGTATAGTGAAAGACGCCTGAGGCTGTACCGTGCTAGCTTTCTAAGAGGACGCTCTTATGTCATAATATCTTTGCATTCTCAGAAGAGATCTGATTTGTTGAAACGTGCGGCCTAGCAAAAAAAGCGTTGTGGTTCACGCTTAAGTGCTAAGTGATTAATTGTCAAAGAAATCAGAACAAGAGCTGAAGACTGCCGTGTAATCAGACTGTAGCGATGTAGGATTAAGCACATTGAGTGACTAATGTGTTCTGGTGACTGAGACTAGGCGAGGATTAGATTAGGATTTAGAGCAATAGGTTAGAGGCTGAATGGTCAGGCAAGAAGTGCCTGACCATTCTACTTCACTACTTGGCAATCTGCAGATATAGACTTCATTCAAACCTACAGAACTATTCAATTCAAGTGGAGATGTTTTCCAAAAATAACACAGCACTCATTTTGGGAATAACCCTTCTAGAAAATTCCCATTTAACGGATCGGTTAAGTCAGAAAAACTTGGGTTTGAATATTCAATATGACTTTTAGTAAGATTATAAAAAAGAGTTGGAAGATGATGGAGATACTGTAAGGCAATGTAGAATAATATGCTAATTGACTTTCTTGCCAAGAGTTAGATGAGAGGAATGATAGCACTCTCATGTTTCCATGCTGAATGTGAAGACACAACCAGCAGCCAGTGAGCAGACTCAAGACAGAGAAAGAGCTAACCAGGCTCTGTCCAAAGGCAACAAAATCCACCTTTCCAGCACATAGAGCTATTTTTCTAACTAATTGTGTTACTTTGGAAAGAGCTGGCCTAGCTGTTTCCAAGGATTTTGCTTAGCTAAACTAACTGGCTGCTGGCGGTAGTTTCATATTTAGCGTAGAAACCTAAGAGCATTATAAATCCCCTCATCTAACTCTTGGCAAGACAGCAAATATAAACATATACAAACATGTCAAACTATACCTTTGAGGGGAATAGGGAAAAAAGAAAGAAAGAAAGAAAGAAAGAAAGAAAGAAAGAAAGAAAGAAAGAAAGAAAGAAAGAAAGAAAGAAAGAAAGAAAGAAAGAAAGAAAGAAGAACACCCTTCTCTAACACAGATTAGGGGAATGTTCCCACATTCGACTGAATTTCAAGAAGCCACTTCTTAAAACTTTTCTGCAAACGGCTTCTCTCCCACCACCACCCTGAACTCACTGTGACCAATCAGATCCCTGCTTTCAGTGTCTGGCGATTCATTCAGTGCTAATACTAAAACCCTCTGAACGTGCCTTGAGTCACGAATACTAGTGGTAGCTGAGGAACCATGAGATCCACCTCACACACACACACCGTGCACACACACACACACACACACACACACACACACACACACACACACACACACACACACACACACACACACACACACACACACACACACACACACACACACACACACACACACACACACACACACACAACACACACACACACACACACACACACACATTCTGTAGTTGCCATGGTGAGATGTAAAGAGGTGCCATGTTGAAAGGAAGGAGTGGAGCGAGGGAGTTGCAGTGGAGACAGAGAATCCAGTGTTTGTGCTTTCTCTCTCTTGTTTTTCAATCAATCAGCCAGCCAGTCAGTAAGTGTTATATGCCAACTCCATCTCTGGGAAAAACCGAGCTGGAATGAACTCGAATGCTTCCCAGTTTCTGAAAATGATAGACATGCTCCACCAGTTCCAACTGATTACAACTGATTGAAATTTCATTTAAAGGTTCAATCTGCCAGTTTGTTCCCTGTTGAGAGTTATATGCACAGCATCCTGTTAGCAGCTGGCAGTCGTATAGCGATTACAAGAACAAAAGGGAACATGAAGAGATTACAAGGGCAAGACAAGCAAAATTGGATGCACGAGACCTTGCTTAAAGGTTTCCGTCTTAGAAACAGTGTGATTTATGCCTTTAACTGCCACTCAATTCTCCACCTCTGGCATCATGCTGAGCATGTCACCATGGTAACAAGTTTTACCTGAGGTCACTGTGATTGGCTAGAGTGCAGATTCCCAGCAGCCTTGTCACTTTACCAGCAGGACACGGTGGGAAGTAGGTATCATGCACGCTGTTATTGGATAAAGACGCAACTAGCCCTACTTTGTGAATTTCTCCATTATACACAGTTTGTACCTCAACCAAATTACTACCAACTACCTGCATCATTCACAGATTATATCCACCCGTATAGTATTCATCCTCTGCTTCTGTGAACAAAAGGGAGTCAGGGAGAAGCTGGTGATCTGATTTACTGTGACATTTTATCAGCTTTCTAGGGCTAAAGGGCAGATGGACCTCACAGTATGCGCTCACTCAGAGACACAAACACACACAGTGCACCCAAGGGTCTGGATTGGATCCAAATTGCTTAAAATGGCTATCAAGGACAATCTGTGTGTATGTTTTGTATTGGTTGCTGAGAGCTGAAATAATCAGTTAATGAATCAATTAGCTGATTGTAATCCGATTAATTCACAACCATTTTAAGAAGCATTTCAACGTAATCTTTTCTAAGCCAAATTAATTCAAATTCCTTGATTTTGACTTTTTAAATGTGAAAATGTGTTGCTTTTGTTCAGCCCCTTCTAGTGAATGGAATAGCATTGTCTGTCATGCCAAAGATCCTGATCCAATAAAGCACATTTGGGCTTTTTGTCTACATAAGTTGTAACTAGCTGTAGCTGTAGTTTGATCATTTAAAATGACAGCACTGCTATTAAAGCAACATGGTATGTGCAGCTGGAGCAATTAGATAATGTAAGCTATACTGAGTCTTCAGATTGATTATTCCTGTAAGGACTTTAGGAATATTAAGGCTACATTTTAAATTGTCTGCCTTGTGGTCATCTTTTTATGGGCTTGGAGTAAAAATAAATACATGTTTCTTGTCACACTTCACTCTCCCCTGATGTCCAAAGAAATGAGTGAAGAATCCCCTGCTGTACTGCTAATGAATCACATCATGTTTTTCGACAGCCATTTGCTCTTTGGGTTTAAAGCATGACAGACAGGACGCCTGTATATTTACCGGTCAATGTGTCACAGTGTTTAACGCCTGGTTACACATTGAGGGCGCGAGATGCGGCGAGAGGGTGGGAGAGGGTAGTAGTGGAGGCGCGTGCCCACGTGAACCCCGGCGACCCTCTGTGCACGAGCCACCCTGTTGCTGGGCAGCGGCGGCATCTCGAGCTAATTTCTACGTTTCGCAAGATTTTTCACATTTCCACTACTGTCAGCGGGGAGAATAGTGAGACAGACAGGGAAGGGACTGGTTGTGTCAGATTTTGGTTCCCACACTGATTGCCTTCGAGTCTCAAGGGATGGACAGTAATGAGAACGAGAAGGGGGGTGGGTGTAGTGTAGCAGGCCCGGTTGTCTCGGGCTTTCCGTGAATGTCTGGAGGAATTCATCCTTTCAGATCCGTGAATAGGCCTCCTGTAGCCCGGCCACGGTGCACCTAATCCCGCCTTTGTCTTGGCTGTACGCACCGCCACGGAGAGTCGCAGCTGCAGAACTGCACAGTCAAATGTGTCTGCCCCTCTCTGATCACCTCCAGACCTGCCTGTCTTCTTCATACAGACCTCCCTAGACCCTGCTAGAGCTAATGACATTAAGAAGAAGTCAGTAGTATTTAATTGTTTCAGGAAGGAGATGCTACACTTCCCCTAAGACTAAGAATGGACATTAGATTGGCCGGAGCATGGACAGTGGTTCAGGTGTCTTTAATGTCCAATGTGACAGCTCTCAGCATGACATAAATTATGTGGGCAGAAAAATATCAAATCTTACAACGAGATATTTAAGCAGTGATTAATTATTGGTCTTTCGAATGCAATTGTAATCCAAAGAAAACGGCTATTGACATCATAAATACCAAAATGAAATTGATTATTAATGCATTTGAAATATTAGTGTCCATAAAAAAACATTTCAAAATCAGCCTGTCAATTCCCAGCGTCAGTAGGCTCAAAGGCTCTGATCATTCACAACAAGATTATCAAATATGTTCCATGCCCCTGTTTTAAATGCTCCCCATGCTGCATTAATGGGTAATTGTCATTTCCCACAATGTCATTTTCCATATAATGCAGGTGTGATTTGAATCACACACGGGCGAACACATGCTCACACACAAGCACAGGGTGGGACTTCGGTGCAGCGGTCTTACCGTGAGCAGACAGGGGGACGATGACCATTGAGATGGTCAGTATCACCTGCCAGGTGCACAAACGACTGTCACTGCGCGCCATACTGTTGGCTCGATCTTTGACACACTGATGCAAACTGTGATCCCGTTCCTCGGTGTGCCGGTCAGATCGCTGGGCTGTACCCTGTCCTTACAGCTGATCCTCTAAAGTTCAGATCTTGCCCGTTTTCGCCATGTCGCCGTTAACTTCCACAACGTTTGACTTCCCTTTCAGCTTCTGTGTGCGTGTTTATCTCGGAACCAATCAACGGGTTGGGTTCGGTCCCATTGTACCGATCAGTTGCCCTTTTCTCGGCACCTTTACCGCGCGCTTTGGGGTCCGTCTGCAGCACCGCGAGGAGCTGTGGTAGTGGGCTACTGCGCACGACCGGCGTAGGGTCTGCAGACGGGATTTTAATGAGCCGGGTTTGTCGCTGCCTGTCTGTCTGTATGCGATCCGTTAAGCCTTTCCCTTAGGCTGCATTGGCAATGAACGGCAAATCACGGCGCGGCGCATAACGGCACGGCACGTTGTGCGCGCACAGTGTGTTTGGGTGTCAAAGTGCCAGCACACGCGCGCGCGCGCGCACACACACACACACACACACACACACACACACACACACACACACACACACTCTCTCTCTCTCTCTCTCGCACCCGAGTAAATGCTCGCCAGTGTCCACCCCTCAGCTTTCTATAGCTGATGAAGAAAGGGGCTGAGTGTGATTTAAGCAGCGTCTGTTGTCACTGCAAGTCAATATTTTCTATTTTACACCACAGCTAATGTGTGTGAACATCATGTCCGAGTCTCTCTCTCTCTCTGGGTGGTTTATATGTCAGTGGGTTATTTGGGTGCATGTTGGCTGGCAGAGCAGTGTGTATGCGTGTGCACAGTGGGTGGGTAATCCTCTTACTGTTATACTGTGATATATGCTCCAGACAATGGCATCTGCTGCTGTATTGCCCCCCTTCTCACCACTTAAAAGTCCTTTTTCCACATGCCCCCCATTGTTTAACAGTTTCTCTCAATTTCCATTGTATTTTTCCTTTCCCCTTCATATGAAACTCGGATGCACACACATTACTCTTCACACTGCCTTTGCACCACTTGATTTTACTGCCTATACCACACTAAATGCTGTACCAATATTGCTCCCACTACGTAATCAGTGCTCTGTGACACTAATCCATTTTTCAGTCTCTCCGTCTCCTTTACAGTAAATTAAAAACCTAACACTGCCCGCGGAGGGCTGGCTGTCCACTTCTAAATGGAATTATGTCAAATACATGGTGAAATAATTGAGACCAAATGCTCTGTTATAGTGAAACATTGCAGTTTCACTCATCATTCGATGAATCTGAAGTGAATTGATCCGAGCCCCTGCTGTGTGCACTGTCCCACTGTGACCCATCAATTATCCTCCCCAAAACGGAGTCTATACTTGAAGTCCTTACCCTCAGCAACAACCCTCTATATTGTGCAAGAAGGACCTGGCAAATTGAGCCAAAAAGTCAGATGTAAAGATAGGGAAAGGGAGAGCCACATGAGGGGAAGAGAAGGAGAGAGTGTGTGTGATGGGTATTGATGGACATAGATGGGCGAGTGTTAAAGAGAGGGAGCTGTTGCATAGAGAAACTGAAAAATGTTCACTGATGCACTGCCAAACAGAGCAGAACGAAATTGCTTCCGCATCCGCCTACCCCCCTACACACAAACACACACACACTCACACATATCTGCCATGATAAGTACACACAAGCACTTCCCATCTTTCAACTCTCTACCTCCTATAGATATTGAATTAATTCCAGTGTTTGGATTTTCACAGGCTGTATAGGTTAGTTTTTTAGATGATACTTCGACAAAAGAGCAGTGTATGTGCAGGATGAACAGATGGATCACACTGAGAACCAGAATGGGAGAATAGCACACCTTAGTCGATGCCAAGATCAGTGCGTGCATTTTGTGCTTATGCCACAACAGTTTTTCCATCCTGTTCCTATGCCGAACAGTGAGGGGTGGACAGGATATCCAAATCTCCTCCTTTTCAAGTAATGAGTCCAATGTTGCAACGTCCTCTCTAGGGTGAGGAAGAGGCTGCTTTTAAATAATCTACATCTATAAAGCCTACAATACAGTATGTATGGAGAACAATGAGCAGGTATCAGAGTGGGATTTGTTTTTTACAAACAGCGTCTTGAATCAAGTCTCAGAACATACCACAACCATTATCACATTCTGAATTCCTCTTCTGGTCCTCAATAAAAGCCTCCAAAACTTGGGCAGTGGCCCATACCACACTTTCGAGCCCATTACTTCTGGCGCACTTTCTCAGGTCGACCCCATCTTCAAACACAGCCTTCAAGTAGACATATAAAGTTTTGTGGGGCCAAATAAGGTCCATTGGCCTAGAGAGGGAGAGTGTGAGTGTGTGTGTGTGTGTGTGTGTGTGTGTGTGTGTGTGTGTGTGTGTGTGTGTGTGTGTGTGTGGGTGGAGGGGAATTAAAATAAACACAAAGTTGTATAAAGTAATATTCAGTTTTGTATTTGTTTGTTTTCAGAATTTTGAGAATAAATAGCTCCAAATATAAGTCAGCAGTGTTTAAAAATTACATTTCATTACATTACATAGCCTTTAGCTGATGCTTTTATCCAAAGCGACTTACAATAAGTTCAATAAACCATAACGATTAAAACTAAGGCCCACAAGAACAGTACTGACATACAGTATTAACTTGACAAACAAGCAATATCAAGTGCTGTTGCATGAGTAAAACTCTTAAGACACATTGTAACTTTAGATTGTTTTACAAAGTTTGCATCATGAAAAAACTGTAAATTCTATACTGTAAGCTTACAGCATTGTTTATGAAACTGAACTTAAAATACAAATATGAATCAGTACACAATTATAATTACTTCATGTGCATTACAAACCTTTAAACTGGAATAACAGGATAACAAAAGGACACACATTTACTTGTATAAAGTGTTTCTGCCCTGTTGTATTGATACTTTGAATAAAATATCCAAGTACTTCCACCGCCAATGTTCAAAACTGGGACAGAGCAGAAATCACCTAATCAATAAGACGTAATCACGCATGTATTGAGAGTAGTTGTAACCCCACCCTCCTTCTCTGACATCCTCAGGGTGGAAACACATAGAACTGAAACCAAACACACAGCTTCACATTGAGTCTGAACAAACTGCTCCCGAAGAAAATCAACAACTGAGAATTGAGAAATACGGGTTTCAGGCTCTGGAGGCAAAGTACTCAACTAAAGGTGCAAGAGTCTGTTTGTAGAGGAGGTTGAATGTCATAAAGACAGAGTTCATTTCTAAGCATCATTACTGGGGGGGGGGTGCTTCCTCTAGATGTTTTATAAGGACACAATACAACAGAAGCAGAGTGAGTGGATGCCAGTTAGTTACAAGACTCATATGGTGTAGAATATCTTACTGCAAGTGTTTTGGAAGACCTAATTCAACAGTAAAGGGTTTTTCTCTTATAAAAGGATACTTTAAAGTCCCATAGGTTGACCTTATTAAAACCAACTAGCAACAATTCCAGATACTACAGATCATTTAACTTGTTTCCTTACAGCTTTTAACTATTTTAGCTATTTTCTAGATCATAAATCTGGTTTACTCGATCCAAATCAAGTGGAAAAAGTTAAGATACTTTTGTGTTATATTGTCTGCAAGCTTTCCCTGCGTAGCCTCACTTATTTCATTAAGGACTGTAGACTGTAATTCTAAAGTGAAAGCGGGTTACAAAAAACACCCAATAATTGCTTTTAACTGATAACTTACTGTGATAGGGAACAATTCGACAAGACAAAGGTCATCTCACTGGAGCCAAGTAACAACTACTGAAACAAACAAAAGGCTTTACTCAAGATAAGGAATCTAATCCAATTGGAATCCTGTGTATAAATAGGTCTACAACTACAGTTCTGGAATTACAGTGTGATCTTTTGATCTTTTGGAGCAATGACCTAAATGAAAGCAGCACATAATACATATAATAATTCAATTTCATGAAGGTGTGACAATAACTGACAATCTCTCTATGTGGTAGTTATGAAACCAGACAAGAAAAATGTTCCTATCTCATCTTCACATTTCAACACTTTGTGTTATTACAAAGATGGTTATTGGAGTGATTGCACTGAATGTCACCGATATGCTCAAAATTGAAAGTTGGCATTGTGGATTTAATGCAATTTAATACTCACAATTGGCCTTGTATCGGTGAATGGGAACCAGGAATCAGCCGTCAGGAACATGATAAATGGTTGTTCTTGTGTCTCTTACACATTGCTCTGACATGCCACATGGGTCTGGCACTGTCGCCTCTTCTTGGAATGAGAATATACGATGAAAATAAATGTTGGTTAAGGTCGCTGTGCTCACAATGTGTGGCTCATACATATGCAGTGAAAGTATTCAAATATTTTTCTGTGTTTCATAAAAACTACACACCTAAAAAACATAGGGAAGACAAGTTCCTTCTATACATGTGAGGACTTCCAATGACATTATGCCCTACCCACTTTAACCACCTTTTAAACGTGTTTTTGGAAGGGTGGTTTAGACTTTCTATATTATTTTACCCGTGCACCACAAATTTCACCCCCTGTATGTATACCGCCTCAGTCTAACCCTCAACTGGGAAAAGAAAATGTCCTCAATCCACAGTTCTAAAACTAAAATTGCTCTTTACTGGTGAACACTTCACACTCAGAGACACACTCTTATTAAAAGCTGGACAAGAACAAGAGATACATTCAGTTTCATGTAAAACAACTTTAATGAGCCGAGTTCAATCTTCAGATTTCTCAACTCTGACGCCAGAGCACAAATATTTCACAGATATAAGACGGACTGAGCCGTTGACCAAATTACACATTAACTGCGTCCATGTGCTTGTGTGTCTATAAACATGTGACTAGTACAGAAGAGTTACGTTATTCAACTTCTTAATTGTTACTGAACATTTCTGCCGGTGTTCCTCGTATTCTCTGGGATGTAGGAGGACTGGTATGGGTGCATTTTGTTTTTCTGGTCAGTTCAGCTGTGACTGGACGCTGGAGGACCCGGCTGAGCTGGTGCTGTCCCATCAGGCTGAGAGGACGGGTCTGAGACAGTGACAGAAGAAGATCACACCCACAGAATCAGAACATGCTAAAACAATAACACAAAACATCCCGTTGAATATATTGCAGCAGTAAATTATACTCACACATGCCATTGGGAGCTCCAGGATGTCGAGAAGCCATTGTCTGGGCGTTTACTCCACCCGGAATCATCCTGTTGGGCATGGGCTGAGCCGATGCAGGAGGAACGGCTGGGGGATTGAGAGAACCACAGACGGTAAATATAGGGACAATGATATAACAGATAACTTCACTTGTTTCATTTCGTTCTCAGAGGGTTAACCTTTTATCTTAAAAAGGAGGGGTGTGAATATTACCGAGAAGAGCAATTTTCACAACCTTCATGTATTTTGTGACATACATCTACAACTATTCTTCCCTAATAGTTCCCATTTTAGTTTGTATGGTGTTGTGTAAAAGCAGGTGGTCAGTATTACAACACAGATAAATACTGTTCAGTTCCAGATACCGGTGACTAAAGGCGTTGTACCTTTGTAGATACACTGTGGTCTGTGAATCGTAAGGCACATGTATAAATGATAAACTGAGGCACACAATTATTGAAATTGTACTTAATTTTCTTAAGAACTGTGAGCTGTTTTGTAAAAAGTGTAAATTTTCCGAATGTACTTTGTTGTACTAAAACAAAAGAAGGAGTTGTTGTTGATGTTGTGCTATGATATTACTGGTTTTGCGCACTTGAATTTGGCTGTGTGTGGCCCCTGAACTAAAATGACTTTGACGCCCCTGTCTTAAAGGGTGTTTAAAACGTTTAAAAACAGTAAAAGATAAAAGCCTTAACGTCTCCTCAGGGTCACAGCTCAGGACAACAGAAGCCCGAACAACTCTGATGTCTGACCTGATTGCTGCATTGTGAATCCCGGCTGCGCCTGCTGCTCCCTCTGCTGGCGAACCTTAATCTCTGCCTGTTTGAGCTGCTCCGTGTGAAAAGTCTGTCTCTCAGACAGGAGCTGCTGCCGCTGCTGCTCCAGCTGGATGATACACACAGAGACAAAGTATTAGGGAAACGCAGATTACTGGACATGTTACTGTTGCAAAAAACAAGCAATTCAAGTTTTTGACATTTAATGGATTTAAGGATGGTCTGGTCTATAGCAGACGTTCACTCACAGCCTCTTTCTCTCGGTCCATGATGGTCTCCAGCTCCTCAAAATGTCTCAGCTTGATCTCCAGCTTCTTCATCTGGGTCTCGACCAGCAGAGCCACCAGGGATTTGATCTTCCTCTCTTCTACTGCTGCCAAGTGCTGCAAACAAATGAGGCACAGATGGAGAAAGTTAGAAGAAAGGAAATGTTAGAAGAAAATGGACACCATAAATGAGTAAGGACCTGGGCATGTGATGGTTTAGAAAGAAGTGAATACAAAAAAAAAGGTAGCAGAGGGGAAGATAAGAGGGACAACACCGAGGAAGGAGAGGAAAGATAAGAGGTGAGAGGAGGGTAGAATAAATTGGATGTGACAGAGCGTGACAAGGAGTGGGAGAGAAAATAAATTACCAGACTGAATGAGGGAAAACCACAAAATCAATCTTCAGAAACTAGAGTTGGAACAATAACTGATCTAACTCATATAGCTCCCTGGGTTACAATAAACTACACATATTGAACCGAAGCTAATTGTAATCACATATATCTTTCTTTTTTTTTTAATAATCCCTGTCTCTTATCTGTCAGATAAACTCTAAATCCCCCAAAAAACTACGTGCATTATTAATTTCTGGGGCTCTATTTTATTTTACACATTAACGTAACAATAAATTAAACCTTGAATCTTAAAGTCATTTCCAAGATGGTGCATGTTGTGTTGCTACCACACCTGCAGAACTGCTTTTTTTTTTTAAATGACAACCATTTCTTCACTTTACATCCCTGTGATTGGTCTGTTTTACTCAGAAAGGGCGGGCTTTACCTTAGCCTTTGTGGCAGCGGAGGAAAGAGCAGCAGCTGCTGCCGTGACAACGCTGCCATCCACCAGATCCTGCTCCATCACCCTCCCCTCATCCACGTCCACCTGATCTAAGCTGTCGTCGTCATCTGCCCTTCCTGGATCAAGGAGAGAATTGCTTTAATACCAGACAGACACACACATTTACACACGTACTGTAAATGTTAACATACCGTCTCCTTCCTCTGCAAGTATATTCTCAGCATTTTCGCTCTTGACCAGTTCTCCTTTCACATTGGCCCCACTGGGTTCCACCTTGAGCATATCTGCCCTTAAAGGAACCTGAGTAAGATCCTGACACACACACACACACACACACACACACACACACACACACACACACACACAGTAAGCCACTAAAATCACCAGCAGACACAATAAGACTCTAAGCTCTTATTACAGTTTCACCTGAAGGGAGGTGGAGTTTGTTTCAATTTTCTCTGCATCCATCAACTCTGAAAGACAGAGAAAGAGAAGTTTAGATATGCATTGTGGACAGCGTGGAGGAACAGGTTCATGCGTGTGTGTGACTACATGTTACCTGTTTTGTCAGGCTGGTTGGACGCTTCAGTGATCTTATCCAGCGACTCCTCGTGCACTTTGGAAAACTCCTCTGAAGCAGAAAAACATAGAATCAATACACACATACTGAACACAAAGTAAACCATCTCACAACCATACACTACACTAACACTCCTCCATCCGTCCTCTCACCCAGTGCGGCCTTAGCTGCAGACGATGCCACCCGAGGGTCCACCACGGATGCCAGGAAGGCCACAGTGCTCATGACGGGGTTTTCTGATTGGCTGAAAGGCACGGGCTGGTATGCCAGTGGGCCGAGGGAAGCCGAGGAGTCTTCTAGGTAAGGGTCTTCTATCGGCAAGCGAAGGAAGTGGAGGATACACTCGTCCTGCGTTCTGGAGCCCACATGTTCTGACACTTTGTTCCAGTCATCTCTGTACACCTCTAAGGCCTTAGGGAGGGAAGACAGAGCAACAGTATTGATATACTCATCCATTATCATTTTTAAAAACAATTTCCATTTAAAAAAAGAAAGTCGTCATGTCTAAGATCTTTGAAAGAAACAAAATAAATGTTGTCTTACCTCTAATAGCAAGAGCGTCTCTTGCTCCGTCCATTCCCTTCCTGATACTCCCTTAGTCTGAAGCACATGTCATAGGAATCATTTTAGAATCATTCAAACTAAAACTTTTAAAATACCTAATAAGAGAAATTATGGAGAGAATAGTGAAATACATTTTCTTCACAATAAATTAATTCAAAATAAGGATTTAAAACAATGTGTTTGTGTTGCTACTGTTTGAGACCTTAGGGTGTTTCTTGGTGTAGATGTCAGAGCGCAGACCAAAGTTCTGGCAGTCTGAAGGCTTCTCTCTGCTCTTTTCCGGGAAATACAACATGTGCTGCGAGGCTGACACCTGCAGGAGCAAGATTGAGCAGCAGAGTTTATCGGGAGACATTTCATTCATTTCAAATGTGCGCTTCTTTTACATTTGCACAGAGCTGTTGATATGTTTTTCTTTGTGTGTTTACCTGCAGGGGTTTGTGTTGTAGTGGGGCCAGCCCGGACGGTGTGTCAGCCAATACATTGAAATGAGGGGTGGGTGGTGGTCCCATGGGCAGGGGCCTGCTCTCTGCATCCACCTGGTAGTTAATCAAACCCCACTGCTCCAAAAACGAATGAACCCTGGACACAAAATACATACATTTTCTTTATCCATATCTCTGTGCTGACGCTTTAAAACTGCCCACACAGATGACAAATATAAATACAATGTGTCGGGATTCAAAATAGAAGCTGATTTTAAGTTGCATTTAGCTCAACACGTACCACATGTTTTAACAGATTTCATTCTTTAACATGTTTGTTTTTCACAACACCCACATACCACACTTAATGTAGCAGATGCAGCAGACAATGCATGGATGGAAACACCCACACACATTCACACACACACAGTTATACCTTATGACAGAACAGACGTCTCCAGTGAGGTTGCGTCTGCAGGACGTTGAGCTTAGGTATTCCTGGGGGTTGAGCCGGTATGTGTCGATCATGAAGTTGCGGTATGCCAGGTAGCTGCAGTGCATAGGAAATCCATGTTTTATAGTGACCTATTATCCCAGTTTATAATCTATATCCGCTGATAGAACCTTAATGGTAAAGTCTGAATGTCTGCAGCACTCACATTTCTGGGGATTTTGACTTGTTCTTTCCGTTGAAGAATTCAGGCAACGAACGTTTCTCTATTGAGTGAATGCTGATAAATAAAGATAGAAAGGTTGTTAGGAGTACATTTTCTAAATTGCGATGTGAAAAAGCCAAATTTGGAGTATTAGTTTGAGTGGGATTGTATCACCTGTTGTTATTGAACCAAGACGTGTAGCTCGGTATTATGATGTGATGTGTTTGTTCCGTGATATTGTCTTCTCCCTCTGAAAGCCGAGGTATATCTCTTCCCTCCTCGTCTTCCTAGACACACACATACACACAGAGTACATTTCATCACCTTAAAAATGACTGATAATTGCAACAGAAAAAAAATGTGAAAAGTAAAATCATGTCTACCCTTCCTGGGAAATCATCCTCCAGTTCATCTGAAAAAAGTCAAGGGAGAATAGGTCAAAACTCAGGGCGAATACAACAAAAAAAAATCCATTAACTTTGAATGTTACTTTATATCCCCTTAAACATTAGCTAAAACCCTTTTCTTACCCAGGTCAGCCATGGTCCCTCCTTTGACAGGAATGTTCTCACTGTCCTTCTTCAGGTTGACTATGAGAACGAAGGAAAATGGTTAAGAAAAAGAATGCTATACTTTTATGGGACATACTTTCAAGTCACTGTTTTGTAGTGTTTTACCAATCTTGGGTAAAATAACTTCCTCCATGTTAGGGACAGGGGTAGGGTCCTCCATGTCTTTGGTCAAGTCTTCTTCTGGTTCTTCCTCCTGTGGTCCACGCCTTCTCCTACACACACAGACAAAAATCAATGCCGACACCTCACCTAAAATGCCAAAAGTATACCCTCCTCTTTGGTTAAAACAAATATTCATTACCCTTTCTTTCCCTTCTTCCTGCCTTCAGAGGGAGGAGAGCTGGAGCGTCTTCTCTTTTTTGAAGGGGTGTTTTTGGAGTCCTGAAACAAAGGGTAGAGACAGATCGTGAGAAACTAAGTAAGAGATAGTTCAAGTACCATTAAGTGTAAATTCATAGATCAAGACACTTAACACGTTTAAAAGGAAGATCTCGTGGTTGGATGTTGCCTTCATTTACAACCTGAAAACTATACAACCTAAATATTGATTATTGAAAACTCCCTTCCCTTAAAAAGCCCTGCTGACTGCAAACAAAATCACACGAACCTGCTCGTCTCTGAGGTGAATACGCCGGCGGAAAATGATTGCTACATTCCTCTCATTCACACAATAGTCTTCTTCGTTCATCCACTCGTTGAAAACATCTGTGTCCAGAACCCAGCCAGCATGGACCTGGAGCAAACACACCGGACAAAATGAGTATTAGAACATATATTGTAGTAGAATACCAGTCACCCCTGTAGTAACATTGGTATATGTCTTGGTTGTGGTGTGAGTTGTCATATTATAACCAAATTCCAATAAAATGAAAACTAATTAAGTATATAGCGTTACAGCACTATGTTTATGTACGTGTGCTGATGTACTAACCCGCCACGGCTTTTCTGAATGTGGTGGCTCTTCAACCTCTCCTTCAACATCACTTGAGGACAGCCAACTGTCATAACTGTTAAAGGTGGCAAGAAAGATAAAAAAGGTTAGCATTGTGTTTGTTTGTGTATGAGCATCTCTGTGTGTGTGCTCATGCATTACCTGTCAGGGTGCATGCCCCAGTGTACCAAAACATGTTTGTCTTTCCTCATGACAGGACGCATCCATTCATCTGAAAATACAAGTGTATGAAAGAATATATCAAGTTAAATCTTAAAAAACACCAGAAGGACGACAAACACACAGTGTTGCACAAACTGGTACTGACCTTCCTCTGTAGAAGCAGGTAAGGGGTAGATGTGGTGACTGGCGAGCGTTCGGTCCTCAGTGAGCATACCCTGTGGAAGAACAAACGGTCAGCCTGTAGCACTTATTGAACTACATTAAACGGGCTACACTTAGTTTCATACAGGTTTCCGTCTCAGAATATAGCACCCTATAAACATTTAAAATCTGCTCATATTTCACTCTCCTCTGCAGCTCTTTACCTGGTGTTTGGTGATAACATCTGTAAGTCTGCTAACCAGATCCTGGTCCACTGTAGAGTCCACATACACCACAGGCAGTGACATACAATTGTTCTGTAGACGCACACAAAAAAAAGTGGTTATTAGTGGTGTCCTTTGAGGCTGGTGTGTGTGTGTGTGTGTGTGTGTGTGTGTGTGTGTGTGTGTGTGTGTGTGTGTGTGTGTGTGTGTGTGTCACCTGGATCAGTGCTATTTCAATGGCACCAAACATCTCAACATTCCTTTCAGTTCTTGATGGATTCTGCAAGTCAAACCTACGCCTGTAAGAAGACGTATGGGAAGAGATTAAACTTAAAGGAAACTTCTGGGGAAAAAAGGCAATCTGTGGCATGAAACTCACCAGCCTTGCTCTGCCTTAAACTTGTAGGCAGTGCCAAGAATGTGGCAGAGTCCACCCCCTGGTCGCAGGTCCAGGAAGCTTTGTGCCTGCACGGAAATTGTAAAATCAACCTCTCATTTTTTTACCAATGGCAGGCCTGCCTTTGAAGTGCGCTGTGTCTTAATCTTGCCAAATTTGTTGTCACATAACTCTTTTCCCATTTCAATTGAAAGAAGCTTTTAGATGTATTGTGTTATTATATCCTTTGGCATTAATAATACATCAAAACTTTCAAAATGTGTCACATTATGCACAGTACAATGTGTAGTGAAAATATGTTGTGCCTCGCTCTAGAAAGCAACCAACACACAGAATATGATTGCTTAAAGGCAAAATGAATGCAGTATTGTATTTATAGTGCAGTTAAACAAATATATTCATCCAATTCCCAATGAAAGTCATATTGTCAGACAGTTATATAGTGATCTCTACCCCTGCAAAAACACATTGATAACTCAACTTTAATCATAAAGTATGGAAACTTTGAAAACTGCTGATAAACAACAATGAGGTATAGCAGATTTAGAATAATGCAGAGACGGACTCACAGGCAGTTTGGTGAGAGCAGGATTGGTAGCTTGTCTGCCAAAGGCATCCTCTTGGAACTGGAGGAGCTGCAGGGTGACTGCAGCCAGAGCCTGACACGATGGAGCATCCACCAGCACATACTGACACAAACACAGACACAAATGTTGAAAGTGATATGAAGAGGAACACTATTCGTTAACATGCTTTAATGCAACCTACTGCATTCTACAATCGTCTAGCAAGTTTACTGTTGTATTTATACTGATTCTCCTCTAAGATTTGGCAACATTTGCACGTCATCTTTTGCATGCATTATTGGAAATAGATAAAGTAATTATTCACTTTATCACACACATCTTGCTGGTCAATATAAACGTAACGTTATCCAGCATGAGACGTTTGTTTACAGTCTGAGCCATTGGACAAGCTAGCAGGGGGCGGCTAGCTTGTAGCTTGCTAACCAGCTAGCTACCTTTTTGTAGTGCTTCCCGATCCACTGTCGCACCACCTCCAGCTGGGCTAAAGTCTCCGGACTCTCCCAGAACCTAGCGGACGGACTGCTGTCTTTTTTCCGGTGTGCTGACGTTCCGGAGCTGGCTAGGCTGGTCCCTGGAATGCTGAGGTTTGTTCCTCCGGACATTGTAGCCATAATAAAAGGTGATAAATCTCATACAGGAGAACAAAACTGGCTAGCGCGCCTGCTAGCTTTTGAGTTCTCGATTTATCTCGCGAGACGCAGCGAGATAAATCGTTAGGAATGGTTTCCTATTTTTGAATAATTAACCGTCTTTGATTTTCACTTTTTTAAGCTAAATAGAGCCCTTTTTACTCCACATTGATTGTCTTACTGCAAATCGTAGAATCCTTTATGCAGAATACACGCCTTTGTTACACCCCATGTTACTTTTATTTTTGAAGTACAACATAACAAGGAAATAAGTACGCAAGACATGTAAACAGAAGTGAAGGATTTTGAAATTGGTAAGTGACATCTCGTATTGTGCAATGCTTTCGTTCCACGATTGATTTTTAATACTTGTTAGGAAATGTCCTGCATGGAGTTTAATTTGCATTGTTTTGTTGCAGTCATTTCCGTTATGTGTTTAATCGACCCTTATAATGCCTTTGAAAAACATGTGTCCAGCTGTTTGTCGACTCAACGCAGTAACATCAACTGTATGATGATTCTATTCCGTGGCATTCAAACCGCAGACAGCACACACCCTCAGACCAGGCAGGCTACACTACTCTGCGTGGCACTGAATCACCAGCAGTGAGTAACATCTTCTCACTTTATGTCTTCCTAGGCCCTGAGATCCCATGGGTGTACATGGCCTGACCACCTATGTGGAGGGTAACAGAAACTTTCTCCAAGATGTGAAGTTCAGGGACAGCCGTCTGGTTATTGATGGCTGCAGCCTGTTTTTCCGCCTCTACTTTAACTATGGTTTGGACCAACAGCACGGAGGGGACTATGATGCATTTGCTTCCCTGCTCTCCCAGTTCCTCTGTGCATTGGAGGCCTGTAACATCCAGCCATATGTGGTTCTGGATGGAGGTAAGGATGCACTCCGCTCATTATTATAGGAAACTCGAGTATCATTACATGCATTTTTAAAGGACAGGACATTGTCAGATGTTCAGTCAAAGCATCATGCTAATGTTTGATAAAAATGGATCAACAAGTTATTTGGAACTTGCACCAAGAACACGTTTGTCTGCAGTTGTAACACCCTTAAACATTTCATTCCTGTATTTTTTTTTTCTTGGGATAAGGAATTGACCCCAGTGACAAGAAGTTTCCTACGCTGCGCCAGCGCCTGCAGTCCAAGATAAAAGAGGCAGACAATCTCTCCCACGGCCGCAATGGCTCTGTCCTCCCCCTCCTTACGAGAAATGTTTTCATTGAAGTCCTCATCCAGAGAGGAGTCCCTGTGATCCAGTGTCCAGCTGAGGCTGACTGGGAAATTGCATGTTTGGCTCACCAGTGGAAATGCCCAGTCCTGACCAATGACAGTGACTTTTATATCTTTGACCTACCAGGTATATGTAATGACAGGATTCTTGTACTGTAACAAGGATCAAAAATACAATTTTAAGAAATGTTATTGATAGTGTCTCATTTGATGTTTCCCTTTTGTTTCACATGTGGTTTTTGTTTGCTTAGGTGGTTATCTGCCACTCCATTATTTCCAGTGGACCAACCTGAACGGTAAAGCCTCTCACCGCTACATCTCGGCTCGTTGCTACACCACTGCTGGGATCTGTCGCTTATTTGGGGGCATGAACCAGCAGTTGTTACCCTTATTTGCTGTCCTGGTCGGGAATGATTATGGCACTCCAAAAGATGCTGATGAACTCCTGGGTATGTTAGATGCGGGTGCATTAGTAAAAGGTGGTGGCAGGGGAAAAGGTAGAGCACCTGCCTCCCGAATTGAGGGCCTGCTGCTCTGGCTGTCCTCTTTTTCCAGTCCGGGGGAGGCCCTGGAAGAAGTGAGCAGGCTAATGGGGGAGAAAGATAGAGGACAAAGGGGAAAAGGTGGAGAGAAAGCTGGGCTCAGTTCACAGCTGTGGGCTGGAATGCAGGAGTACCACATCACGCCTCAAAGTTCATTGGCTCACTGGTTCTCTGGAGGTAAGGCAGCTCCTGGACGGCCGTCTTCTCGGCTGCCAGAGTGCCTGTCGCTGGCCGCAGCACAGGGACAGTTAGCTCCTTTGGTGGTAGATGCTATTGTGATGCACAGGGTCCTTCTGATCCCACAGGTGGAGAACAGCAAGCTAGCCAGCAGCCATTGCGGTGCAAGCACTATACGCCAGGCTATATATGGGATATTATTGCAGAGAGGTCAAGATGTCCAAGCAGAGGATGTGACGGCACAAGAGAAAATCAAACAAGGTATGAGAGGTGGGAGAGGGCAAGGGGGAAGGGGGCAGAGGGGTGGTCAGGTTGGCAGAGGTAGAGGACAGGGTGTAATTGTACCTCAACAACACGGGGTTAATGTAGGATTTAGCAATAGTGTAGCTACAGTGCATGCTCAGGGCTCTAGTGGCCTAATGTGTGTCGAAGAGTATGACCGTGTGGATCTGAATTTAAAGAAAAACAATCTAGCAGTACCGCGGCTCAGGACCCCCCTACATCTAGATACACTTGGCCAGGTAAACGTGACAACATTTCTTTTAAAGAAAATTATTCATGTGATTTTTTTTTACTTTCCCATTTATCCCATCATTTTTTATCCAGGCTCCTGTGGCGGTTCGTCTTGGTGTACTGTTAGATGTCTTGGGGATGAAAGAGTCTGCCCTGGTTCCTGTTCGTCCCCACCTAAGGCTTGCTGTAGCAGTAACATCTTTCTGGCTTCGAGTGGCCACACCAACACCTTCACAGCCCCAGGTGCAGGCTCTGGTGCTGGGCATGATTTACGGAGAGCTGTCCCTGAACAACCAGCCTGGAGCTACCCACCACCAACAAGCTAGTTAGTTGTGTTGTATATATTTTTTTGTAATTACACTAGGTTACAAACACTGACATGTAATTTAATACAAGGCATACACAGTTTGCATTTAAAAAACAGAACAAAATATAGAATAAAGGAAAGAAATGCTATGTTTTTCTAGTATGACATAAACACTTGCTATGTCTCATCCTAGTCCCACAGCTAAACTGGGCTGCGGAGCGTCAAGTGTGTACTGGGCTGGATCGACAGCGTGTGAGGCCAGGGGAGCGACGGGGATTGGATGTTGGAGCGGCTCACAGTTTTAGCCAATGGCAGGCCTGCCTCTGGAGTGCGCTGTGTCTTAATCAGCTGTTGTTGCTGCCACTACCTGAGCCCCACATATCATGGTAAGGCACAATGAGAGATTGCATTACATTGTCCACCAATGAAGACTAGAACTGCAACTAAGTAAACAAATATTTACACATTGCCACTTTTGTCCTTTTCGTCAGAATTGTTTTGAAACCACACCACGTCAATGACAGTTAAGACATTTGCACTTCAAGGGTTGTTTGCCCAAGTTACAATTATATTTCCTCATCTGTGTGATCTGGCCATGCAGCTAGTTTTGGTTTTATTTGCAGAGGAATAGAGATATTTGTCTGTGGAGATGTTTTCACCGCTTTATCTTGATTGAATTGTGTTGGTGCTGATTTAAACATTGAATTGACTGACTGAAAATAAGCACTAAAAAAAGAGCACATTGCTAAAGGGTTTTAATTTTTTCACTGCTTTCAATAGAAAGACATTTTTTACATTTGGTTCACCTCAACTGCATCAGGTTGGACCTAGGCTAAATCTAAAAATGTTTGCAAATACCACCATGTGGAAAACATATTGCAAACAGATTCCTCTCTCCGTCTGTGTGTTACAGGTTGTACAGTGGTACTTTGGTGCATGGCCTGCTCAGGTTCCTGAAAGGAGGCCAGGCTGCTGAATCCTTCATAGCCGGGAGTTCCTTTTCAGTACATCTTTACTCCTCCCTGCTGGACGCTGTGAGGAGCCGCAACTCCAAATCCCATCCCTCTTCTACAGCAGGAGGGAGGGGGAGGAGAGGTGGAGGCCGGGGAAGGAGAGGGAGAGGCAGAGGGGGAGGTGGGAGAGGAGGAAGGGGAGTGGGGAGAGGGTCAGAGGAGGTAAACAATAGGTTTGCCCTACTGATGAGCGACGATGAGTACGATGGCGATTGATGAGGAGAAAAATTACCTGATCGATATTAAGCAGTTGTTTTTTGGCCAAATGAGGGAGGATATTCCAGTGTTTTATTCAACACACTCAGGGAATGCTGCAAGCAAAAAACAACACATCTTAATATTGACTAATATGAGCTTCTGCCTATGTAATCATGTTGCGCTTATTCAACCTAATGTTTACCTATCTTCTGTTGCTGACTCAAATGAAACGATGTCCATCAAGCAAAATGTCTTTTCCCAAAGCATAGTCTTGGCATATTGTATTAGAGCTTATATTAAAGTAATGTCACTGTAATTAATGCACGTTTTTAAATGTGACAGTTTTATTCAGTCACCTGAAGCTAAAATCTAAAAAGTACATTTACATTTTATCATCTGTTGACAACAAAAAGTGTATGGCAGCTAATGTCATCTTAATGAGCAACTTATAAAATGTTACTTTAACACAGATACCTTTATACTCATGAATTTGATGCTTGAATTACGTATCTTTCTATAATAAAAATACAAATCAAACTTATGAACATTAATTTTTTTAAATGATAATAAGTCTTAGTTAACAAAGCAAGTATACCTATGATACCAATTGTTCATTATATCGCAATCACAATGGCAATATTGTCCACAATTGAAATATCACTTTTTGAGCAGCCCTACAAGAATATTCACATTAATATGAGCTGACAGGCCTTGCATATTAATATCAACTCCATTGTAGACTGGAGGAATAAAGTGTCATCAAAAGACACAACTTAAAACATAAATGAATCTTCCTCTTGTCCTATGAGGACAATGAAGTTGAGGCAGACGGAGAGGTAGAGGCAGCAGCTGCAGGGTGTGACTGAGAGTCTATGAGGTCCATGTCTTCGTCTTCGTTGACTCCACAGGTGTCGACCACACAGATCAGGCAGCTGGTGACGGGAAATGCTCGCACCTTGCTGCAAGACACCCACCTGAACACACAATACAACTGACTCAGACGGTTTTAAAAATCAAGAAATATTGATTCAGTTTTTAGATTCCCAGCATGCTTGTTAGTCATCATTTTAATATCTACTTGCGTATTTCAGTAATATTTAGTGAAAACACTGACCTGTCAGTTTCAATGTGGTACTCCAGGACGTGTCCGAGCCGCCCTACACCTTGAAACCCTGCCAGCACATAGATGATGTCACCGACCGCTGCACACTTCACTGTTATACCTCGCCACGGCATCGGCGAGGCGGCACGCCACTCATTACTGGCTATGTCGTAGTACTCCACTGAGTCCAGTCCACCTGAAAAGAAAACACAAAAATGGCATCATTCAGAGGCCAAATATGCTACAACTACTAGTATCACATAATTATAATGTAGTTTCGTACCCAGTGCCCCCTGCCCTCCGACAGCATAGATCCTGTCGTTGACCGCCACAAGCCCGTGGTTCTTCCTGACCTCTCTCATCCCACACAACTCCCTCCATCTGAGGACAGAAAGATGGCGACAGACAAGGGACAAGGGGATTAGGGAAGAGTGAACTGTAGTATTTACTGATTTGAGTCATTTTGTGTGGAAATGATTATTGTGAGGTTAAACACTTTGAAGATCCATTTAAAAATTCGGAATTATTTTTGTGTGACTCACTTTTGAGTGCTGGGGTCGTAAACCTCGCAGTTATTGAAGATCCTGCCAGATATGTTGTTACCGACTGTCCCACCACACACGTATATGAGCCCGTTGGCCTCCACTGAGCCGTGGCTGCATCGTGCCAACAGCATGCTGGTTTTCACCTGCCAGCACTCGGTTCTAGTGTCGTAACATTCGAAAAGGTCCAGGGCAGAGCTGCCTACAGACACACACATACAGTACACCACGGTTCAATCCTTTTATAAAAGGGATGACTTTCTACCATGGAGAATCATCAACCTCCACCATCCCCAACACAGTCAGGAAACAAATTCACCCTTTCGACCCGCCTGTACACACCCACTTCCGACCCCCCAGATGTGTAGATTTTGCCCTGTGAGGCGCAGGCAGCAAGGCTGTCACGAGGCGTGGGCGGCCCTAGCTTGGAGTACCAGCTGTCCTTCAGGACGTTGTAGCAGTCCATGCGCTTGATGGGAAAAAGCTGTGAGCCCCCCAGGATGTAGACCACATTGTCCCAGAACACAGCTGTGGCGTCGCGCCGCTTCTCGAAGGGGCAGCGGATGTCTGTCCATGAGGAATCCTGCAATGGAAGCCAGATTCAAAATGAAACAGTGGAAATGTTTATTTCCATTGCCTTAACTATATGCAAATTATATAACTGTAATGGTTGTTTTTGCAGTATTTGGTTTGATTAATATGAAATGTACTGCTGAAAAAGCAAAATGTCGATTACATTTTTTTCACAAAAACTCAAATTCTTGGTTCTGAAATTTCACACCTTACTGAACAAAAGCATATACATGCAACATACATTTACTGACTCAAGCCTTGGTACCTTGGGGTTGAAGTAGCGGCAGGACTGAGGCTGCGAGCCTCCAAACAGAGCGATGCGGTAGTCGTGCTTCTTGCGTCTCGGTCGGCTGCTCTCTCCCAGGTCCTCCAGGGACAGCAGGTGGTAGCGCATCCCATCTGGGACAAAGGCATCGGGAGTTTTATTTTTAGTGTGTGTACATTTTGACATGCTCTTGCGAGTCTAATAAACTTGACTTTGAACATTTTAGATAATTTAAGACTTTAATTGAGGGTTGGGATTAAGGTGGGTTAACACCATCTGTGGGGAGCCCTTTCTTTTACAACTACTATAGAGTATGTCGAGATGGGTTGAATCCAATGTAATGTAATATTTTTTAACACATAGTAGACAATGTGACCCTTTACTTATTACACCTAAATTCATGCGTCCCTTTATTTGTATATACTACAACTTATTATTGTTACTACATTAGTGTCACATGTAATATAATTTACACTTTAACATTAACCACCTTAACCATAGCAACCCATTATGTGTATTTATTCCATCCACTTCCAAAATTGTTCTGTGTGTGTGTTTCTCTCTCTTCCTACTTACTGATGACCATCTTGAGACACTGTGGGTTGTCCTGGATGAGGGGCTCACCCTGCACCGTCTTTGAGAGGAAGGTTTTAGAGACCAGAGGAAAGCGGACGCAACCCAACACTTCCACCATGTACTGCTGTCTGTTACACACATCGTACTTCAGCCATCGTACTGCTGCATCATAAATCTGAATACCAACGCAAAAAACAACATGTGGGAACATACACATTATGGGTGGCATTGTTTTTGCAAGAGAGATATGACTCATCTTTGTCATGGTGTGTTGAAACCATATTTGTTTGGTTACCCGAGTTGTACAAATACGTTTTCCACATTATTAGCACATAATTTAATTAATCACAAAAAAATTGTTCGGGACTTTTATTTTGCCCAAAACTTTGTCAACAAAGGTAAGTTTATATATATATATATATAAATAAAATCATATTCCTAAAAATAATAGCACAAAATATATACATTCAAAAGGATGTGTATGAGTGTACCTGGGCCTCAGCACGGACAGTGAGCGTGTCCTGGTGCAGTAGGTGTGTGAGCTGTTTAACGTCCAATTGCAGAAACTCATCCAGTTTGTAGACTTCAGTGAAGTGGAGCTCAAAGAAGTCGTCTGCGGCAGCTTTCAGGTCAGGACAGTCCATACAGTCTGCCAAGGAGGAAATACCTGCAGGAGGACAAGACAAGGATCCATCAGTCAAAGGGTTCCCCTAATTTTGAGGGAACAACCGATGATACATGATTTTGCCTTGATTGTATTGACGTTCTCACCGAGGCAGTTTGTTGCATCAATTTGCCCTTTGAGGAACTCCACACACATCTTCTTCACAGGCTCAATCTGGTACTGGTTGGCTGCATCCAGCAATGACTGGACGTTACTGCTGTTCACCGAGATCCTGGCAAACACACAGACACACACACTTCAGCATTAAAGAGGTGCATGTGCTTCTTCTAAAGCCAAGCAGCTGTTTTTAAAGAAGTTATGATAAGCATCACCAGGCCACAGTCTTGTACATTTTAAGTTGCCCCATATGCCTTTAAGCAATTACTGCCATGCGTTATACTCTTTATAATTTAAACCAAGTCACTTACCGAGCTGTGTAGATAAATTCTATCAAAAGCTCAATGATCTCTGGCTCAGCACTCCTGAGCTCCACCTCGTGGGAGGTTGACTCCATCATTCTGGCTAGATGTAAGGAAAAAGAGACTTTGGTGAAAATAGAAATTATTGATCTCTTGTTATGCCTAGCAACAGTTTGGAGACAACTGCTAAACTAAGATTGTGACTTTCCCAAAATATGACCTTTCATTCTAAATTGCTACTTCTCATGTAGCAACAGAGGTATTTTATCACTGTTTTAATGTTGCAGAGTTACATACGATTAATGCACACCAGACTAAAACCAAACAACAATAATACAAAAATAAATGGCTATACAAACAAAATAAAATCCAATGTCCTTTAAGCCATGTTTTGGCACAGCAGGCAATGGTATGTCCATAAACTGTAAATGTAATCCATCGCCTGTAATATCTTGGGCTCATTGTAAAAAATAAATAAGCGGCTTTCCTGTCAAATGTTCTGTGTTTCTGTATCAACACTTACTGGTAAACATGAGACTGAAGAAGTGGCTGGCAGCTGCCAACACTACCCTGTGGGCATGGAAGTGTTTCCCCTGAACCACCAGGGTCACATCACAGAGAGTACCCTGAAGAGGAAAATCTGAATTCCTTTATTTGTCTAGCAACAGGGAAATGTACAGCATTACAACAGCAGAGGTATAGTGCAGATAAAGTAAAAACATAGGCACACTATTAAAAATAAAATCAGTAAAAACAAATAACAGATAAGTACACCATGGTAAAAATAAGTAGAAGTATATATTTTTGACCATATAAAATAAAATAAAAAACTGTTACTGGTTACAGATTGTAAATACAGAACTGAATTGAACGAGGGTATTACACACATGAGTGTATATTGCACAAAGTGTTATATTTAGTGGCAGTGTTGTTGCAGCTCAGGGGTATTACAGTCTATGCATGTGAGAACAAATACACACAGTTGGAAAGCATCAGGACAGGTAAGGACTCACACACCTGTTTCCTTAGGTTGTTCATGACTCCCATGATGCTGGACAGTTGTCTGTACTCCTCCTTGATGGCACACTTCCTCTCGCTCTTCTTCTTGGCGCCTGGCACCTTCTCTGGAGAGGCCACCCCGGTCATATCAGCCAGATTAATGTGATCTGTTCTGTCTGATTAAAACTCTTTCTGCACCACTCTGCCAGGAGTCTGTGCAGCTGCAGCTTCTTTGTTATCGCTCAGCAACTGACTAGCAGGAAGCAGCTTGTTGTGCTTTATTGAACTAAAAAGCCGCCACGTCGTCAACAGATTCCCCTCTTAGGGATAAAATCATAAAACATTACTTTCTGGCATGTCAAAGTGTAAATAAAAAACAATACACATAGTTTATTTGTTAAGCTACAGCTGCAGTCTTTAGCTTGGGTCGTGGTTTCTTTCTTCTTCTTCTTGTAGTTTCACAGCGGTTGGAAACCAGCTTTATAGGTGGATTACCGCCACCTACTGTAGTGTATTGGAGTGTGGACCAGACTTATGTACCCCCCCCCCCCCTAAAAATAAAAAGATACAATAAAATTGAAAAAGCTATATTCTCTTTATTAATTAAATAAAACTTAAATAATATAAAAGCATTCCTGACCCAAAGTCTAATATCTCCCCGAGCAATGGTTGTTCCATTCAAAGCTTGCTGACCTCTGTCCTTAGTGTCTGTATTTTTCACAACACAGCACACGTTCTACTGTTTCCTCTCCCTGGCAGTGTTCACATAATCCTGGTGGATTTTTCCCTACTAAATGTAATGTTTTGTCAGTCTTGTATGTCCTAGTCTTGTTAATATATTTTCTTCCTCTGTGCTCCTTTTGACTGTCCTGCCTCTGTTGATTTTTTGTCTGTAATGCATAAAGGAGTCGTCCTGTGTTTCCTGTATCCCAATTACGTTGCCACTCCTTGAGGACATACCTTTTTGTTATTTATTTTGCCTCAGATTTACTGAGGGCCTGCTTGGCTAACTTGTCTACCATTTAATTTCCCTTAATTCTTTTGTGAGCTGGTATCCACATGAATGTGGTCTCAATATTCTTACTATTTAATCTATATAGTGTTTCATACATTTCATTAACTATATCCTGCCTACTATAGGATGTAAATGACCCAAGTGACATTATTGCTGCACATGAATCGGAACAAAGAATACTCTTTATGATGTGCATCTCTTCTACCCACTGTAATGATGTTGTAATTGCCATCATCTTATACAGATAAATGGTCTGATGTTCTCCGTTTAATTGCAACATTAAATGTTTGTATAATAAATGCAAAGCCTGTATTCCCTGTACTACGATCCTATGATCCATACTGGCGCATATGACTGGTGTTCCAAACCGCTCTTTAACCAAATCTGCAATGTTTCCTAGAACTTTTTCGCCCTTCATTTTCTCTAGAAAAAAAAATCTGTGGACCCTGCGGGAAACAGCCAGGGTGGCGTTGCTGTTAATGAACGGTTTCTTTCTTCTTCTGCGGTTTGTGCTTTGGTTGAAAATGCCCGCTTTCGCTGTCTACTGTCAGATGTGAAAGATAACACTTTTACCTGCAGGACTGCGGAACTGATTTAATTATCATTGAAAATCTGTTTTTTTTGTCTGGAATTTTTTGGTTTTCAGAACAAAAATACTCAAAGGTATTCAAGCCCTTGGAGAGACACACTTTAGATTGAAATATATCCAAAGAACTAAAACTGCCAATAGTTGTGATCTCCCTGCAGCTCACCTGTAGGTGCATCTGTCTGTCATGCTCACATCTCTGCACTTAATCATAACCAGGAAGAAAAGTTTTACAGAGTCGCGTGACGTCGGCGTCATTTGGTATGTGCAGACTCCAAAAGCATTGTTAGAAATTATTGACCTGAAAACAAATTGAGGGACCCCAGAGCTGCAGCAAAATGCTCCGTTTTCTCTGCTGTTGCTTCTCAAGTGGAGACACCGCCAACGAGGTTCGTGTTTATTGACTTTTATGTAAATGTTAATGCCTCCTATTCGAGTTCAAACGAGACACTTGATCATTGTTTTGCTGCAGAGAGATGAATAATTCGAAATATAACTGCGTTTAATGTTAAAATGATGGGGACTACACCCTTTATAAAGATGTAACGTCTTTAAATCATGCTGTATTGTATATAATTGTCATCAGATAAACCACGTTAAAGTATTTTCATGGTGTATCAAAAGACAAGAACAACTCAACTCTTTTTTTTTGGTTTTATTTTTCCATCACAAGTACAACTATTACTGTTATTAATATTAAAACGTTTAGAAAAGCCACAAAACCCACTGGGTGCACTTTACACGTTGTTTTCTTTAGTATCACACAAGACCAAACAATCTTAAATAATGTAATCATCAATCATAAGGTCTCCCTGCACAAATACAATGTAAATTAAAAAACTACAACAATTGTTAGAATGTTCTTTCTAACATAATAATAATAATAGTAATAAAGGTATTTTAAATCAAGCTTTATTTTCCCCCTTAACATGATAAGTTAATGAATTATTTACAAGTGTCCAACCGTATTGGTGCTTTGTGTCTCTTTCTAAAAAAGTGCCAGTAAAAAACATTTTATTTCAATAAAGCAACTTTGCTTTATATTTTAGAGGCAGCCTCTCTGCACCCTGGACCATCTGACCTGGATGAAGCTGGATCAGCCAGGCAGAGCCGGTCAGCACACAGTGGTACATTTATCTCAGACCTCTACACTTCCATTGCATAAAACTGAACGGAAACTGAAACCACATGCATTTCTATGCCTAATCTGCGACATTATTTCCCCCCCCAGATGCACAGACCGTAAAGCGGATTGGCAGACTGGTGATGAGGCGAATATGTGTGCCAGAGTTGGACCAGAGGTTTTCTGACATGGCAGAGACTTTCAATGAACAGCACGAGCGATATGAGGCCATGGTCCGAAATATCAGAAACCTGCGCCAGAGCTACGGCTGTAACAACAATGATACCCTGGCTTTAGCCGAATGTGTTGGGATGATCAGAGACGAGCATAGTAAGTGACACACTCACAGCTACCTGCAAGAGAAAGCAACATTATGGCAGATTTCCTTTGCTTCTGTTTTCTTTGTTTCTCTATTTTAATCTCCATTACTCTCCACTTACAGAGGCCAAATACAGGGTCTCCCTTAAGATAAAGGGTTATGAAATCTCCCTTAATGTGGTTTGTGTGGATGAAAGTGATGAGGAACCACTGCCTCAACATCTGCAATTTGCTCAGAATGAAGTGAAGGGCATTTCTGAGGGTGCCAAAGCCACCATGTCAAAGGGAACCACACTTCAAGAGTTGATTGGCTGGCTGCTCCGTAGCAAGGATCAAATGGTCGAACAAGTGAAGGGGGTTGCAGCAACTTACCAGGAGCAAGGCAGACTGAGTGAGAACCTGGAGGAGAACCTGAAAGAAGTGAGGAGGGCTAAAGAGTTTTCCCTTGGATACAGACAACAGGCCGGGGAAGTCTTCACTGAGGCTGCACAGATAGCAGGGGCTTATCTTTAGTTCATGTTTGTTTTTAGATGTCCACTTGAAATCCACAATTTACATATAATTTACAGATCAAAACAATATGGCAAACACAGAACATAATGGATGTATTTCAGCTAACCAAGTATACCCTCTGCTTTGCAGTCGTGTATCACCTTAATTATCAGTACACAGAGTTTTAAAATGATATCTTTTTTTTTTATTTATCTTTTTTTTATAAAAAAAGTCCCTGGTTTTTGAGACTTACTTTAATATTTAAATGATGATGTTTGTATAATGACCTACATTATTTTCCTGGATGGGTGTAATCTTAGCCACTAACATTAGGTGGCATTGCAGAATCACTTTACTTCTCTAAGATGGCTCCTCAATTTATATTCCTCAAACTATGTTTTGTTTCTCAAAATTGCACTACATACATTAAAATGGCCAATATTCCAATACCAATATTAAACATATATTACACACTTTTGCAGAATTTTCTACCTGATAAGACACTTGAATTTGTCAAATGTTGGCGACAAGGAGAGATTGTTCTTTGACTTTTCAAAAACAGGATAATTCTTTGACCTGCATAGGATCATACATTTCTTCTATAATGTACAAAGGACAGGACAGAGTGTCCTACAGAGACAATGGCAATAGGACATGTTGTTTGTTATAATTGTTTGTGTAGGGTTTGTTAATTGTAACATAGAGGAGGCAGCTCTCATGATTACTATCCACAGAAGGTCATGTATTTATGAACTGATTAAAACGCAGCTTTCCATCTGTTATTTGCATGAAAACACACACATGGTCATATGCCATCTTGATAATTAATTTTGGAAAATCCATTGTTCTACAGGTCATTGTCAAGCAGTCATGCATTATTTATCCGTCAGTTGTGCTTTTTCCTTAATCTTTACAGGTTAATTTCTTGTGAAGTGTTTGCAGGATATGGTGGTTTGCTTATTTCTAAAGCAGACAGTTTTGAAGTTTGATCAAAATAAAATATTATATGTGTTTATCAAAAACAAATATAAATATGACCATAATGAACTGGATTCCATGTTTGTTCGATGCAATGTTTTATTTTTTAATGATTTCATATATTTTAATGATCATTTTTTTTACAAATAATATTCACAGTTTGAATCTAAATATATTTTAACTTCACTAATGTAATGCATGTATCGACTAAACATTATTCAACTGCAATGTATATTCTGCGGTTTAATGATTTGTTCTTACAATAATGCTATAGTAAACCATGTCAATACATTACTTTTTTTTGGTGATAAATAAAATCATTAGTGGGTTCACAGTTTAAATCTAAATATATTTTAATTTAACTAATTGAATACATCTACTGACTAAATATGTTTGAGCTGCAATTGATATGCTTCGGTATAATGATTTATTCTGACTATAATGCTGTTATAAAACATGTCAATAAATGACATTATTGGTGATCAATGAAAGCATCAGTGGTAGACAACTGCTGTCAAAGAGCAGTGACTGACAGCGACAACCTACCTCGGTGGTGGAAATTATTAACATGCTTCGTAGAGTCTAATTTAATTGGATGCTGCATTTGGGGGGCGTGACAGCTGGATTATATACTTCTCACCCATTGGCTCCGACGCCTGTCACTCCGTGGCGACCGAGTCTCCTAGTCAAAGGTAGTCTGAGTGGAGAAAGTAATGAAGATGGAAGGAGCTGATGTTGATGAATTATTGAGGAGATTTATGGAGTAGCGAAGTGATATCCGTTTACTTGTCTTGTCGGAACGACAGAGGACAGCGACACCAGGAAATTGACAGATAGCATGCCCGTAAGTAAACAATAACTTCCACAGTTTACTTGGTGTCGCGCCTTAGCCGAGCTAGCTAACTAGCTAATCTGCAAGCAACTGTGGTGACAGCTCGAAGTCATTCAGCGAGCCAAGATAGAGAGAGTGTGGCCGCGGAGGATTAATGTACAGTCTGCTGATAATGGTGAACAAATAGACTGAATTATATGTGGGGAAAAGGTGAGTTTGGCCATTGAGCTACCAGAGCCTTTTAGACAGTATTTCACGTTGTTTAAACGCAAGCCGTACTCCCAGTGATCATTGTAGCTGGTTTGTAACTAGCTGGTTAGCAGTGCCCGGGGAAAAACTATACCTACTACTTAAATTAGCTAGATAACATGACATTAATAAGCAGTCAAGGTTGGATGATTTTCCAGTGTGTTAAGCTAACGAGTTTTTTATGGCACCTGTTTTGGTACGGTAGTCACAGGCAGACTTTGTACCTGAGTGTGTGTGTGGTCTGTCAGGACCTTGTTAGGATTTTTCCTCAGATGATTCCAGTGTGTGTATGCCATTTGGGCAGGGCACAGACACCACTGGTATGTTAGATAATGCATCGTTAGGATTTTTATAGGAGTTATCATGTGATGTGTCTTTCCTCTTTCTATTCAGCCAGTTAGGGGATTCCTCCTGTACAATGGGGACTTTGCCGCAGAGCCCAAAGGCATGAAAAGATGTCCTTGACTGCTGAACTTGGTCTCAAAAGTTTAAAAATTACAATCTGTGGCCTTCCCAAAAGAGGGCTGCTTTTCTGGTGCCGTGTTCAGATATTGTCTAAATAATAAGATACTGTTTCAGTTCTCATATAGAGATTATCCTGTTCTTCCTATAGCTCTTTATATATACTGTGTGTGTGGATGTGCTTGCCTTGTCATTAGGGAGAGGTTTGTCCTCAAGCAATAAACACAGGTTTGTTGAGTTTGTTTCGTGCGTGTTTAAGAAGCATGCACAGGCTGTTATTATGTGCTATTCAGTTGCTGCTGGTGTCTTAGACCTCCTGATGCTTTTTGACAGTTAGGCCCAGCAGGTCATAGAGCAGAAAGATAGCCCAGGCTCTGTTGTCAACCAGCATCACAGCTAGAGTCATCCATGCCTTTAGGTTTAATGAAATATCCTGACAATATTTTTGCAGGCATACCAAATGTAGATGTAGCATACATTTAGATCCATGAAAAATCTTGAAAATCAACCAAATCATTTGAGTAGTATTTAAATGTGAAATCCAAGGGCTGAACATCAATAGATTAGGAGAGATTTTTTCTAACAGTTGGCGAAAAAAGGTGATAAAAGTTGACGTTACAATTGGCAAACCAGTGATGATCATCATCGGTCTCTTCACACACATTTGCCACAAGAAATCAGGGAATTGAAAGAGGGAGAGGAAGGACAAATATGCATCTCTGGCTCAGAGGCATCAGAGTAAGTAGCGTATGATGCTTTAAGACGATTCCTCCTTGTTAGATCTCTGTATCCGTCATCCTCAGCATAAGAACTATGTGTGTAAAAGAGGAGAAAACAAGAAAGCAGAATCCCCCCCCCTTCTTTTAGTCTATACGCAACCTGGTGGCAGAGCAACGATGCAACAGGGTTATCCGCAAGCTCTGTCAAAATAAGAACATATTACAACAGACAGAACTGACAAAGATGTGATATGAATAAGATAGAGTTGTCAAAACTAAATTCTGCAGTCCTAGGAGTTCAGAACCTGCGGTGAAGGCTCTCAACATGGCCGGATGAGTTCAGGCGCTGCTCTTTATGACCACGGTTATATGACCCTGCAACCACCACCTTTAAATGGAAGCCCAACAGCTCCTCAAAATAGTGTCTTCTCAGCTTTTGCTTCCATTCAAGTTAAAACAAGCCAGGAGTCACTGGTCCAGCATGTTGACAGTTAACTACTGACCTAGTTTGTCACATTTGGGTGGAGTCTAGTTGCTTTAGTTCCTGCTTTAGACATTGTTTGTGCATTAAAACAGTTTATCAGTGGTTTGGGTGTGTCTGTACAGGGTGATACTGGTACTGGATTCTTTCAGATAATTTGATCTATTTGTCCCTTCTTCTTTTTGTAGCTTTAACTTGTTGAGGGGTTGATAACTTCGGTGTCATCGTCACAAACAGCCTAACCATTAGTTTGTGTGGTTTGCACCCTGTACCACCGGAAAAAACAGCTGGGGTGGCTCTGTCACTCTTTAAACCACCCACTTTGTCTTTCTCTCTGCTTCCTTTCTTTCCTCTATTCAAGCCTTCACTCTTATTGGTCCACTTACTTCCTGAGAAAAAGAAACCTCCAAAGCATATGTGTAATGGGAAGTGAGGTAATCACCAGGGAGGGCTGTGCATGTGCGTGTGGGTGTCCCCCTCATTTATTCTCACAGTTCTGCGCCAGCTTCCCCAGGTATGTTCTCACTTGATTTGAGCACTGGAAGACAGTGTGGTTTTATAATGCCCGTAACCTGTAGTTTTTGTGTTAATTCCTATGTGTAGGGGGTGTTTGCCTCAGGTGTTTTGCAGCAACTCTGTCAAGATGAGCAAGCCCACTTAAAACTAGGGTTAGGAATGTAAACTCAATGGAAACCTGTTTGTGTTTGAAGAAGTCTTGGGAAGGAGGAGTCCGAAAATAATCTCTTTTGGACAGCCAGTTTGTGTGTGTTTAGAGTTGAGGATGGAGGCGTGGGTGTAAATTCAGAAGGAACAAGCTGTCAACTACAGCGAGCTCACAGGAACAGGTTTTGTCGAACCAGACACTGAACAAACACACTGGCTGATACACACTTGTGCAATGCATGACACATTCTCCCTCTTTTATAAGTAGTTGGCCTAAATCAGAGCTTTGCAACTGGTGGAGAAACGCAGTAAGCAGCAGCTAGGCTACTAATCACATTGGTTGGATCCATATCTTGAGCCTGTTTAGACCCCATTGTTTTTCAGCGTATTCCCTTATCTCTTGTAGTCCTGAGAGGTTTACTTTCTTGGGCAGCACAGATTAAAACCTGATGAACTCTCCTCTTTTTATTGACCACACTGTGTCTTTCCCTGTGAGTTATCACTCCCTTGGGTTGATGCATTCCTCTTATCCCCCATCTCTCCATCATCCATCGTTCCCTCTATTCATTTAGCCATTGATCTGTGCTCCCTTTAGCCTACTGCACTGCCTCTCTGTTCCTCTCTTCCATCTACTTGTTCATCACTTTATTGGTTTGTTACCACTTAGCCACTTATCCTCAACCCTGGTGTGTTTTTTCTGCTGCACAGAAGAAGCTCAACACCTGCTGCTTCCTTTTGAAATGCGCTTTCTTTGGCTCATATTGATTTCTGTCACGACCGGTGAGACCACAATGACTTGGAGATGGCAGCTAACAGTTAGCTAGACCAAGAAGGGAGACAATCATCTGCCTAATAACATGATTAGCGTTATGGTGTCCTCTCAGGCCAATTAGGTTGCTATTTCCCTCCATCAGTTGCTTGTACCTGCGTGCAGTATGTCAAGCTTCAAGGTGAATCATCTGCATTTAAGAGGTGAGCAGTTGCATTGAAGGAGTGGACGATTGATTGGGTTTTATTATTTATTGTTATGTTATTGCTAAATGAGTTGTCTAAGGACAGATTCACATGCAAGACTAGCTGCAGCCATATTTTTTCTTAACTTTTTAACTGATTCATTCATTAATCTGTCAACATGTGTATTGTCAATTGAACAGTTAATGAAAAACTTCCCCATTCAACAATTTTTATGATACATTTGGCTAAATGTGAAGGTTATTTAAAAAATGTAGTATCTCAAACAAAAATGAAGTGTTAGTTGCAGTTTATCTTTTGTCGTCATTCAATGTTTTTAATGTTCAGCCAATTTAACTATTACCTTGTAAGATGTATTTGATCAAGTTTGTTTTGTTTTTAAACGTTTTAATACAATGATATGCAGCCACATCCCGTTACCTCTACAGTAGCGTTGTACCCGAGTGTCCGCCTTCTGCTGCTGCTTTGTCTCGCAGCAGCTGCTTTTTTGCTGCTGAGGCAGGAGGCAAAAATACCACACAGGTAGGCGTCTGCTGATTTTAGTCTTCCAGAATATTTCTCTGGATACAGACGGCATGCCCCAGGTGTCAGCGTGGACAAACTCAACTGAGTAAAATTGACTTTATAGCAGGAGAGCCCTTCCTCACCCGCGCTCTAATCACAGCCTTTATTTTGTCACTCAGTGAGCCTGCCATTAAAACCACATGCTGGCTTTAGATATCGCTGTCCTCCTTCTTCTCTTCACCGGCATGAAAGAAGGGAACAACAGAAAGGACTTTTTTCCCTAAATGGAGGCTATTCTGCTTTATAATCCTTCCCCATTTCATGAGTCATAAAATGATCTTCCCTCCCCCCCTGTCAATTCTAACATTGGTACAGTCCATAAATAGACACCTGGCTGCCACAGAGAGACCGTAACCAGAATAATACAGAATAAAGCATTTGGATGTGTCAAAGACAGATTACAGTGGAGTGGAGAAGACGGAGGGAGAAATGTTGCTGTGTGGGAGGATAAACAGAGGGAGAAAAGCAGGGAGCAGAAAGGAAGAGAGGAAAAGCCAACTGTGAACATATTTTTCTATTTTTTGTTGAGGCACGCATTGCATGCAGGCTTTTTGATGATAAACATGATGATTGAAAATCAGGCCTGTGTAATCTCCAGAATCCGTACTCTGGTCTATTGCTTTGAAATCACCTTCAGAACAGGGGTCATTATGTTTTCCTCCACAGAAGGGTTATTGCTTTTGAAGAGGAGATTGTGTGTACTGTCATACATTAAGTGAAGTGCTGAAAAAGGTGGAACTAAGCCTCCTCAAATCTGACCACATGTTCGTGCTTAACAAAGTGCACATAGAAGGACTTCTTCCTGCTGCTGTCCTTTCTCAGATTTTGTTACCAAACATACCAAACATGGACTTTTCTTTCTCCATGCAACAGCCAGTTTAGCCTTGTGCTTACACTTTCAGAGTGCAGTCACGACCGATCACAGACACGACATAGCCACAGTGAAAACATATTGCTGGTGGAAAACAGATCATCCATCAGAGATGCAGACGCTGTCTTCCTCCGCAGCCGAAAGCAGATGTCAGTGCAGATATTGAAGGTTACCTAAAGACATAGAAAGACCAGGACTACAACTACTGATTTATGGTTTGATCTGAGTTGAATTCATACAGCTGTTTCCTTGTAAAAGAGCCAGATCGAGCGCTTTATATGAAAATACCTATTGATGGGGTTATCTGTGTCTACAACAACAATAAAACCTGCCTATTTTTTTGTCATCATGCATACATCGTTGTGGTATTTCTGACGTCTTGCTATAAATTCCCCATCTTACAGTTTTCTTTCTATTGCTGTAGCTATCATTTCGCTTTCTCTTTGCTCTCGTGTGACTGCAGCACAGCAGTGTCTCATAGGCACCAGCAAAATCTTTTTTTAAAGGCACAGATGAAGAATTTAAATGACTTTGACAGCAAGAGAAACCCTGTCCAGAGAATTAGAAAGAGGGTAACATTTGAGGTTTAATAGCAGGAAAACAAGGTGAGTAGCTAACAGATGAGCGAGAGAAGTTCAAATGCAGACGCTGTAAGTGCCGTGATGGATGTTAAGGCATCTCAAAATTAACAAGGAAGGGGGTGGTGGGGGGCAGAGATGGAGGGAGGTGTGAATTGTAGCGAAAGCTTTTTTTTGTCTATCTCTGTTTTAAGAAATTGGAGATGTACAGCCTGTTGAGCAGCCATCTATATCCAGCTGAGCCCCCTTTATATTTACAGTAATTACAGTAATAGGTTAGGAACTGCAGAGGTGTGTGTCTGGAGAGGGAAAGGGGGAGGACAGACTGATGACACTTTGGAGGATTCAACTGATGGAGCGTGTTCAGTCACTGCTGCTGTTTGTAACAGGACATTTTTGTGTGTGTGTGTGTGTGTGTGTGTGTGTGTGTGTGTCCTTTCAAATGCACAAAATATTTGCTGTGTGTCAATAACCAGGCAGTGTGTTTATTCGTCTCATAGGTAGAGGTGACTCCACTGCAGATGAGGGAACATGTTGGCGATGGACCAAGGAGTGGTGGAGGAATGGCTGTCAGAATTTAAGGTACTGCTTCAGTGTGTGTGTGTGTGTGTGTAAAGCAACCTAACACACATAGACCTTGTTTGTGTTGTTAGCTGCTTATTATTGGCAACATTTTTTCCACACATCCAAACCAACATACTCTGAAGTGCTTTTTCCAAGACAATTGCTCTTGCTCCTACTCACACATGAGAACTCAGCAATATGTTGAGTGCTACCAAAGCTCAGTAAGGTGTGATGATGAAGGGGCGGCGGGAGCATCCTGTGTCCTACCTGTTTTTCTTTCTGAGTGAAAATTACCTCTAAATGCAACTTTTGATACGTCAATGCAAGGTTAACATGCTCTCAAATATCAAACAGATTTCTGTGTTGCTTCACTCTTGTTGATATCACTTATGTTTGATTCACCTGCATTAAGAACTATATTTGTGTACTTGCTGTAAATCAGCGGTTAAGTGTCAAATTGAAACCGATCAAACAGTCTTGGACATTTTCAGCGATTCAATCCTCTCTTTTTAACTTGTCATGCTGTGTGTTTATTTTTAGGATCAGTCAGTTTGTGTATCAAACTTAGCTAAGTGTGCGTGTGTATGTTTTTCAGACCCTCCCTGACAATGCTGTGTCCAATTATGCTGCCTCACTAAAAGACAAAGGTGCCCTGGTCCCCGCACTCTACAAGGTCATCCGAGAGAACTACAGCGATGTATGGACACACTCTAATGTTTTCATACAGTAAAAACCTGGTCACACAACCATTAACTTCTACACTTCATGTTACCACTTATGTGTTTCTGATTCTGGTTCTGACTCTGACCTGTCATTTATATATTTCCTTACATAATCCAGATGTTTTGTAAAAACCGTAGATGAAAAATGTATTACAGTCGAAGTGACTGTCGATCCTTGGCTTGCATTCCTCCCCAGTTGCTGGAGCCAGTGTGTCACCAGTTGTTTGAGTTCTACCGAAGCGGTGAGCCGCAGCTGCAACGCTTCACGCTACAGTTTCTGCCAGAGCTCCTGTGGAGCCTCCTGTCCGTCAGCGCAGCAAGAGACCCCCACACGTCCGGCTGCATCGAGGCCCTGCTGCTGGGCATTTACAACCTGGTAGGGGAGAGGATGGAGACAGTTGATCTGTTTATTTATGACCAGTAGATCATCTCTCTTAAATAGCACTACATGTCAGTGTGATGAGGGAAAGGGAAGGTCCTAGATCCTTAGCAAGTGGGTGTAATCATGCAGTTCAAGAAGCAGGGGGCTAAACCGCTCAACTATTTCTGGGAGCTGAGTCATGTGTTTTGAAAGATTCCATTAAGCACTTTCTGCTGCATGGAGAGCGACAGGAAAGATAGGTTTGAAATAGAGGAACTGAGACACAGTGACTTCAGATTATGGATGAGTTGCAACTTGCAAATGCCCTTCCCGAACAAACAGAGATGCCAGCACTAGAAAGGATTGAAGTGTAATGAGTTTTATTTTCATCCATTTAAGCTCTTGATGTTTTATCACAGCAAAGGACAGTGACCTCTAACTTCCCGTCTGAATATCAGAATAGGTCAGCCGTCACTCAACACAGTTGGCTCCCATTAATGTGTTTGACATTAACATGCACACTGGGGACACCAAGACCCTGGGGTTTGTGCGTGTGTGTTCACTTAGTAAACACACAAACACTGGCAGACTGATTTGGGAAATAGGGACCCTGAGGTCAACACACAGACACCCACACATAACAGATGAGAGTGCTTGAAGAGACAAGCACACTCTTTAGAGTTTTAGGGCATGCACAAATTAAGCTACTGTTTCCTTGCCCACAGGAACATTTTCTCATTGTCTTCCTGTCTTTCTCTTTCACAGGAAATAGTTGATAAGGATGGACAAAGTAAAATATTATCTTTTACCGTCCCTTCCCTCTCCAAACCCTCAGTGTACCATGAGGTGAGAAACGCACACTTGCACACAAGTATTTTAGTTTCCTTTTGCAGTTTATGAACGTATTCTTCATCTTTCCAACCCCAGCCTTCAGCCATTGGCTCCATTGCCCTCACAGAAGGGGCTTTAGCCAACCACGGGCTGAGCAGGGTGGTATACAGCGGGCCACACCTCCAGAGAGAGAACTTTACCGCACAGAACAGGTAAGAGGAGAGATGGGATCAGTTGTTTTAAAGACTGCTGGTCGAGAAGTGACCTGTGGAGGTTGTGCATGTTTTAGAAAGGGCTTTTCAGGTTGCAGCCTGCCAACCTGCCAGCCTGCCAGCCTGCCAACCTGCCAGCCTGCCAGCCTGCCTGCCTGCCTGCCTGCCTGGATTTGGCAGCAAACACCAGACAACAAAAATAGAAATGCACATAAATCTGACAAAGCAACACTAAGCAACTAAATCTTAACATTTTACTTTTTATTTTCAAGTTAACTGCAGCTTTCCATGATGTTTACCTCCTCTGTTGTGACATTATAAGTCTGTCCAAACTTTATTCTATAACACAGGAAAAAATGAAAGCACTTGGCATGGTATGGAATATAATCTGTAGTTGTGCCAGTGTGGAGTACCGTTTTTGTAATCTCTTGTTTTGTGAAATGTCTATCTACTGCATGCATGGAAGCGTAACTGAGTCTGTGGAGTTCAGATCTGAGAAGTCAGAAATGTTGTCCTATATGTCGTGATTTCATGAAGGCGGGTTATTTTAAGGGAATGTTTTTGTTCTTGAGATTTGAGGTGCTGACCTTCCTGCTGCTGTGCTACAATGCTGCCCTCAGCTACATGACCGCCACCTCCCTCCAATCCCTCTGCCAGCTCAGCTCCAGGTAACACACACACACACACACACACACACACACACACACACACACACACACACACACACACACACACACACACACACACATTCTCTTTGTCATGAAAACTTGAGGACACTAAAAATACTCATTTCATACAATGTGTCCTTTTTGTCATTTTCTTGATGTTTTTGAGAAGTCTACTTGAATAAGGTTACACACACACAAATAACACACACACTATTTTGCAAGCACTCGCTTATCTGATCCTCTTATAGACTTTGCTGCCGGAGAGAGCCAAGATACCACTATTAGGCAAATAGCTATGTTGTACACACATCCCAGCTCAGAGATTCTGATACCCTGCCAACTTCAGCTGAGCATTACTCTTACAAGCACAGAGCTAAAGAGAAGTTATCATTGTTCATTTCCCCGTGACCCTGTCACTTGCTCAGATGTGGACAATATAAACTGCACTTTAAATGAGCAGGTGCTCCCTCACTCAGTTTTAGCTTAATGCTCTTTGTTGCAACTTGAATGATACCTGTTCAGCACTTTTAAATCTAGTTGTTGATGTCGCAAACCATTACTAACTCGTTATGTAGCATGTGTGCTCTGTCTGTGTGTGTATTGGTCTGGGTGTGTATTGGTCTGGGTGTGTATAGTACTGTTACGATATTACATTATTAGCGTGACGCGTAAAGAAAAAAGAAAGTGTGTTTTCAATGGAAGAATGTAAAACTTTGTTTATTGTGAATTTCCTCTTTGGCAAATGAATTGCTCTCAAATCAGCAGTGTAAGGAGGTGAAGAGAGTTTGGGTGTGTGTGTGTGTTATATCTAGCTATTGTTTGCTCATCAGCTCACCAAAGGGAAGTAAATTGCATTAATGAAGCTGCTGCCAAGTGGCTCAGTGGAGTGGTTTACCTGATTTAAGCTTCCCTGTTTCACTGATACAAGATCCCCTTTTGTGTTCTAATCTGTTATCCTCCAGGGTTTGTATATGTGGTTACCCACGGCAACAGATTCGGCGCTACAAAGGCATTAGCACACGGCTGACCGTCACGTCAGAGTTCCTGGTTCAGCTCATCACAGGGATACACTACGCCTTGTGAGTGTACACACGTGCCTGCACACACAGCCAGATCAGCGCATCACTGACTCACCGATCAGCTTAATCTTTCCATGTCTTACATTTCTCAGAGCTTTCTCTTTTTAAAGGGGTCCCTTTATGCTTTTGGGGTTTTCTCTTTCCTGTAGTTGGTTTTTATATAGGTTTTTGTGCATGTATATGGTCTGCAAAGACTGAAATCCTAAAGTTCCATCGCTATTGGCTTGCGCTCCAAGACATTGTACCTGATAGGCAAAGGGGCAGGACGACTCTTAGCTGTTGACCAACAACAGCCGGCCAGCTAACCAATCAGAGCAGACTGGGCTCTGGTTTCAGACAGAGGGTGAAAAGAGGTATGAGAAAAATGAAGAGCTTTTATGTAACATGTCACAGTAGAGGCACAAAATACAAATATAACCCTGAAAATGAGCAATATGGAGCTCCTTTTATTCTCCAGGTGTCTTATCACAATGACAGTATTTCAGTTGTTGTAATTATCTACAGACCTGGATAAAAGAAATGGCACTGTGACAATCTTTTAGTCGACTTGCTTTGTATTTTCAGTGTTTTACATTTGACATTTAAAAAATGTCTTGACATCGTAACTACAAAATATCATAAGCAGTTGGCATCAAAATGAATCCTTTGTTTTGTTAACTAACATCTAAAGTTGAATCTGATCTGTGAGTCAAGAGTTCAGAGTTTTTTTAGAAAATTACAAAAGTTGTGTTTACGTTTCGATTACCTCACTGGAACGCTTTGTGGGCATCCTTGAGGTCTAACGACAGCTATACTTCCTTTTTCATGAAACCTTTACATTTCAAAGCCAGCCTTATGTACATGTTCACAAGCTTGCCTTCCTCTTCCCTGTCTTTGCTGCTTCATCGCTGCCCATATTGTTACCACCACCTGTTGAGCAGCAATGTTGTGACATCACTAGAGGTCTAAAAGAAAAAGAAGAAGAAGAAATACTTTATTCCTCTCTTACAGGGACATTTCTTTCCCCACTCTGTTGTGTTTACATACACATTACACACAGGGAGGATATATACATGCACAAGCACGGAGGATATTCCATATACTCCATTTGTTTGGTCCAATCGGGACTTGAAGCTTTAGACCCAAGTCCAAGCCCTTACAGACTAAGCCAGTGCCAGCGACCTAGGAACCCATTAATTTGTATCTTAAACTTTTTCTGTGTGTATTTAAATGTTTGTTTTTGTGTATAGGTGTAACGGGGAGGTTGAACTCGGATCCAAAGCACTGGATGACGTTCTGTATCGGGCCCAGCTAGAGTTGTTGCCTGAAGCTCTGTTGGTGAGTTTTTGTCTTCTCGTTGCCCATCCTCTCTGTATCTGTGGTTTTGGACCTGCAGTGTGTTTGTTTGTGTGTATGTGTGTGCTTGTGTCTGGTGGAGAGCATGTGATTTAGACGCACATGCCCGTCTGGTTTTGACTCATGCACAGCACACTATGCTGTATTGTGTCGGACTCTGTGTGTGTCAGAGACTGCTAGCAGAATGTAATCCCGCTAGATTATTTACATGCTTTCCGCTCTGCTCAGTTAAGCTATAATCCTTGAGGCCCGGGGAGTACAGGGTTGAACGTAAGCTCACAGTAATACTACACAACTCAAGGTGTGCTCCTTTGCCACAATCAAAACACACCACCTTTAGCTTCATATTTATATTGTATGGCTTTCTGTTTTTTAAATACAAAAAAAAAAGTTTGACAGTATGATATGATGAAAAACATGCATTAAAGTAATTTAAATGCAACAAATTGCTTCTTAATAAAGAAAACATAAAAAGGAAATTATTCAAAACATTATTTTATTGAACAAATTCAGCAAAAAAGGCATGTTGTTCAAAAAGATTGTGAATAGCATGTTTAAGTGACATTTTGTCCTGGTAATTTCAGCTAACATAAATGAAACCCGAGGGCTAAATTGAAATCTTTTGTGATCTGTTTGTAGCACATCTGACATTGCGATGACTGTAGAGAAACTAGACGCTGTACAGCAGTAACACACTCACCGTAGTTTGGAAGGATTACATATTTAGTGTTAACTTGTCGCAGTTGTGTGGCTGTTACGTTAGCTTAGCTCGGTGACGTGCCCCTCATGAGACCAATGTGTTTCAGCCTCGCACACAAAAGACGTGTTGTACGGTGATTATGAAGCCCTACGTAATGTTTCCTACTCAACTGTTACATGAAGTGCCACTTAGACCTCCACCAACAGAAGAGGTTATTATAGAAATTCTTAAATGATGTTGTACTGAGCGAAATACAAAGCCTTTCTGCTTTTCTAAGGTTTAAGGCTTATCCCTTTGCATTAATCTGGTGGAAATTGGATATTTGATCAGATGTTATTGGTTTGGTCACATGATCCTAACCTCAGTCAGATTTCAGAGCATCTTATTTCTTGGTACTGCTGCTCTCACACGCATTGTGTACCGACTGACTGTACTTTGTTTTTCAGTATATTTAGATTTTCAGGGCCTAAAAATGTAAAATAATCCTCTTTTTTTTTAAAATAACCCTTGAGCTTTAATTATATCACAGGCACCGGATAGGCAAAGGCAAAGAGAGACAGGGGACAACACGCAGCAAAAGGCCACAGGTCAGATTCCACACACTGGCGGCTGCCAAGGACTTAGCCATCGTATATGAGGCACCCGCTCTACCAGGCCATACTTCGTGGGTGTATATCCATATAAACTGAATCGGTTTCCACTAAATCATGCATCACTTACACAATTTGACCAATAAGACCGTAAAAAGAATATATGGAATCAGCAATTACAAGCCCATATTGAAAAGCCTGTAAACTCATTTCACATGAAAAGTACATTTGAGCTCCACACATCTGTAGTCTGCTGTTAGACGAATCACAGCAGACAATAGGTTGACCTTTAGTGGCATGGAGACACTGAATCAACAGGATTATCAGGTAACGTTTGATAAAACATGTTGGGCCAGCTGCTAACCGCTCAGTGTGCCAGTTCCCCTCTGGCAGATGGCCACAGGGAAAACCTCCAGGAAAAGTCTGGCCTCCTCCTCGCAGTAATGTTTGTGCTTCTCCTCGCCATCAGGTGGGCAATGCCATCAAGTCGTCACTGCACTGCGCTGCACTTAAAAGCAACAACAAGGAGGGGGCACGCAGTATCCAGGTGGAGATCACACCCACCTCCTCCAGGATCTCCCGAAATGCTGTCACCTCCCTGTCTATCAGGGGACACCGCTGGAAGAGACACGGTATGACAAATAAGCTCATTGAGATGCAGCGTGAGAGTCGAGAGAAGAGCTCTCACACTCAACGTATGGGGTGATATGAAAGAAACACAGTTGGATGATTTAAGATCAAATCCACACCAAAGGAGAGAGCAAGAGGTTTATTACTCTTCATTGTTCGCCCACCACCATTTCATGCCCTACAGTCACTGCGTACATAAGTGTTGTTGTCATCATCAGTCCCTGAGCCTGTGGAGCACTCGGCTCACTAGCCTGTCCACCTTCTTTTTTTAGATTCTCATCAATCAAAGCTGTCACTTCCTATCTAACCTGCTGATCAAATTTCACAGATAGGAGAAAAAAAGACAGGGAATCAGAGCAGGTAATGCCCTTTTAGTATAAGAGATGAGTTGTACGGTATCGTATATAAGCCATGCACCGTTTTGATTTGATTTCAAATTGGGAATCATGTGATTTCATGAAAAATCTGTAAGCAATAAATTCCTTTTTTTAAATTAAGTCCATAATCTGTAATTGTACACCTAAGGGAATATTGGCTAAGATGTACTGAGCTGCAATGGCAATTTAATACTCCATTGTTCTGACTAAATCACAAATGTCAACACAACAAAAACGATATATATTGAGCATCCCATTTGAATATGTTGTGGTATGGGTAGTTTCAGAGATGTGGCAAAGACTGCGTATTGAGACTTTGAGATTTATAATATAAGAGAGGGATTCAGGGTACAGATAAGGCAGGTACATTACAGGCTTCAGCCAGTTTAAAGAATAGGTTTCATCCACAACCCTTTTCTCATTGCTCATTGGTCCCTGTATCAGAGCTGCCAGTTTATGCGTAATTCTTTTGTTATGAGCAGACGATGGAGGGAAAATACTATTAGATATTAATGAATGTGTAAGGGCGGAGTGGGGACTCGGTATGACATTCAATTCCATCATATTCATCTCCATATTGCGTTTTACTTTTACCATGTGTTCTGATCTCTATGATTTCTGTCTTTTTTATTTTTCTGCCATTACATTTATTACCTCTGTTTGTGTGGCCGTGTGTGCCTGTGCACATTACCGCTGTCTGTGTGTTTCATATATGTGTGCATGACGCGTGTCTTTCTGTCCCATCTGTTTGTGTTTATATATGTTTGTTTTGTTTTGTGTTTTCCTGCTACCCTCCATACACCAGAGTCCCAGGAGGTGAGTGTAGAAAGTGAGGCTGCAGCAGGGGGCATGGCCATCCCCGATATCAGTATAACAGGTACAAGCGGCGAGCGAATGCCCAACGGAGAATCCATGCGACCACGCCTTGACGGCCGCGCCCAGCCCGACAGCGACCCGTTGGGCGGCGCTTCCGAGGTCAGCCTGGATCTGCGGGGTCAGGAGGTCAGGAGGCAGAAGTCTGTGAGGCGGATGGTGGAGAATGAGGGTTCTGGGTCGGCCTCCACAGGGAGGAGCCAGTACTAAGGTCCTGCCCCTCCTTCCCCCCGCCCCGCTCCCGGGGCAACCTAGGTAACCGTGTGTGGCGGCGTGGTCTGAACAAATCTGCACAATGACTTCCCTTTTTACCTTTTTTTTCGCTGGGTTCTACCATCCTCCCTTCTCCTAATAGCACTATTCCTCTCATCTGTCCTTCCAACGTCACTCATTCATTCACTGTCTCCTTTGTGGCTAAAGCTTCCTCACCAAGATCTCCTGCTGAAGTTTTGTTTGATCTAATCAATTATCTAATCGAATGACAGGTAACCCAATATGAATGCATAATACTGAAATGTGCTTGGCTGATTTGCACAATGAGTGGTATTTTTATGTTGTGCTAAATGAATCGGATCCTATTATAGGCATAACGTTGGTTAAACTCAGCATGAACAGCAGACTTTAAAGTAGTTTATGAAACATTTGTCAATACACACACACCTCCTGTAAATGTAAATTGCCTTAAGTCAGGACGCTGATAACAAATGGCCTAATGACCTTCAATCACAAGGGCCAGATGTTACCTCCTTTTAGCGCTGCCAAAGCAGCAGATTGCACATTTATCATGTTTAGAGTTTAACTCTTGGATGTTTACTAGAGAGATCAGTAAGCTTTTGGGTCTCATATTGCACACGTTGGTACGCCTCAACACATTCCTCCTGGGTTGCACTTGGACACAGATAACTTCCTTCTGAGTGGTAGCTAGGAACTTAGAGAACGATACGCAGGTCTTTATTTGAAGCTAAACTGCTCTTTAAAATCTTCTGTGAATGCAATGACTTCTGACTGGTTGGGCCCAAATCCGACCATGGGGGACTTTGAGCGGACCTGCCTATCTGACTAATAACTAGCATTTTACAGTGACAGCATCAGATTAAAGATGTGTTTCTGTGCATAAGCAGGTGGTTGGCCACTCACATGGCTGTGCATGCCTTGATTAAAGCAGCACAGCTATTAGTTAGTGTTTTTGAAGTCAAGCAAGTGTCTCAAGTGAAAACACTTGCAATTAGGCTTTCTGATTTGTGTCTTTCTGTTTGCCTTCCTCTACTCTCCCTTTGTGGTCTTTCCTAGGCTTGTGCTCTCCTCGCTTTGAGACAAAACATGCACTCCTTTGCCAATAAACCGCTCACTTCTGATTGAACTAACCTGTGTGCTGGGCTGGAATACCGAAATTGCATTTTCTGGTGGCGAGGGGTCCCTGTTAACTGTCACAGTGTCAAGGCGCCACCTGCTGGACAGTGGTAGAGCTCCTCTGTCATGCAGCCCTACATATTTAGCCCTACAAGCAAAGCATTCAATTCATTTTCTTTATAAACCTTGTTAATATCAATGATTTTATTGGATAAGAAGGGCTGATTGACAGATGAGATGGTGGTTGTTTCCTCTCCACGCTCCTGTTTTCATTTCAGTGTTTGTTGTTTTTTATCTCCCTCCGACTATCTGTCTCACAGACGCAGTGGATCTGGGTTCCCCGGATGAGCTGATGGATATTTCCGAGGTGGATGAAGGGGTGTGGCCAGGCGGGATGGGGCCGGACATGATCCCACCAACCATCACTATTAGCAACAGTGTTACCACGTTGAATCTGGGGGCCAAGGCCATGAAGAAGTGTCGGCTGGGCGGGCGCAACAGCAAGGACAAGGAGGCGGGCGCTCTGACAACGGGCCGGGCCAACAGCGAGAACGCAGAGCTGTCCTTCAAGCGACTGACGCTCACTTCCAGCCAATCGGTGCCCAAGGCGGGAGCTCTCACCAGCCTGACGCGCACCGCCAGTGCAGTCTTCTCCCGCTCCTTTGAACAGGTGGCCAGCGGAAACGCTCCTCCTTCCAGCAACCACACCGCCTCTGAAGTTGGACGCTATTCATGCAGCCTGCAGGAGGATGGGCTGGGGTACTTGAGTCCGGCGCCAAACCACACGCAGCGCTCTCCTAGCATCAGCGTGCACCTCGGCTCTGACCTTTGAACCCTTTGTGACTCCTGACTACCTAATCCCTCTCAATCCAGTGACCCTGTACCTGTGACCAGGAACTCCAAGCCATGCCAACTCCATCAGACCACAATAGCGTTTAAACACTCCCGCTGAGTCTCTCGTCACTCCATTTTGACGTCTTTGGTTCTCGGTGCTCCAGAGCCGCCGTACTCCTCTCCTGATGAAGGTGGGAAGTCCGAGATATCACTTCCTGCTTCACTGATTTTTCGCAGTGTAATGTTGCTGTGAAATCATGCCAGAACGAACCGCACTCTGTCGCAGGCAGTCTGTCTGTAAATGGGTGCACTTAAAACGTATTACTAAAAACTGTGGAAACGCGGGAAAATATTTTAATCAGCATTTGTTGCCCTGCATGGCTTTTCCATACGTCCATCCTGATATTGCCCAGGTTGGTCAGAGGGCAACTGTTAAGTATGTGTGAGTATGTCTGAGTGTGTGTACTGTATGTGTGTGTATGTACAATTATTTTTAGAATCAAGGCTGCTGATTGATAAAATGAACAAGGTATAATTATGTTTTCAAATAACAGATCCCTTTCCATAGCAATACAAATCTGTGTTTTCCATCATTTGGGACGATTACACAACCTCTCTTCATTCACACTTCTTTTGTCAGCATTTACAGCAGTGCTCCTTTTTTAAAGATAATCTGCATTCTTCCTTAAAATGGCAGAAAAAAATGACCACTAAATAATCAAGCAGTATGATACGATTTGGGTTTTAATGTTTACAATCGAACAGAATTGTCATCATAAAGGAGAAGCAATATTTGTGTCCTTCCTTCCAACTCCTCCAGCACCTTCTTGAATTGCTGTTAATTCAGTGGCGGCAAACTCTCCACTTCTAACAAATTAGGAGGATGATTTGGTGTGTATGATGTGTGAAGTATTGAATTTTGTACTTGAAAGAACAAACAAGTTGTGTTTTCAACTTTGGTATTTTCTTAGGATGAACAAAAGAGGTTTGACTCTCAACTGTGGTATTTTCCTGTGAGAGAGATGTGCTTTGTTGCTCCGTATATATTTCTACCACACAGACATGAAGTCCACCTACATGCACAAAAATAAAATAATCCGATACCCCTAAAGATGTTTAAAACTCGACCAAAACTGTAACTGAACCTACTCCTGTGCGTTCTGCAGTGTGAAGGTGTGTGTGTGGGCAACAAGGCATCTTTTCTCTTCTCTGATCCACCCACCATTCCAGCTGTTTGTAGTTCTTTGGTGATGTGTTTCCTGTGTAACTCCATGATCATCCCTTCACAAGACATGGTGATATCTTGTACCAAAAAGTAATTCAACTCCACCCATTTGCTAACTTTGATGTCCTAAATCGAGCTGCCCCTCCCTCAAGCAATATGTGTTCTGTCGTCTGTGTACTAGAGCTGTCGAGTGTCCATCGCTTTGGGGGACATTAACAATCATGTTGTTTCTGTTTGTGGGTTTACAGGATTTGAATGGGTGAGCTCTTGTTGAACATCATACTGTTGTACTAAAGTTGGTTAAAATTGGCCTTTCTATGTCTGAATATAACTCACTGCTACATCTTCTGGGAATAAAGTGTTTCTATATTTCACTTGTGTACTCAATTATTACTCTTAAATGAATTGTAATTTTAAAATGGTGTAAGAGTCTTAAGTAAAAAGCAGGCCTTAATTTGTGGCAAAAGTTCCAATAAGTCATCAACTTTATTGTCAAATCTTTCAGTTTGTATGTTCAAACAAAGAAATCGAAATAATGACATGACAATGATTAATTGTGATTAATTATTGCCGATATATTCGCGTTTATATTTAAGGTTGTTAGATTGTAAATAAACCTTGAGTTCTTTTATTTATTTATTTATTGTATTATAGGGGGGGGGGAAATTGGTATTGTATATATTTTGTCTTAAGCCCAAAAAGTATTGTGTAAATATGTTCTTTAGTTTTGAAGTATAGTTTTTTGTTGTATATAAGGTATGCAATTTATCAAAAGACAGGGCAGGTCAAAACTAAATGCATAGTAAACTCATACATTGGCTTTAAGTCATTTATTTAATTAAAATGTGACCTGTTGCAGACCATGGCTGGTCATATTGGGCTATACAAACATGTAGCAAGGCATACATGTATTTTTCCAAGACATTAGTAAAGACATAATTATACATGGGATGTACACAGAAACAAGCCTACGTTACTACACAGTAGCCAATGATAGGGCAGAAAGGAGGGACAAAGAAAGACATCAAGGATAACAAGGTTTTTGATCCACATATAAATCATTCATGATCACTCACAGATGCCCCAAATAAAGTCCTGTGAAGTCACTACGGTTATATACAATGGCGCAGTTACACGTGTGTACACCAGATGGCAACCGATCACAGAAAGATCAGCCGGTTCCCTACGTCACTTCCGCTTCCTTGTCCTTGGTGGTTGCAGCATCCTCGCTGTTCAGGATAAACACATGGCTAAACTGAGCAAAGAGTCCAAACAGCGGCTGCAGCAGCTGTTCCAGTGCGGCCAGTTCGTCATCCGATGGGGTTTCATCCCGACTGTGTTGTACCTCGGTCAGTATCCGATCAGCAGTAGTGGGGAGACGGCGGGATGAGGGGGTGTTCCTCGCTAACATTAGCCGGTTAGCTTAGCACACTAGCCCTCAACTAGGAGCTAGCTTAGTGATATTCTTCCCAGGTTGGGTTGGTGGTTATACGTTTAAACCAATAAAGCTTATGATTGACACTCTTTATTGGAAGTATATAAGTATGAAACACAACAGGACCACAGGGGTTTGACTCCCATTGTAGTTGTGTTAATAATACATGATTTGGTTCTGTAGTATTCATGTAACATTAAAGGTGTTATATCTTTGAAGTAGTCTTTAGATTTTGAACAGCCCCTCTGGAAAAGTTATACAATGCATGTGATGTATTGCATATTGATGATCTGTGTCATGGTGTTTGTGAAAGTCATGATAACATGGGAAAACTGCGGAATGAAAGCAAGGAATCCAAACGGCCCATGAATGCAAGCTGTACACCTTGTTAAAAGCAAGCTTTGGAGGTTATTGTATGAAGGAGCGTTCAGTGCTAGTATGTGAATGAAGGAGAGATATTGAATGGTCTTCTCTATGATGGCAAGTTTCCTTGGAACAAAATGATCAAAAACTTGTGACCTTGAGGTGGTTGTGCAAGGTCCTTGGGCATGCCTAATGATTTGGTGTTAAATGCCTGGTTCACTGAAATACCTGGTAGTGGTTCTTGGAGATAAGATGAGGAAGTGGAGAGTTTTGCATGTGTGACCTCACTCCTGTTGGAGTTGCCCTGTGAGAGTGAATCCTCTCATTTCTCATTTTGGAAACACCAACGCTGATGACATGCTTTCTCCCCTCTCGTTTTCCTTTATTTCTTAAGCTTTTTTTGCATTCGTTCCTCTTTTGCAACTAATTTATATTTTAAGGGGAGACTTGTCTTTGTTTGAACATGTAATTTATTGCTGATGCGTTACCATCCTCAGTAATAACGTTTCATATTCAGGTGACTATGATGTAGAAACAGCTTACTTTAGGGATTATTAATCTACAATAAAAGTTGATTCATTTGTAAAATAGAAATGCCTAAATCTTTTGGTTTTAGTTTTTCCGATGTGAACTGCCATGAAAATAATCAACTGTGGTTCTAGTTTTGTAAGATTTTTAAGAGGAGGCCTTTTTCAGTTTTCTAAAAAACATATTTTCTAAAGAATCAGTTGCATCACAGTTGGTTCCTTTCATAGTGATGCAAATGGGAACTGGAGTGTGTTGTAATGGCCCAGTGAAACTATTGACAGGTCAAACAGTGGGGAATTGGTTAGGGGAGGTTATTGCTGTCATTTTTAGGTGCATAGGCACAATTTAAGGTTTTTTTCGAAACTGTGTGCCATTATATGCTACTTTTGCCAACACAAAAAAACTAGATGCTTACAGAAAGTCTTAATAGGTTCCTATGGATGAACTATGTGCTGTACTTGCTTTATCACACATATACATCATATTTAAATGTGAATGAAAATGCAAACTGGTATGCTTATATTCATTTGTATGTTTTGATTTCCAGGTTTTAAACGAGGAGCAGATCCAGGAATGCCTGAACCCACAGTCTTAAGGTGAGGACAGAGAAGTGTGAAATGTGATGCTAAAAGGTAGATTTTACAGCTTCGCACATTTCCTTTAGTAGCAGAATAGTTGTGTTAGCTGTCACCTGATCTTACAAGTTGTTTTGTCCTCAATGCACAAACCTACATTTCCATTGCCAGAGTAACACAGGATAATAACTAAAAATAATGTTAAGAAGGAACAGTAGATATCATGCAATCCAGTATTTATCTCACCAATCAAATCATATGTCACTATTGGCTTGTTATAAACAAAAAAAGGGCAACTACTTTACATTTTCTCCTCTCCTTAACACTTTGAGCATTTGACACCTCTGACAGGATTCCCTGGTATCCTTAATAAAGTTTAAAAGGTATTGAAAACATTTTAAGATAAATCCTTAAATAAATCTATCAAAAGTCTTATAAAAACTACAACATTGGAAATAGGATGTTATAGTTGCCAGGTTTTTTTTTATTACGGGGTCCAACAACTGCAATTTTCCACTGTAATGTTTAATTTCCAACCTATTTAAGTAGCTCATCCATGGATTTAAAAAGACATGTCTAAGTTACAGTAAACATTTGGGAATGATTGTCCCTGACTCTCGGATGTTGTTGTTTTTTTCAAGTGACTTGTTGATTTTCAGGAGTCTACTTGAACCTTTATTTTTCTCCTCTGTAGTTTGCTATGGGGCTGAGGAACGTCTCTGAACATCCGGTCCCCTCCCATCATCAAGACCATGTGACCTAACTGTCATCAGAAAGCCAGGAAATGGACATTTTCTTTCTTTCCCTCTCTATAAATCTTGCTGTACAACGTCGGAGACCTAATGACGTTGTGTGCTGTCATAATGTCCATGGCCTAACATACAGTAGAAGTATGGAGAGTTCTGGCTCCTTGGATAAAAGAGATTTGTGTTACCAAGCTGGAATCAAAAATTCGTCCTCAGTGTTGACTGGGCTATCTGTTGGTGTTTTGCTGTGTGAGACAGCGATGTCTGGATATACCTTTCGTTCCATGTTTTCCTCTTTTTATTTGTAATTTAAGATGTCTGAGAATAAATCCGCTAAGAAATGTCAATCTGTCTTTTTACTAACATGATTAATGTTGATGCCTAACCTAAAATTGGTATTTTGTCATAAAAATAGGTTAAAAACACTGACAAACATTAATGTCTGTTTTTCGAGTCATATTTTTAAGATGAATCTAAATCTGTAAAAGTGATAAATGGTTTGTGGACAGAAATGTTGCAACCCTGCAATGAAATGTGAAAACTTATCGAAACATTGTTTTTCACTTATTTATTGTGTGCGTTCAAAAAACAGACGGCTAATTGCATTGTAATTAAATCCACAGCAAATTGAGTTTAATAGTTGTAAATAAATAATTAAAAGTACTGTAAGTATAAAATCATTGTTTATAAAAGTGAATGATACAAATTTGGCCTGAAAAGCAGCGCCATCAATGGTGCTGAAGTAAAATCACACTCTATCAATTCATCAACCTCAAATAACTTATATTCATAAATAACTTTAGTGCAAGAAACCTACAATCATGAATTTTACAATGACTAATAAATAACACTTTCCCCCAAAGTATAAATAAATAAAATAAATGTTAGAATAGTGGGCAATACAGGCCCTGAGGCCTTAAAGTGTTATACTATTATAGATGGCCACTATACATACACACTGAAAAACCAACTTGATTTTTGAGAACAGCACCGTTTATCCCTGAGGTATTCCCTCTCTACTGATTTTAAATATCTTCGGTTATAGGATCTGAAAGATGCCCAAACCCTCTTTGGCCGTACTTCCTCTGCTTCTCTCTCTCTTAGCAATCGCTCGCTTGCCCTTCAGGAGGAAGTAGTGGAGCTGGCGCAGAATGTTGTGTGCAGTCATCTTTCTGTGGAAGGTGTTGGGGTTGTCGAGGTCCTTCAGCAGCTGCACTTCCTGGCTGCTGGTCAGCGCCGTCACCTGCTCAGGGTTCTTCATCTGTGAGGCAGAAGTGACAGCTGTATTATATCTCTAAATGTAGAGTGAAGTCAAATCCATTCCTATAGCACATCACCACACACACACACACACACACACACACACACACAACCTCTAGTTTTATTAATACAAATTGCCAACTTTTCAATAACCAAACAGTATAAGACTGTGACTGCGAGGGAGCGTGTCGCCTTTCAATAAAAAGGTTCTGGGTTCGATCCCAGCCCGTGCAGTCCATGTGTCGATGTATCCCGTATTTCTCAACTGTGTGTGAATGTGTAGGAATGTTAGCTTCCCTAGAGCAAGTGGTACTGCTCTTTATCAATTGGTGAATGACTAGTAGTACTAGTAGTATGTAAATCATACGAAAGACCTGATCAAGCACTTGATAAGTGCATTGTTTTGAACATATACTAACATGAATGCATCAGTAACAATAATCCGCTAATGTAACAGTGTTAAACTAATGGGTGGCATTCGGCTAAAATGAGTACTTTTTGATAATGCACTATACATTTGTAAATGAGTCCTACTTGAATCGTTTTTTATTCCAGTTTTACAAAGCTACTTTAACCTGCGTAAAGATGTAAACAGTTTTTCTGTTATTGTCTACAGCAAAGATGATTAAAGACGTAACCATATGAAAACCCATTACATGAAGACAAAGCCAAAAGACACCACTGTGCATTAAGACCGCTACAATTTCAAGTTTCTTAAGACAAAAGGAAGAGACCCACTTTGTGTTTGATCACGTTAATCAGTCGGCCGCTGTTGGATTTGACCTCAGCGCAGATCAAGCTGTTGGGGTACTCCTTCTCCACGTGCCTGAGAAGAACTGTGTAGATCTGCACACCTTGGACCAACCTTTTAAGACAATCCTCCTTAAGAGAGGAAAAGGAAATCACTGTCAGTGCTCAGCCAGTTTTCTTTTATCAGTGTCACAATGTGGCAAGGGGGGAGACCTACCTTGGTGAAGTTGGTGTAAGGGCAGCGCTCTGGAAGTGAGGAGATTTTGTACTCATCCAGAAATTCATATTTCACCTGATTGTGGAATTCATTTTCAAACTGATAGAGGGGAAAGGAAAATCACGGAGGTAAGGAATGCAGGTTGTGATCAGGAAGTGAGCCCACACTAACATTTAAACATGCCCATGGTGTAAAGTAACTAAGTAGATCTACTCTCAAGTACTGTACTTGAGTATAATCTTGAGGTACTTTACTTGAGTCTTTCAATTTTTTGCTAGTTTGTGTTTATATCCCACTACAATTTCGAGGTAAACCATGTACTTTTACTCCAGTACATTTATTTAATACCTTAAATTACTTTGCAGATTTGGATTAACGATGTGAAATATAATCAACCCTTAAATAAGACTTTAGTTACACCTGAAGTAACTTCACCAGCTACCCTGCAGTATACAAAGTCATTCAAACTAGCTGCACCTTTTGATAACACTTTAATGCCCCAATGATTATAATCAAAACATATAATAATTGTGATTCTGAAATGGGCCAATCTGCATAATGAGTTCTTCTATTTTTGATGCTAATACGTTTATACTTCTACTTGAGTAACATTTTGAATGCAGGACTTTTATTTGAGTATTCCTACACTCTGGTACTTCTACTTTTACTTAAGTACACGATCTGAATACTTCTTCCACCTCTGAACACGACTCAAAACTTGATAAAGTGAGTCTCACAGACATCTCAGAGAATTTCCTAACACGTTTTTTACCCACCTCGTTTTCGTGACGTTTGGTTGCTCCAAGGATCAGATCCCAGACCTCGGAGTTGTTAAGTAGGTCGTTGGGCTCCACTTCCTCTTCACCTGAGGTGTCACCGGCTTCCGGGCTGTCGGTGGGTGAGTCTCCAACCGGAGCTCCGAGGGCGCACAGCAGCAGAGCGCACAGCATCACAGCAGAGAGCCAATACGTGTCTGCGGAGAGGAAAAGCACGACTAGTTGTGAATAAAGGTAGAAAAGACGCAGGAAACTTTATGCAACAGACAGCCGACTAACAACTTACTGAGTTTAGGAGACATGTTGAGCTGCCGGGAAGCACTTGTTGAGTTTCCACTGATGATGAGGGCTGCCAGGGCCAGAAGAAGTTGTCTTGGCTTTGCGATGGGCTGTCATTTTATATTCTGCTTGAGGGATTTCCCAATATCTCCATGCATCAGGCACGGAATTAATAGTTTGCGTCAAGCATCCGGTCTGGCATCAGTCTGTGGTTAGTGGTGAATTTGTTGAAGATGGCAGGAGATTTCGTTATGGAATTGACCACCGGGAGCAGGAATTTCTAGAAGGTATACAAGCTGCTTTAACCCTTTTCTCGCTACTTAAAAATAAAAGATAAACTGCTACGTTATTTTTTAACAATTGAAATAATAATAAAGCAATTTTCAGAACACATACTCGTTATTGACGAGCAAAACAATCCCAATGACATACAATTAAAAGGGAAAATCCAATGCATTTGCATGGCAGTATTCCCAAAAGATTGTTGGTGGTGAAATCAACATAAAATAAATACCCAGTGACAAGAAATACATTTTTCTGTAGATTTTTTGTTTTAATAACCCAGATATAAACTGCCTATCTATCTATTTACACAAAACGTCCTCCCCTTTTAATGATGTTATGAAAATGTTTATCATGTCACTATACTTCCTGAAATGATCAATATCTTTCACACTGTGCCATCAAGTAGGTATTTAGATTCTGGTCATGTCTGTGTATACTATAGCGAATATGTCACCATTTACCAGTTCAATGGGTGCCACATGTCTCATGTAATCAGTGTGTTTTTTTTTTTTTGTTTCTTCATCATTATGTTCCTGTTCCAATATTAGTCCTGATACTCCCCTTTCCCATTCATGAGTAAGTTAACGATTTCTTGATGAGTAAGGGGGATGACTTTTGATCCAGCTTGCCATTTCCAAGCCACAGTCATTTTCGTAAAACTCAAAAGCTGTGAATCACCACAATCTTAAATATTTTAAAAAAAAACTATTATTTCTATATTATAAAATAATATAAACGTTACTTATAATTTACATTTCCACAATTAAAATATTTACAACTCTGGATATTCTCTGTGAGTTGTAGTAGCTCAAATCTGTGCATCCTGTTTAAAAGGAGAAAAATCTTTGTTGTATCCTTGAATGTGAGTTACCAAATAAAAAAGAAGACACATCAAGGATCAGTGTTATACAAAAACAATACAGGTACAGTAATAAGCTTCGAACAGGTGTAACAAAAAAAAGAAGAAGCATTAAATCATCTTAATTTAAAGTTCTTTCTAATTTTGATTCCATTATTAACAACACTGATCTTTTGAGAATTGCAGAATAATAAATGTATTTATTGTAGCCTATACAATTTAGATTTTCAATACAATTCCAGTTTTAGGTTTGACTGTAAGATAGTAAAACATTATGGACATGTGTGAGCTGTGAAATGTATATTATATGTGCTTTTCAAATAGCTTTGAAAATGCTTCAACCTTAACCTTGGTCTGGAAAAATAAGACAAATTATATTCAAAAACACCACTAATGAACTTATGAGAAATAATACACACACACACACACACACACACACACACACACACACACACACACACACACACACACACACACACACACACACACACACACACACACACACACACACATTCTACAGTAACTCATCATTCAGTGGAACTGGAATGTGGCCTAAATATGACCCTAATCTGAATCAGACTCAGAATGTTTGATATGTCAATTACTCACACATTCTTCTTGTAATCACCTAAAACAGAAGGAAAGGGAAGACAACGAGTTTATTCCTTTCTTTCAAATATGAATTACTTGCTAACTGTTTTTAATTCAATTCATCATTGCAACATGTTACAGAATTAGCGCTTTGCTCCACAGTGAGACGTTTTGAAATCAAAATACTCAATTTACTTTAATTCCCCAAACCTACTATTTTTGATATCTAACTTCCCCTCTGTCTATTGGGATTACTCAAGGGAAACTGGAGAATTCTCAAATTAATTTAAAGATAGCAAAGACATGCATAGTAAGTGATGAAAGTATGTTGTAAGATTGGGTTTGTGTGCAATTTTGAGCATGAAGTGTTTTGGGACTTTCAATGGACAGTTTGAGACTTCAGAATAGCTCAGTGGTTGCACAGTTTAAGGTTATCGGGAAGTGCCAATCCTGCTCATTTTCCTCCCCGCTGAAGAGCTAACTTTCACTTTGCTCTGTTTTAACAAGCTCTTGATTAATACATAAATACCAATTCCAAACCTTTAATAATAATAACATTGAGGCTCATTCACCAATGTAATGTGTTTGTGAGTATTTGGCTCAATCTTAGTGTTGGTGTAGAATTGTTTGTGAGCTGGATGACTCTCATTTCTGCTTTTATTTGGACCACATACAGTACAAGAACTGTCCACCACATGCATGTAAACATACATACATACATACATACATACATACATACATACATACATACATACATACATACATACACACACACACACACACACACACACACACACACACACACACACACACACACACACACACACACACACACACACACACACACACACACAGACAGACAGACAGACAGACAGACAGACAGACAGACAGACAGACAGACAGACATATTGTTGATATAAAAACGCTGTTCCTTTTAATTAGATCATCATTCAAATACAACATTCATTATTTCCCCAAATTTGATAAACATGGATAAAGCAACTTTTTATGGCAAAAGGATTTGTCTCAGAGGTTTGGGTGTGTGCTGGTATCTTTGTATGGGAGAGTGTGTACAGTATGTACAGTATGTGTGAGTGTGTGTGTGTGTGTGTGTGTGTGTGTGTGTGTGTGTGTGTGTGTGTGTGTGTGTGTGTGTGTGTGTGTGTGTGTGTGTGTGTGTGCAGTAAGTTGTATGTTTGCACTATAGTTTTTCTGCTTTGATACTTTGCATTTTAAAAGGAGCTTAACGCTAAGCAGCTTGGAGTTAACGCACATAATCGAAGAAGAATCGGAGGATGAAACCCTCTTTATTAGTCACATACATGCACACAGCAGAGCACACACAGTGAAATTGGTCCTCTGCATTTAACCCATCCTAGTACTAGGAGCAGTGGGCAGCTATTGTGCAGCGCCCGGGGAGCAATAGGGAGGGGGGATTGGAGGTGTCCGGTGCCTTGCTCAAGGGCACCACAGCAGGGCCTAGGAGGTGAACTGGGACCTCTCCAAGTAGCAGTCCACTTTCCATATTTTTTCAAGTCTGTTCGGGGACTTGAACCGGCGACCCTACGATTCCCAGTCCAAGCCCCTACTTACTGAGCCACTGCTTGACATTATGATTTACTGCGTGTTTTTTCTCAAAGAGTGACTCTCTCATAAAATACATAAAAGAGTTAAAAAAGCTGAATAAGTGTCTACTATTTTTTAAGATGAACTTTGTTCAGCATCATCATGCATGGTCATGGTGGGAGGGCAAAATGCCAAGACATGCAGAGACACTCCTTTCATTACATTACTTGAGTTACACAATAAGACTCAATGTCCATGAAATTCTTTAACTGTGTTCAGTTTCAATGCAGGACCATTTTAGTTTTAGTTCCTCTCATACTTCTTATGAAATACATGACTAAGAATGGGGGGGGGGATACAATCTGTTAAAGTGAATTCCCAAAAAACGTCATGGAGAACATGAGTCTGTATTCACATTTAAGCAAATAATACTGTCACTTTTTCTATTAACTTGCAACTGTTTTTTTTAGAGGTTTAATATTGCCATCTCAGTTACTCCCTGAGAAAGGAAAAGTGTAGTCATATCCTCTTTTTGTCCTTTCATTATCGATGAAACGCAAATTCAAGGGAGGTCTGCTCAATATTTCTGATGCAAAATGTCTTCTATTTTATACAGTTCAGTCAAATGTGTCATGGTATGTCAGTGTTTATCCTTGCCAAATTATCTTCCTATAAAATATATAAAAATATTACATCATCATATGGAAAAAAGGAAGTTAATGTATTTTCACACCCTGAAAAAACTCAAACGTTGACTTTAAATAAATGTATTATGTCAGCAAATGTCCCATAACTCTATATATTCTTCTATCACCGTTTATTCAAGCATTTAAATTGATATATTGATATTTTAAAGCACATTTCTTTAAGGATTTAAAAATAAATAAATCAGTAATTGGCTGTGTTTGGCAGTGACCCTGGGAAATCTATGTTAACCACATTAATGATCAAAACCCCTAACATTTCAGTGTTACTATAAAGCAGTTTAATATAAAGAAGTTTTAGTCCATTGATTTGCAACATTGACTATAATGGCCAAATACTAAACAGTGCAGTACACCATGGTCACCGCTAGATGACCCTCACGCAGCATTCATGTTGAGAGGAATCGTTCAGTATGGAGAGGACTGTTCTGTGCTTTTCCCACGCAGTACACCAATAATTTATGACCCTCATATTGAACAGAAATAGCTTGAGGGCCTCTGTGCACATGGCAGTGTTTGTTTGACTGCATACATACATATACTCTCATATGTTCATGTGTGCCAGGCTCATTTTGTTACTGTGCAGTGTGTGAAGTATTTATTATCTAATGGCTTTTTAGTTGTCTCAGCAGGAATGGATCGCCTTGAAGTCCATTAAAAGTGTTTTCTTTGTTTGGAAGCAAAACTGTTTATCTCATCACGTTGCCACCCATGCTGGTTCATAAGATGTTTGGCTTCATACACTAACATGCTTATATCAGTGTTTTGCAGGCATAAACTGACCCTATATGAGTTAAACAAGACCAAGCGTCCCATGCTTGGTGCACTTTAAGGCATATCCTACATAGGCACAGTAAGCTAAATGCTAACGTGATGTTTACAGGGTCTAGTATTCAACTTTTTATTTGAGTGTGTAAGCATTTTAACATTTGATAATCAAACACATCGTTTTTAAGTATTGAACAAACTGAAATTTTGACACTCATTAGCACTGATCCTCTGGGGACGATTAACGATTGTCAAAAAGCGATCCATCCAATCCATTTGTTAATATATTTTGGTCTCGCTGACATGGCTCGAAAAGTATTTTTGTAATACTGTCTGAAGGGCAGTGCAGCTACTGAAAACCACACAGGGCATTTCATGGTGTGAGCTTTGCTTCTGCTCTTTTATACGTGACCTTATCTGTCATATTGTGTTACAGTTTCTTGTTCATTTTAGCATGGCAGTCCTCTCCTCACTTTTTCTTTTAATTCAAATTCTGTCCTCTTCTTTCTGTCTGCTTTCAGTTTCTCCTTTCCTGTCTTCAGCTGGTTTCTCACCCATCACTCTCTCCACTCCTCTCCATCCTCCCCTTCCCTTTGTTGCTTTTTTCTCAGCCCACCGTGTTCTTTCCTCTTATTCTCCCTCCCTTCCTTTGGCATTTCTTTTTTTTCTCCAATGGACAGAGAGCTCCATAAGAGAGCAGAGGAATTGTATCTCTTCTCGGTTCGCCAGAGGCACTCTTCAATATTTAATCAAGAGTGCATTTGTTTGAAGAGGGCTCTGAAAATGTGTGTGAGTGAGTGATAAAGAGAGATGTCTGACCATGTGTGTGTGGATACGGTATTTGCATGCAGAAGGGAGGCATAAAAAAGTGTGTATATTTCCAAGTCTGGAGACAGTTTTGGGATGAAAGGCTTTCTCCAGTCCTATGGTAATTGGTTTACTATCTCTCTCTCTCTCCTTGCTCCGGCCCTCTTGTTCTACCCTTTCCCCATCTCCTTCCTTACTTTCTTTCCCCTCCCCCTTTAATCCATTCTCCCTGTTCATCATCATGTATCGTGTATAGTACCGTACAGTATGGTGGGTGCACTACTACTGTATGTAGGGCTCATTCATTCCAATGCTGTGCTATCAGGTTTATTTGATTTTGCTGCGTGTGCATATGTGTGTGTGTGTGTGTGTGTGTGTGTGTGTGTGTGTGTGTGTGTGTGTGTGTGTGTGCTTGTGTGTGTGTGTGTGTATCAGCGGCTGGTCACAGTGGTCCCCAGAGACCGCAGAGCAGCATATTTCATCATACTCCAGAGTCGGCACAAGAAAGCCCAAAGTCCCCTCCTTTTCTTTTGCCTTTTCAGCAATTCAGCAAACACTGAGTTTCCCTTATTTCCTTCTTTCACTTTCAAGCATCAGCTGGTGTTTAAAGTCTAAAGTAAAAATTCTTTCTTTAGATTTGCCGGAGAGCTATTGAAGTTACTGTACGTCTCTTATCATGTACAGTAATTCCTAACTCAGGTCCTTTGATCATTTGCTACTGGACTACTGTGGAGAAAGAGAGCTGATTATCATACTTCTCCTCAGCCTCGACCTATACATGACACATTTACGGTGCCAATTCTATGGATTCAATTAAAATGTCCGATGGATGGCTTTGTTTATTTAATTGCAAACAACCATTTTCAATGGCTGTCTGGCAGCATTTCCTTCATCAGGGATAACTGGTTGTCACAGCTGCCAGATCTGTTTCTCTGGAGCTATCTTCATGATGATCTGAAAAAGAAGTGGAAGAAGGGTTTGGGTTACAGTTGAGTAATTGGGTTTAGCTCTACTTTGGCATCTTACTGCAGACATTATGCTTTTTTTCTTCTGTTCATATCTCACATGCTAGAGAGGATGCCACATGAACTAAGGCGAAATTCTCAAGGAGCAGACCAGGTTTGAATCGGACACACAGCCCTTTGCCTCTCAGCGTTCTGTTTATCTGCTTTGGCTGTATATCCTATAAAGACTAGAAATTGAATGTTTCAGTACAGCCAAACACCACACACAGAAGTTGCCGCTGACATGGTTCTCTATGAATTGTGAAAAGATTGCGTGATTACAATGTATTAGATCGAAGGTATAAAGCCAAACAAACTATTGTTAGTCTTTGCAAACAACAGCTTTGCCATTCAGTAAAAACATGCCCAAAATCCACACAAATGCACACACAGGACCTTATTGTGGACATTTTAGAGTGAAGAGTCTTCCCCACAGTGGGAGCTCCAAGCAGTTAGAGCTTTGCTCAAGGGCACCTATAGGCAGTGCCCAATATAAACTGGTTCCTCTCCAGGTAACGGCACATACTCTGCACCGGGATCTGTGTGGGACTTTAACCCACTACCCTCCAGCTTCAAGCCAAGTCCCCTAAAACTGTGCTAATGCCACCCGTTATTAATTAATGTCAACATTTCAAAGTTGAAGTGACACTGACAAATATGGAGAGCAATGAGAGAGAAAGGTGAGTATTATAGAACACATCATTGTTTCTGTTCATCATTTGAGTCTCGATTTAGCACCAAACGTACATTTATCATGTTAGTGGATGAAACGTTAAAGCTAGCCTTTGGTCTGAACCAAAAATGGCACGTGCGTGTGTGTGTGTGTGTGTGTGTGTGTGTGTGTGTGTGTGTGTGTGTGTGTTTCAGCTGCTAAACAGTATGGCTGCCCCTTACAGCTGACGGCCATGGTGTTGGTATAATCTGAGTCCCTGAAAGGGGCCAATTATCCCAGATTACAAGTCCTATCAGGAAAGCAGACCCGACGTTTGAGTTATAAAACTAAACCCACTGCACTCAAACTGAACTTGCTTGGATCTACTCAATACAAAGTCTCCTTCTGATCATCTTCCCTTGTAATCTAATTGAATGCATTTTTCTAATTTCCCAACAGAGCTGAGTTCTTTTTCAAGCCATACAGTGAATTTCTTCTTGTCCACTGTACAGAATGTGGTACAGGAAGCAAAATGCATTGAAACATAGTTGCTCTTTATGATGCCAGGGAAGTTCAGGTATTTCAAAATAAGAAACACAATATTAAAACATGTTGGCTACATCAAACAGGCTTTAAAAGTCAACATGAGACACACTGGGCTAACCAGCATGCTAAGTAAACATACTGTACACTGCCTCTAACAAAAGGAAGAGTTTCAAAGTACTGTCTGATGATGACTATTATGGAAATGTAAAGAGTGGGGAACCAAAGGCGTCTCATCTTCAGCCCCTCACAGGCTGGAGGTTTGAGACCGTCTCATGTTTCAGCTCATCAGCTTTCTGCCTCAGGTAAAACTGGAATGAAACTCCACAGCTATTCTCACAGTCAGGACACGATGCAGCTCCACACCTGGAACATAGACTCTGCTGTGCAGAACATACAACCTCCCACACATCGACTGACACTCCATGGCTTCTCTTTGTTTACTTTTGGAAATTCGAGCCAGGTAATGTGGTGACGTAGCCCTACCAAGTACCTTCTGCTTATTTTTTCCCTCCCCCAAGGCTATTATCTTTAATAGTGAAGCCTAGGACATAAATAAACATTAGACATACTGAAATATCAACTCCACCTGCAAAACTTTTATGTTTATCTTATTCTATTTACATGTATATATAGACTGCATTTACTTGGTCACCTATAAAATGCTGTGCAACATTTAGCTTGTTCTCTTTTTTTTGGACATACAGTTTACTGCTGTATGTCCAGCTGCATTACTTACAACATAATCTTGCACTATTTTTAAAATTGTTTTAGAAATTCATTTTGGGGTTTTCTGTCTTGTATATTTACGTTGCATTGTACACTGTAGCTACTGTGCGTAAAGCACAAAGTGACCACACATGCACAAACACACTTTCTTTGATTTTTAATGACATGTTATAGTTGGCATGTATGTTTAATGTTTTGTTGTTGTGCCGGTAACATGTATGTTTAACGTTGTAACACCTTGTACAACATGCTTTGGCACTTCTATGTTTTTGAAATGGCCATGCCAATGAAGCTCCTTTTAATTTAAATGAAGGGTGAAAGACACACACACACACACACACACACACACACACACACACACACACACACACACACACACACACACACACACACACACACACACACACACACACACACACACACACACACACACACACACACACTCATCAACCTGGTAGTACAGAGGAGTAGGACGCGCGAGCCATTGGGTGGAGCAGCGTGGCGTGCTGCGGAATACACATTTAGTAGGTCGTGCAGTTTTTTGCAGATGCAGGTCGCTGAGTGTGAGCGCGAGGCAGGGGGGGAAATGGCGAACGGGCGCGGGAGGCGGTGCGCCTTGTGAGGATACATTAAAACTCCGGAGCGGTGGCAGGCGGTAGCTCGAGGACAAACAGGAGCAGGAGGGGGACCATGGAGGACTCGGAGCCCGCAGAGGACGGCTTGCTCGCGGGTTTACGATGGAATCGGAGCGCACGCGATCAGGCTCAGCTGAAACACAAAATTCGGGATCTGCCAGGACTACTGAAGCACGGGCTGCACCTGCGGAAGAAGAGCGTGAGTATTTCCGAAAACCGACCCCTGACTGACTGTCCGTCTTTCCGTGTTTTTATGTTATGATTAACCTTAGCCACGTTGTGTATTTGTAACCGTGATTTTTACAGACCCCTCGCTCTGTGCTGCGGGGCTGTTTCGTAACCCCGTCACGACTCAGGTGTTTTCATTTTGTTACAAGCATTACTGTCGCAGAGGCAATGTGTGTGCGCGTGTGTGTGTGCGTGTGTTCGTGCTACATGCATAATAACTAGAATTGCGTTTGGACACCATGCCTTCACACTCCGGTAGTCAAGGCAACACTATCCCTCCCCAACAAATTCACTTACATACGCACATACAATAAGGAATAGATATTGGGTTGTCTGTCATGTTTTTTTTTTCTCTGAATTGTAGGCTATTGTTTGTTTGAAAATGTGAAAATGCCTATCACAAGTTCTAAATTCTCAAGGTGATTATCCAATATTCAAAGATATTTTCTTTGAAATCATATAAAAAAGAGAGGAAGCAAATCTTGGTATTTTTAAAATAGTAAATGGTTGTTGCATCTCTTGATCCTGATTCAGTGAAACTAATTGTTTTAACTCTATAATTTAGTAAATTACTACAATCCAAGTCAAAATGAGGCACATTTGTAGATCAGCCATCAGCATTGAATCTCATGGGCTCTCTGGTTCTGTTTTGTGATGATGGATCTAGTAAGCAGTAAATGTGTGTGACACGGTGTTCCCTTATGTGGAACGATCACACCTGACAAGCCAAATGTCTGCTCACAGTGTCCACTCAGCTCATCTTCATCTCATCGGTGGCAGGCAGGAAAAACGTGTCCCTGATTGCCTCTGTGGGAATCAGGGACACGGTGCCAAGACTTCCATTCCCAAACGTCCCAAATGTGCTAAAAATATGCAACATTTGTGGTGTAAAGCCACTGTGGATTGAGGAGATGAACAGTTTATGTCACGTTGCAAGTGATGTTTAAAGGACTTACATGTCAAGGCTGCTCAGTGTTCTTGTTACCTGTCTGTATAATGCGATTAAATCCTCTCAAACATCTCAACCATAGGTAATCCTGTAATGAACTGCATTAGAGAATATGCAAATAAGTAAGACCAAATAAGAGTCCAGACAAAAAACATTACACTGAAACCATGAAGGCTGGATGGATGAATGGATTACTTCCCTAATGAGTATTACGGATGTTTCTCAATTATGATGCTACATCAATCATGTCAGAAGCTGGTTTTATTCTCAAAATAGCAGACCGTGTTTTTAATTATGACATCAAGCGTATCATCTTTTTCGTTTTTGTTGAATAACTGAGCTGAAGAAGGGAAAGACTGAGTAGATGAAGAAATAACATTGAGTTTTGTTTCTCCTCTAACTCCGTGTGAGTGCGTGCGTGGGTGAGTGTGATGAGGCGTGGGTAAGTAGTGTGAAGGTATGGCTGTTCTGTGCAGACCGGTCCTCTCCAGACATCGCAGTTGGTTCAGTTTGCTTCACCTAGCACACACACACATGCTCTTCCTTTTATCTATTAATTATCCAAAAACAGATGTGTGAGAGGGGAATACCAGTGATGTTCTTTTGCACTAATAGCACAGAATTTCTACTGCTAAAAAGAAAATAATAACCTCATCTCAAATCCGAGGAGGAGGGCACCTGCACATTTCTTTTGTTGTTGTTGATCCATGCGGAATCTAATATATTCAGCCCTGGAAAAGTGCTGGAATCAAGAGTCTGACATCGTCACATTACCTCATGTGCTTCTTTGATGTGCGCTGACAGTTGATGAAGTAGTTGAGACTTTTCAACAAATCAGAGCCATTGTTGCCTTAGGTTTCATGCCGTACCAACTTCACTTTTTGAAAATCCTGTTCTACATTATTCTCTGTTGTGACTTGCTCTGGCATTCATCCTTTATTGGCTACAAAATGATGGGAGCAGATACATTTTCTTAAAGGAGCTGACTTTTGAGCGTACAGGTCACTTCCCAGGGGGCTCTCTGTCTGTAAAGTTGCCACCTTTTTAAGTATTTGACTAAAAAAACAGCTAGATTTCTCTCCCCTTCTTCCAAAAAGGACCACAGCTCAGTCAGGTGTTTCATTTGAGAGCCACTTAATGGTCAGCCACTCACAACACATATGTCCCTCCCGTCAGAGTAAAACATTCAGATGCTGACATGTCATTTATAGTGCTTTTTAACAACACCCTCAAGCAAGTCTTCTGCAACCAGTTTTCTGTGTTCTGTACGGCTTTGTTGGTTTTTGTTGCTGACACCAAAACAGATGCAGAGCCAGTGTGTGTGTGTGCCGCAACGTGAGACATAAAACTTTCTTCACAGATAACGCTGCCAACAGCAATCAGAAAACAGCCGACTACTAAGACTCTCTGCATGTGTCTGTTGTTTCAGTTTCCTCTTGATGTATTTGATTTCCTAATGCAAGCCAGAGGGAAAGGAAATACAGAGGAGCATTTTCTTTTTAGAAATAATGTTAAAACTTAGTGTAATCGTGGTGCAGCCCCACATTTATCATGCCATTTTGTTTGAGGTTGCAGCTTCTTGTTTTTTTCTTACTTCCTTTTGATGCATTTATGGCAGACAACATGCTGGAAATTATTTTAGATTTTCCCAGATGTAAATTGAGGGTTACAATTCAATACTTTGCGATATATTGCAATAATATGAAGCTATATATTGCAATATTTTAAATCTAGTTCAAAGAACAAGCTGCAAAAGCAACACAATTGGATTAAAAGGTTGACATTTTATGCAATTATCTTTATTAAAAGATACATTTGGACTATAATATATGCTTAATCTGAAATATGGATCAAAATGACTAACAATACATAACACAACTGTATGTAAATGTACACTATGCTGCTTGAAACATCATTTAGGCTGTTAGATGAGATAATTAAAGTCCTAATGTAAGCTAGCAGACTTTAGGAACACTGTCTAAGGGGATAGTTGATGATACTCCTCAGAAGGTTATCTAATTTCTGCATAATACATGCAGGGGAATAGTGGCTTGCCTTGTCTGCCAGCAATATTTCCACATCCATAACTGCATTATGTATTGAGATAAGGAAGATGAAAGGGTGAGCGAAGGTTGCAGAGAGAGGCTCAACACACATTCAACCCCGTCTTACTGTATAAACCCACACACTCTATCACTACAATCAGAGCATTTGACTGAAACGATTAGCAATGCTGAGAAATATGCTAATTCTTCTTCCAAACTTTAGGAATGTACTTCACTTATGAACAACTATGGATGTCCGTACGCAGAATTAGCAAAGGCTGATATAATACATAATATGACAAAGCACCTAAGACATTTTGATAGAGATTTAAGAGATAGAAATAAAGTTGCAAAACCAATTGCAAACAATGTAAATGAACGTTTGAAAATGATGTTATGACGGAAGGTGGTTCAAGAATAACAGGTGGTAGGATCTGTTTTCAAGACAATTCAACCTTTCTAATCATGACCATCAACTCTGGTGAAACGATGTCCAGAAATATTCTTTTCAGGATACAAATGCAAGCTATTAATCTGAATATACAGCCGCGGAAAAAATTAACAACCTGTTATATCAACAAGTTTAGTGTGTGTGTGTGTGTGTGTGTGTGTGTGTGTGTGTGTGTGTGTGTGTGTGTGTGTGTGTGTGTGTGTGTGTGTGTGTGTGTGTGTGTGTGTGTGTGTGTGTGTGTGTGTGTGTGTGTGTGTGTGTGTGTGTGTGTGTGTGTGTGTGTGTGTGTGTGTGTGTGTGTGTGTGTGTGTGTGTGTGTGTGTGTGTGTGTGTCCATTGAGCAGTAGGTGCTTTGATGTCTCCATTTTGACTTCCTTGTATGACGAATCTGTCCAGGAGAAGACAGGAGCTTAGTGTGTGTGTGAGGGGACTTGCCAAGCATGCCTTGCTGCAGCTCTTCACTGTGCTCAGCAATCTAATCTGAGAGTAATCCATTTCTTTACAGATAATGACATCGCTCTCTGCCGCTCTTTCTCTCTTTCTGTATACACACTTTCTTTGAAGTCATCAAACCGATAAGCATGCCAGCATGTGCTCTCTCTTTATTGCTCTCACTCCTCTTCTCTGGATCTCACGGCAGTGTGAAGGAGGAGTGTGTGTTTGTGAAATCAGACACAGACAAATAAACTCACAGGAACATGGGCAGCAGACATTTCTCTCGTCCTGAGATACAGTGTGAATGAAACCCCTCCCGGGCTGGTGTGACTTGGTGCGGGTGTGTGCGAGAAGAGATGATGGTGGAGAAACAAAGACCTCTCGAGAGATCTGTGTTCACCAGACCGGGAGACAAAGAGATGGAGAGATAAGATAGAGCGACCGAGACAAAAGAGAAAGAAGGAGCAAGACAGAGATAGCGAGAGTCAGAAACAATTTATTTAGCCTGTGTGCTTGGCTGGCTGTTGTGCTCTACTTAACCCCCGGTCCAAACGCTGCATGTTGTCACAGACACAGGAACAAATCGCTCATCTTTGCTGACATTTTGGGAAGAAGTCCATCCTGATCTAGCGCTATACACTGAGCTTGTTTGAAAGTGTTTTCCAGGGTGGATAAATGGGAAACCCCAGGCTTGTGTTTTATTACAAAAGGGAAAAGCACAAAATGTCATCTCCAACTTTCTCTATGATCTCTGTCTATTTTTGTCAAATAATTCAGTCACAAAGTCAATAATCTGGAACCCGAGATGGCCATTTTGAACTTGCTTGTATTGTCCGACTGACGAGGCAGAAAGAGTGCTGGTGGGCAGATGTACTTACCTTCAGAAAGAGCATGTTCCCGGTCTTTATGCGATGCTTAGCTAACTTGCTCTCACTGTAGCAGTGTATGTAATGAATACCAATGAGAGGAATATCAATCGTCTTCTGTAACTCTCTAAGAAAAGCAATTATGGGTATCCCTTTTAGATTATCTACCTACTATTACATTGTTTAATTGGTCTAAAAGGGTTTTAATTTGTATTATTTAAGTAACAGTTTTAATAGCAACATTCCTTTTTAAGTTGGTCTTTTAATAATTGTATTATTATATTACCATACCTTTGCTAGAATGGGTCTCTTAATCTGTTAAAATGTTATACTTTTTTGCTATGCTGCATGTATCGGAATTGGTCTTAAAAAATGGGTCTTGTTGTGTGTTTTTAACTTGTGATGTATGCCTTTAAACGTATAAAACTTTATTATTACTAGAGCAATGACGGGAAAGTATATTACATATGAATAAATACAATATGATTACAATATATACACAGTAGTGCTCATGGGGTATGCTGTAGAAATATTTATATACACTATGGATCGTATAAATACAGTATGGACAGTAGTAAAAAGTATAGATACACTATAAGTCAGATGTGTACAGTATACACATGATGAAGAACACTGTACGTGTGTGAGAAGTGTGTATCCTGGCGTGTGTGTGACACCGCAGACGGTATCATCGCTCTAATGAGATCACACACGCCGCGCTACATCTCTGTTATCATTTATTTCATTTTCTTTCTAGTCAAAGCCACCGTCTTTGTCCCACTCACTTTTCTGTTGTTCACGATCACACAATTAAAATGATCTCTCCGCCTCTCACCCCCTCACCCCCCCCAAGCATCTGATCTCTCTGTATCTTCCCATTCATCATCAGGCGAAGGGCAGCAGTAATTTCCAGAGGGAATCAAACCCACGACTCTATCACTGATCCCCTTTCCCTGACTGAGCTCACAGACCAGTTGCACGCCTATTGCAGGAGATTCTCATGCTGTCTTTCTTGAACGCTGGCAACGTCATTGTCATCCTAATCCAGTTCCTATTTTATCACTGCCATGGTGTTTTCAAAGCACATAGCAATATGATATTTTCCTGCACCATATGCTGGTAATAATGCTGTATAGAGTGTGTACAAAGGCAAATCCTAAATGAAAATCTACTAAATATATCCTGCTGAGGGGAAAAGCCTTCTTCGCTAATTTAGCATTCTATTACAGAGAGCAGTTTTCCCCAGAATGATCCTGTATGTAGCTGTACATCTTCCCCTTTATCTTCAAAGCTTTCAAAGACCTGCTGCATTAAAGCATGCCCTCTGCCATGACAAATATGGGTGAATTTGATATAAAATGATCAATGTTAGTCTCACTGGACAAAAGAAACGTCTTCCACTTTGCTTTATACTTGTTTTTTTTCGTATCACAGACACTCCCGTTGCTTATGGACACTAAAAGAAGATTGCTGTACCACACTTTCTTCCGTTCCTTGTTCAGTGCCTTGAAAATGCACTGGTACTTTTTCTATATTTGTTCTTAAGCTTGCTGGTGGGTGGTTGTTGAGTTTGGCTAAACCTGTTTTCTACTTGGCGACGGGGTCACACTATCTCATTTTACAGCTCAGCAACATATGTTGAGAGTGAGAAATAGTTAAACAAGTAACAGAATCTTCATGTTTGATCAGTACTGCCTTGTCAGGATATAGTGACCATGAAGATATTTCATCTTGAACTTTTTGTTTTTACAATTCAACCTTTCACATGATAGAGTCTGTTATCAGGGTCATAAAGCATGATTCAGTGTTGTAAAGCCATACAAAAACAACATATTTACTTAAAACATTTAAAGCAAGCTTTGAATTCAGGTGCAGAGCAACACAGACAAGGTTTTACTAAATTGCACCACAACATATTACACTTCAGGGAAATGTAGGAACAGATGTTTGCATGTAGGGCTTCTTCCGCTCTACTTGATATCCTGCAACACTCACTCTCATATTTAATCTGTTTTATATCCTGTGTGTCACCAGAGTCAACACCTCCATTTAGCTCCTCTGGCACCATAATAATCCACAAAGATTAAGAGTTTATTTGTTGGTATGGGAAGTAGAGTTGGAGTCGACACGCCCAGGGAAAAGGCTACACCAAGTGGGGTGATGGTAGAAAGGATTTATTATGCTGTCGATTGTTATATTGTGATAGTAAGACTGGCAATTGCATTTTGCTGTTAAGCAATTTAAATCATAAATGTGTTTCACTGGTATTGAGTGCATAGGTGACTATCTCTGTTTTTGTACACTTAACAAGTAAAAATAAATGGCCACATCATTTAAGTTTGTGCTGCAGTACTTAATGAAAGTATGCACAATGTTTCTTACTGCTGTCAGTTTGAACAACACCTGACTAATCTTTGGGAACTGGTCTTTCTCAAGTTGTCATTTGTTTAGTGTGTGTGTGTGTGTGTCTTTCTGTGTTGGCTCTGATGGCTTTATGTATTGCATTTCAACAGCAATCACCTGACACAATACCCGGACCAAGTACTGGACCAACAGTTAACAAGGTAAGGACGCACACGCACACACACGCACACACACAGAGGTGATGTCATCCCTTTTTAGTTTTGCTGTGAAGTGAAAGTTTGTTTAGCCTATATACAGGTGACATCAGTGATTGTATTATCTTGGACTGTTTTCCGAGCTGGTTTCACCAACTACACACACACACACACACACTCTCTCTCAGGGAGGTAATTTGTCATGCATCAATGTAATGTGGTTTAGCAAATATTTCGGTACTGCACCCTTAAAAGGCCTTAGGGCTTAAAAAAATATAAGTGAAAACGTTAGCTCTGAAATAAAAATGAATAAACATCTGCAGCTTCGATGCTGTTTATTTGTGTGCACTGCTGTGTGGTATGTCTGATTGGTAGTTTGTTCCTCAGTGAGTTTTCTTATATCATGCATGAATGGAAAAAGCTAACATTGATGTGGTACCCAATGCAGTATGACACTTAAAAACTCATTGCCCCTAAATCTCCTTTTTGTTTTACCAGGTATTAGTCTGAACCATATATGAATTGATTGAGCTGCATCATTTAATAATCCATGGAGATTACTGGTGACAATGATTGGGACCATTAAAACAGAGCCAACTAGTGGTCTACGATTCACAGGGCCCATTTTAATGTGGTAACACATGGGACCAACTATCTAACACATGCTTGACCATCCCTCTGTAAGCGTTATAAAGACTTCAAGTGCACTCATTTGCATAATCAGCTGCAATGAGGGAGTCTCTCATGTTCCTCATTAAGCAAACCCTGCTCTGTCGCATGTAAATGTGAATATTAATGACACAGAAAAAGCATGCCTGTAAACAGTTTAATTGAAATAGGGTCTTATTTTACATAGTGTCAATAGCAGGATTATTGCAGAGCGTGTAGACAAAGTCAATGTTTCCCTCCTCTGGGACGAATAAATCGAGTTGTCCTTGTGAGGCCGTCAATGACAGCATGTAGCCTCTCTAGCTCTCTGCAATCCATCTCTAAAGCAATGCTGGGATACGTCTTTTGTGTTCAGATTTTAAAATGACAGTGTAAAATGAAAGTTGAATGTGGTTCTCTGTGGGTCAGTCTTGTTCCCAGAGTTTTCCATGTGCTGGTCGGGCTGTGAGGAATGCCTTCCTCTCTCATGGACCGTACCCGGCTAAAGACAAGATACACCTGGCCAGAATCATACGGTACACTTGTCTCTGTGTTTGTGTGTCTGTCTGTGTGCAGGGATGAATCGATGTGTCTGGTGAAGCCTGAACACCGACTCACCAGTCACTGTTGAGCCCCGTCCTGATTGGCCAGTTTACTTGTTTATGCAGTAAGACGAGGAAAGCTTGACGTAGACATGATATAGCAGAGGATGGAAAAGGAATACAAGCGCTCTCATGCAATATACAATGAATACAGACGCATGTGAGGACCATGTGAACATCTGGACACAAATATAAATAAATGCTCTTATCCCTCATCGCGGATACAAACACACACCCCCACACACACAGTTTATCCTGGGGGAAAGCAGACGGAAAGTAGTCAGTGTATTCAGAGGAAAAAGGCTTATGGAGAACTAATGAATAATCGATGAATATTGATTAAATAAAAAAAGACCAGCCTTGTGGGGAGGAAAGGAGTGTGTGCATCATAACACTGTGTGTTTGCACTTGTGCGTGTGTGTGTGTGTGTGTGTGTGTGTGTGTATTTTTACAGGCGTAGCTACGTGGGTGTGGAGCTGGTGCAGTGGCTGTGTGAGCAGTGTGTGTACGTGCGCTGTCGGACTACTGCTGTGCGTGTCTGGCAGGTGCTGCTGGAGCTGGGAGTCCTGCTGTCTGGTAAATACACCGCCACACACTAACATGCCCGAAGGTTTGAGCGTGCATCAAAATTTATAGTCACCTTCCAGTGAGATGTGTGCTGAAAAGCTCATTCACCAGTTCATTACTAAAATAACAGAGAGGAATTAGCATCTTCCTTATCCTGTTTAACTTCTTACAGGGTAATATGTCTTATGTTTATTTAAGTCATTCCAAAATATAACCACACATCCTTTTTCAATATTTAGAAGACAACTAACATTATACTGCACACTCAACCCTCTGAGAAGCTGAATCTATCACTGTTTGTGATGAATGTTTCTGAAACAAGGGAGCTTATAGCAAAGAAAAAGTAAAAACCTGGTTATGATGAAACTACACTTGGTATGTGTTATGTAATATGCATAAAGATTGTAGAGATGGTATGATATTGAAAAATAATGAATGTTTTTCTAAGAATGAGCCAACCCTAATCCTCTTGAGGCTGCTTGCTTTTGAACATTACCACATATGTAGTTCATCTGTCTGGGTAATCCACTGTATCCGATCCAAAGAGGTTATTTCTGTTTTTATTCCATGTCTGTACTCCTTTTTCTGTTTGTAAAAAGTGTCTGCTCTAAACTGTCGCCAATGATTGAGGGTCTGATTTCAGTGCATGGTTATACATATGCTTGTTCTGTCTCAAATCTTTAGGAACTGTTAAGACTCACATTTAATCACATTTAATTAGCTCTATTTTTCAAAGAACAAAGTTCAGTCCTCATAATGCTGACCTTGCAAGCTGTCTGATTTTAACGTGAATGATGAATACTTAGTTCTTGATTAACTCTATACATCTGTGAAAGTTTTCCTAGTTTTACAGCTCACCTTCCTTTCTGTAGCAGTGGTTGCCACTTATTGATTGCGATGCAGGGCAGGGGAGCTAATGGGCTCCTGAACAAAGCAGCGCATAACTCTTTGATTGCACTGTAATCATACATTGTATGTATAATTATAGGCATTATTGTACAAATACACTGAGTTTGTTAAAGTATTTGCACACTATTACTGTGAAAATGAAATCACTCTTTGTCTTCTCTTTCTCCAGTGGACCAGCGGGTGGTGTTTTCAGACTCAAACTCTTACTACCAGTTCAGCTTTGAGGAGTGTGACTCTGCCTCCTGTGACTTTCGCTGCAATGAAGGGGAGTGGTCCGAGGCGGTTAGGCTCCTCCTACAACTCGCCCCATACGTCTCGTTTCGCTCTGGAGGCGGGGCCAACAGCCCGTAAGTGCACATTGAAATATCATTGCAAATAACGCTTTGACGGATGGGCAGTAAGGGCGTTCACTTAAAAAAAAAATCAAGTTTGAACAAACACTTAGTTTTTATTTATTTCAAGTTGACATGATTTGCTTCACTTGCTAACCAGTAACTTTGGATGTGTTATGAGTCAGTTTTCTTTTGAAAGAAAGACAATGTGTCTTTGGTGTTTGACTTCGATTCTCTCCGGCATACAGTCTGGAACAGCGTCATTGGATTTGGATTACTGTAATGGGTGGAAACTTGTCTGAAGTTTAAAATCATTGGAGTTCCCTTAACCAATCACTCACGTTTGGTAATGACATATGTTATGCGCCGAAGGGCAGGCTCTGACCCGACGCCTCCTACTTCCGCTTTCACAGTAGTGAACAAATCGCTACCTGCAAGCGTGGCCGTCAAAATAGCTGTCAATGACATGTGTCGATGTTGTCAATGTAACCTAAGGTAGGGTGACCAGATTTGAGGTGGCGAAAAAGAGGACACTTGCGATTGTTGGGGTTGTGGGGGGAAGCGCCAGTCAATTTAAGTACACGCTTAATGGTCCCAACAGTGAAAACCGGGCGTTTTCATGAATTTATAAAACCCCCCACTTGCGATTGTTGGGGGGTGGGGGGAAGCGCCAGTCAATTTTTAATGGTCCCAACAGTGAAAACCGGGCGTTTTGATGAATTTATAAAACCCCCCGGACGCTCCGGACAGGACGTAAAAAGAGGACATGTCCGGGCAAAAGAGGACGTTTGGTCACCCTACCTAAGGATTTAGGGGGACAATTCGTAACTCGAAACAATTATTTGAAAAGAAGAAAGAATTCCTTCAAGAGTTGAAACAACCGAGCGGATAGCTAGTAGCGTCTCTTCCTCCGTCGCCATTGTTGAACTTCAAACTCAGCACTAACTTCGACGTAATCGCTCTCAACCCCTCCCCCTTTTCCCTGATTGGACCGATAGAATTCTGAGTTCCAGTAATCGTACGTAATGAGTTCTTGCCCAGTCTCACTTACAGGAGCGAAATGAAATTGGGCGGAAGTACGTAGGCTGGTATAGCCAGGCTAGATACATCCCTCTCCACGCTACACTTCACTGAAGGTGCACATGGATTGGTTAGAAATATGTGCATGGCTTAGAAATATGTTTACAATTTGTATGTAGTTCCTCTGTTTTGTGCTCACAAACACAACCACATTGCAGTTTGTGAACCCCCATCTCAAAGATCACAGCCCATCGCCTCATTAGACACTGAATTTGGAATTCAGAAACATCATTCCATAGTTAATTGAATATTTCCCCAAGTTTTATTTGTTGTTCGAATAGAATAAAGATATCACAGCCTTAACGGATAATCCTGTGGACTGATAATATAGGTCACATTTATCTTTCGTAACGGCATGTTGTTTTTGTCATTAGAGCGAACATGTTAAAGTGTTGGGAATGTTGAGGATAGTTGGTGGTACTTTAAAAGTGACTCAGTAGTCATGTACTGAATAATCTCCGTGGACCTGAAGAGGAAGCTCGTTGCTCTGGTTAAATATCGAGGTTGAAGTGTTCTCACTTGGATTTACAGTATGATTAAGGTCATTTGTCTGTCTGATGATTTACCAAGAAAGCTGAGTCACTGTGTTTGACTTGGTAGAAACATGTGCGGGTACAAGTTTTGCAACCAAGAGTGCAAGTTTTGCCATCCATTACACACGCACGCACGCACACACGCACGCACGCACGCACGCACAAACACACCCTCTCTAAATATGTTTCCCAAATCCTAGCTCGAAACATAATCTTTAGGTTTTAGATCCTCAGTCTGCTTAAATGAGACACACACACACACACACACACACACACACACACACACACACACACACACACACACACACACACACACACACAGTGGTGTCAGCCAGAGTTCCCTGCTTTTCTGCTCCTGTATGTGGGATTCCTGCTGAGGCTGCCACTGAACTCAATCTGTCACTCAGAGAAAGAAAGAGAGTGAGACAGGGAACGGGAAAGAAATGGAGTATATATGGAGAGCGAGGGAACAAGAGCACACGTTTACACATTCATCTGTGTGTCAACTTCAAAGGGAGTATTTGCAGACACCAGGGAGAGAGCACGACGGCGAGGGGAATTGAATGTCATACTTACTGATATAATTCTCATGTAACACACTTTATGTACCTCTGTGTTACTTTGTATACATCGTGATAGGTGACGTGCATACTTAGGGTCTCTCCACAACACATTGTTTCCACAGGTTGGCAGTGTGAACAGAAATGGGTGATTATTAACAGGTTTCTATATATTTTTAACCGAAATTCCCCGGCCGGTTTTACCTGTAGTCCTCTCGGATTTGCCTGCAAAAAGTCCAAAGACATGTCTGCATGTTTTTATCATGTCTTGTTTTAAATGTATTCTCACTCGTATGAAGATAATACAAATATTTCGTGAGATTTTACTGAAAACATCTCAAAAAAGTGCAGTTAAATTTTGGCAGTATTAGACACAGATGACATTATGCATTCAACACGCTCCCTCTGTCAGTCTCTTTGACCCCGCTGCTGTCTGTGCCTCTCTTTGACTGGTGCGACATTTCTCTGCAGGCATCCTCTCGTCTCACACCCTCCCTCTATCTTTGTCTCGCGCTCTGTTGTTGGTGTAAAGGAGAAGAGTTGTAGCTGCCAGGGGAAAACGCCAAAAGTAACTCCACTGGCCGCTTCCCAGAGGCTTGACCATGCATTGGTTTATTTACCTCGGTCAGTAAGTCTGTATTTAAATGAGCGTCAATTATTGAATTGACACTCAATTCAATAAGATTAAGCAATAATCATATTACAGTCAGATATTGTGTATCAGTTCTAGTTTGAGTGCTTCTTATCTTAAAAAAGTCTCTCTAAACCAAAACTGTCCGATTTTGGAACAGTTTTTTTTTATTGTAAGTTTATCCACAGCAAACGTAGCATGCATATTTTTTTCCAAATTAGAGTAATGCACTTTTTTTTTTAAAGCTGCTGCAGTGAGATTTGAAATGCAGCCGAGTGTAACTGATGCTAGAGCTCCTCATGAATTATGGGGACCTATCTCTCGCTGAAGTTTAATCTAATGAAGCAAGCATTAAATTGATACTGATAACTTGTTGCCTGAATATAGAGTTACATCAGCTGACTGTTTGGCCTCCTGCTAGTGATTTCTTTTAATTTGGTGAGAACAATGTGATACTAATTAAATGCGTTATCTCCTCTGCATCGTGTGTAGAAGAGGTTTCTGTGGGTGTCAACTCTTCCAGCGTTTCCCAATGGATCGCTGTGTCTGAACAGATTGCTACCAGGCACATTGTGGTCATTAAATATGATTAGTTTATTGTTCATGGTACAATGCAAGGCTTGCTACAAATAATTGCTGTTTTGTGGGGGAAAAAACAACAAGAATCTCATGTTTCCAAGTCTTCTTAATCTTAAAAAGGTACTGTTATTTTATTTACAGTCTCATATACTTTAAAAAATAACATGTCTCTGCTCTCTCCTTCTGTCTCCATGTGCATTCAATCCTGTTTCTATTTAATGAGCTTTATGCGCAAGAACCTTTCTCACTGTCCCATCTCTGTCTTCCTCTGTGGCTCGCATAGCAGTTAAGGGCTGAACTTGCATATATAGTGCTTTTTAAAAGAGCTGTATGAGCAGAGGTCATTATAGTTTAACGATGAAGAGATGTCCTGCCCACTTCCCCCGCGCAAATATCCTCAAATCTTTTCTTTTAAAGTTTAGTCCATGTCAAGTTTTGATTGGTAAAACGTGAACTGGTAGACTGAAGTGAATGAAAATCACTGTATCTAGCACAGTGATAAACGGTACTTTAGCACGGTATATCAGTTGCAAGAACCTCTGTAAAGACACAAAACACAGGGGAGGGGCACAGTAATATGAACACCTGCACAGTAATGTAATGCTATACAATAAACTTGCAACAAAAACCATTTTAAGGCTTTATGTTCACATCATGTTCTCTCTTTGTCCCTTCATTAATGCCACCTCGCACATTATCTATGTATATGTTTAAGCTTTTCCAGTTTAATGCCTTTAAAAACTGCATATCATCAAGCGGGAAGTTCAGAATTGACACAAGCTTAAATATGACACCTCAGTTTAGGAGGGGGAAAACACACTTACTTGCTTTGGATGGTGCTTTAGTCAAAAGAGGGCAAAAAGCCAAACAGATTCTGCAGAGGGCTGAAGAAACAGTTTGGCCACAGAGCCACACAGTCAAGGATAACAGAGATAACATCAACCTCTTCAAATCCCACAATCTGCGTTATGGCTCTCATTTAGATTGGCACCAGATTATATGTACATTCTTCTTGCTCAAGAAATCGAAAATACATTGACACCTTGTTCACATTAAGAATTTGTATGCTTTTCATTTGGATCTATTATGGGAAATCAACATGACTGTAACTTTGAATAAAAAGGGAGACATTGCAAGCAGCCTTCATGTTAATCCTCTATAAGTACTGTTTGAAAAGTGTTCTGCGCTGCTTAATGATCGGTGACACACCTCCCACTGTGCCTGTCCTCCAGCACAGATAGATTCAGCCTCATAGTGAGTCACCAACTTGCCAAATGAACGGCTGCTGAAAACCCTAATGACCCTCCATGATGAGAATAAATTTAGCATGGTGACTCAGAATAGATACATCTCATGATCCTCTTTTAACAAAAGATTAAAATCCTCTGCATTTAATCACATTGACAACTTGGTCATTTGCCTTCGTTCATCCAGCTCTGGGAGACTTTTAATCATCAGTGATCTTATTTAAAGGAAGAGTGGAGTCATGTCGAACACAGATGCTGAAAGGAAAAGCACAAACAGCTTTTATTGTGACAGTCGAAATATGATCCGCCATCTTTTGGTCTACCTGCCTCGTCTCTCTCTGTCTGTGTCAGAGCCGATAGCTGAAGTGTCAGGCTGTGGGCTACATGTTATCACCTGCTCCCCCGCTTTGCTTCTATCGTCCCCTTATCAGATTACAGCACACACACACACAGTCACACAGTGCTTCATCTTCTCCCCCTTACAAGTAATACTAGTGCCACTGGGATCTGTTGCTAAAATCCAAATTGTATGCAAATCAGTCTTTGTGTGTAGTGCCAGGGTGAGGCAGAATGTGGGAGACCAATCCAAACTGTGGTTTTGCAAAAGAACATATTAGGGGAGGGGCCCTCGGGTGCAGTCTGCACCCATCGAAAGACAAACTCTACAACCTTGTATTATTGCTGTGGGAATAACACACAGTTTACCCCAAAACAACCAACTGTTTATAACACACACACACACACGCAAATGATCTCCTACACAAATGTATTCACTGATGCACTTAGGCTTTAAAAAAAATCCTCAAAACAAGTTACACGTCCATATATATTCTGTACACTCAGCTGCCTCACACACACATACATTCACAGCCTCAATAGGAGGGTGTGTCTGCAAGCTATTTTTAAAGGAAACCACATTAAAGGGAGAATGGGGGTTGCAGAGAGAGAGATGCTCCATACAGAATCATGCGAGCAGTAAAGAAATCGAAAAACAGATGGGAGGAAAAATAAATTGGACAGATTCCACTGGCCAAAAGAAAATATTAACACAGAAATGACCCTCATCTGCTGTGTGTTTATTGTGTTACTGTCCGTAGGCGCGAACATCCGGTAGATGTGTCTGCAGGCTGTAGTTCTTCTCTAGGTTTACCAGGGGGCAGCGTGGATCAAAACCCTGCAGGAGACCTATTTCTCTGGAGAGTGTTTGATCACAATAATGCACATGTCAGTTATAAGTAAAGCTGTGTGTGTTTGTGTCCATCCAAGGTCAGAGGAGGACTCTGAAGGCAACAGGGACATCTGCAGTGAGATTCTCCAGATGAAAGCTCTTGAGAGGCTCACTTCCACGGTCAGTGTGTGTGTGTCAGTGAAATCAGTATCATATTGCTGCCTCATTACCAAGTGTTTTCATCAATCTTTTATATATTTTAATGTTTGCGTATTATCTTGTTATGACACCGTTTTTTCAAAAGGTACAAAGTGAGTTGGCAGCTGCTCTTGCCCGGAAGACTCGTAAAGCTTGTAAGTATGCATACATCTTAGATAGATAGATGGATAGATAGATACTGTAGATGAGATTAACCAGTCATCTTGTCAGCATTATTATGACATGAAATGACTTAATCCTTGTTTTGATCTGTCTTTTATAATTGTTTTAAAGAATGTGATATTAAATGGGAATTAGCTAATCGCTAAGTCTGGCATCAATCGTCTCTTTTGTTTTTGGTGAATAATGTTTCTATGTATGCTCTTTAATTAATAACAGATAGAGCAATTATAGAACACATCAGAACATTTAAATCACATTAATCACACAGACATCGCCTCAATTTGCCTCTGCATCACGGGGACATGGATGACACAGACACTATTACATAATGAGTGTGAGAAGATCTGTCATAAATAACTTGAATCTGCTTTGGGTTGGTTGCAGTATCAGAGCAGGACTCTGAGACGTCAGAGACGAGCCAACAGGAGCCTCGCACACCCAGCGAGGAGAGCAGCCCGGTAATACACACTCACACAAGCACGTGCACATACACACAATCACACACAAACAGACTCCTACTTATACTAGACAATGTCCCTATCATTGCCCCAAATCCTTATCCCTCAATTAATTTCATCAATCCAATATTTATATTTTCCTCAGTAATCTGGACAGTGGACAATCGTCTTAAAGTAAGCCTACAAAAGAGTCAGCAAAGCCAATCCAGTGGTATAGAACAAAAAAACATGAGTTCACTGCAAGTATTACATAAAGCTAGATTTTATATCACTGGAAATAATAATGTTATTAAGCCACGAAGACAACCACTCCTGATACACAGCATAACAAAAACAGGTTTGGTAAACCTATAAAACTTTGCTGAAACGCATGCAAAGTGCCTATAGGTTCAAGTCATGATGTCATTGTGAATATCTTTTTCGATTAAACCACATGCTTTTTATTTGTTCACGCTGCCTTAAACTTTGCCTGCCTATTGAAGTACTGTTCCCCTTGGGAGCAGATTCAGTGTTTATAAAAGGGCACAGTAAAGCTTTTGGACAGCTGTCATAACACAATTGCCATAAAAAAAAAAAGGCTGGGAAATGACCAGGCGCTATATGAACAATACTAGCAAATAAAACAATTATCCATTGGGAAATCCACTGTAAATAGTCATGTTTATTGGCTAGCCTTCTCTCATTTTAATAGCTGTTTGTTGTGTGTGTCTCCATGAAGCGGCTGAAGGTAGAAATGGGGTCACAACAGAGTGCAGAGGAAGGCATGTTTGCTTTCTGGTGCCATCTCTTTACAGTGGAAACCTCTATTTCTTCATCAATTATTCATCATCAGGTTACACCAGAGATGAGGAGAAAGGGGCAGAGCAGGGAAAAGGGAGTCTTTTTAAAACACAAATACATACACAGTACTTTATATGCAGGCCTGCCATGGTGAGGACGTTTTCCCACCAGTTAATAAAGTCGTGACAACATCGCCTGTATCCAATTTACACGGGAGGTTTCACAACAAAGTCTAACAATGGAATTCAATAGACACTCAATATATGCAGAGCACTCACCGTGACCTTGACACGTGACTATTAACTGCTTAAAAATTAAAGCGACCCTTAGGGGCTGTTGTTAGGTAATGTAATCGGTGTCTGCTCTAACACCCTGTTACACAGAATACACTGGCTGCTGCTGTGAGTCTAATCAATGGCTCATAAGTGTTTGGCTTATGATCCCTTAACACAAAGAAAGGGCTATTTGCGACCCCTCTGTAAAAGGTTGCACATGTTTATGGTAGAAGAGACATTTTCCATTTACAATGATTTTGACGGGTAAAAGTCTTGCACAATGTTTAATTTAAAGATAAATCTGAATTGACCAAGTAGTCATTAAGTTATTTTTATACCAGCAAAGTATAGAGCGGATATGATGGGGCCGAGATATTGTATTTTGCTGGAAGAAAAAAAAACACAACCTTGCTTGTTTAAGATCCTCACAAAAAATCCAACCATGACCATTTATATATTTGTTAGTAAAAGTGAAGCCAAAATAATATGATAATCTGAACATTTCCTCCATTATCAAACTTGCAATATCAGTCAAAAATAATCACAATTAGATATTCTTCTGAAACCGGTCAGGCTTACTAGCCATATGATTCATCCTGCTGTGAGGGGTTTAGAGAGCACTGCCAATTGTAATGTTCACATGAGTATTTGTTTTTGTTTATTTGACTTAATGAGAAGGACGACAATAAACCACACACTACTGCGGCAAAGTTATAGATTGCCGTAGATTTTAAACATAAGATACCAAAGAAAAATGGAGGTTACAATGGGAGAGAAACGGAGATGAAAAACACACAGACAGAGACAGGATTATCTTGTTGAGTTCTGTGTCTAGGACAGGAAGTAGACAGCAGGTTAACAGGAAGCAGACAGGGACAGGGAGCTGTGACTCTGATATAATATCTGTGTTTGTGTACGTGGCATTTTTAGTAGATAAGAATTGTCACCGGGGGGAGTTTTCCTAGTAAACAAAATGATGTGTGGGAATATGCTATCGTGTTTTTTGTGTGTGTGTGTGTGTGTGTGTGTGTGTGTGTGTGTGTGTGTGTGTGTGTGTGTGTGTGTGTGTGTGTGTGTGTGTGTGTGTGTGTGTGTGTGTGTGTGTGTGTGTGTGTGTGTGTGTGTGTGTGTGTGTGTGTGTGTGTGTGTGTGTGTGTGTGTGTGTGTGTGTGTGTGTGTGTGTGTGTGTGTGTGTGTGTTTAAGTGCTATACCCTCTGCTGGAGCATGGCACCGTGGGATACTCTAGCTCACAGGAAGGGTTAACCAGCTCAGAGCCAAATGAAATAGCTCTCTTTTCCTTTTCCAAGGAAAATAAACAGACCAGACTGGTCACAACTGGTGATAACCATCATTCTAGCAGCACCTTAGGGAGCATACACACACACACACACACACACACACACACACACACACACACACACACACACACACACACACACACACACACACACGTCAGGTCTATCTGAGGACAAAGCCTTACGTTTATTGAGCTTTTTGAATTAAATCTAATTGTGTTTCTTCTTTATCACTGTTAGATATTCACATTTACACACTTTCAATCTTAACTTTAAGTCCCAACTATAGAGGGGAGGAGACCGACACCACACACACCCACCATCACACACTCTTCCCTCACAGACGCACACACCCGCCCACTCATACTACTAATCACAGACACTCACTCTTTCTCCAGCAGATCCTCTGACATAGAGCAGTCAGACTCAGACAAAGAGAGAAGTGCAACAGATAAAGGGAATTACCGACTGTAATAGATATAAAGAAAAGGAAACTAGGAAGAATTAGTGGGAGAACAAGACAGAGCCAGGATTACCATTTCATCTCATTCTCCGCACATGGACATAAAGGGCCAACTGAGAACTTGCCATTGCATGTTTCTGGATTACAGCCAAACTGCTTGGGCAAAACCACTAAACCTTCTTGAACTCCATCCAACAAACCTTTGTTGACTATCTCCAGCATGTCCTGGGACTGTGGGTTGAGATATGTTTTTATGCCACCTGTGTTGCAGCTGGGCGGAGTGTGTGCGCTGCGGGATGGCGGGGGCAGTGGCGGCGTTGGTGGAGGAATAGGGACGGGATGCGGCCGTGAGGATCTGACCAGCCGGCTGGGGCTGGAAGCCGTTCAGCGGCTGGCCAAGGATGGCTGTCGGCTTCTGCAGAACCACAACTACCGGCTGCCAGACAGGAACCAGGCGGTGAGTGTGGCTCTATGTTTGTAATTACAAAACTATACGACTGTACTTTCTTGTCAGATCCAGTCTGACATTTTTCCTGCATCACAGCAGCTTCATTTGCAACATCATCAAAGACAAATATTTAGGACAAGATACAAGGGAAGAAACATTTAACAAAACATCACAATCTCTGAAAAGAACATGCTCAAGACCCTATATTAGGTCTGGGTTTTTAGCTATGTAATTAATTTGAGGAGTGACTGGTGCACAAAACATTGCTTCAGTCTGACTTTTATAAAATCGTGGAACCCTGTGTCTCCCATTTCATGGTAACAATTCATATCCACTGTCCAGGACGTGGTTGGGGTGAGAGGTGATGTCAAAAGGTTGAACTACAATCTTTGAGTAGATTTTCACCTGTTTTGACTTTAAAGCGCTAGACAAACACTTGGACCTAAAATGCATTTATATCATACAGTATTCCCAGGTCAGATTTTGTTCTGCTAGGTCATTGGTTTCTAACCATGTAATCTGCAAAGCGAGTTGCGGCTGTATGGTTAGCATGAGTAGAGAGTAATGGACGTCATCATGTGGTAAATGTGGCAATTATTGTAGTCACTTTTAAAACATGCACTTACAGTCTGAGTTTGTCATGAATTCAGGGTCAGGAGTATTGCGAGAAAATCCTCATCAGGAGGACCATGGTTTGTGTTGCTGTTAACCTAAAGGACACAGACGCACACGTGCACATTTACTCTAATTGGCTTTTTTTATGGTCACCATTAGTTATTAACACAGTAACAACTATTCTTTCTTGGAAACACAAAAGAAAAGACATTCAAACATTACATTCTTTACAATCCACAATATCAACAAAACAGTAGAGGAAAAAAAACAGGTACATCTGTCATTCATAATGTCAGCTCATTATCAACATTAAATAAGCTATGACAGAAGTGTACAGCTAAATATTACTTAAGGTGGCAACGTAAATATAATCAACAATCACAGATTATCATATGTAAACTAATTTATGGTCGCTGTGGGGGTTTATTGCACTACATTTTCTTAACACGCCTCCTCACTTTATTACATCATCCGAGGACACATCTGTGCACTAAAATTCACCCACACACATGCAAACTGAAGCTATCATTGCTTATATGCACACACAGATCTTTGCTTCATTCATATCAGTTGAGATTAACTAACCAGCAGCTCTCTAGCTCATCTAATGTGGGTGTTAATAAGGGCTTAGTGCAATGTGATCTCATACCCTTTTACAGTCTGCAAAGTACTGTGTGTATCTATGTTCACTTGTGTGTGTGAGTTTTCTGGTTACAGCTTATACTCATGTGTGGGAGCTTATGTGTGTGTGTGTGTGTGTGTGTGTGTGTGTGTGTGTGTGTGTGTCTGTGTCTGTGTGTGTGTTCATGCACTGCTGGTGCTGGCAGGCTGAGTCAGTGTGTGCACTTAATGAGCGGGGTGTTAGAGAAGCGCCATACTGTATAATCCTGCTCTACAGTGCACCTGAGGGCAGGAAACGAAGCGAATTGCAGTCTGATTTTCACCCTACATCTTGATGTGTGTTTGTGAAATCTGCCACATATCTCATCAGCTTGGTGGGTTTGACCTGAGCCCAGCCTTGGGGATTTTCCGTAGAGGATATATTTTCACATTCATTTCTTGCTTACAAAATTAGAAAACGTATATTTTTTTCTGCTTCTGTATGAAACCAAAGAGAAGGTTGTGTTTTAAGATCAGGCAATCATTTGGCGTTTAAAATAAGCCCCAGGTTTTAATGTCTTTTTAAATATTTTGTTTGATTGTCCAAAACCCAGATGTATCCAGTTTAAATTGATATATAAAACAGGGAATGGTAGCAAACTTCTATATTTGAGATGCTAAAAAGAGAACTTTTGCACTTTTACTATTATCAAAATATTTGGCGAAGTATTTTTCAATTAGAGGTAAGGTAGAAAAACATTGCTGGATTATATTATGTTTGAGAATTATCAATAAAACGAAAATAATGGAATCTGACCTCTCCAGACGAGTGGTCATGACTGTAACTGCCTAATGTTTGTCTTTGAAAGCAATGATATCCTAATATGATCAAGAGAAGGAGAATCGTTGGCAGGTTAATATTAGCTTAGGGGAAATACAAAAGAAGTACAATAAGCATACATCTTTTACATGTACAGCTGGCTTATGATTTAAAAATGGTGTTGCATCAAGAATAACTTAAATTCACAGAGCTGGTGCCAAGGGTAAAAATAAGTCTAAAATGAAATGAACCAAATTATTTTTGCAGGTTTAATAATAAATGTCTATTCACCACAAATACCACTCTACTTTTACTGTGTTGTCATGGTGATTTATACATTCTATTTTTAGTTTCCCCTTTTTTCCGTGACAAACTCGACAAACCTGTGTGGGTTTCCATAGTAATTCTAACTCTTGTGTGAGAGTGCACTGTCATTCATACTCATTGGATCAGCCAAGTTTACCAGAGGCTGACCCGACACAGTATTATACAAGGTCATAGTGTGCATGTAAAACACACACATGCACAAAGGCACACGCACACACACACACACACACACACACACACACACACACACACACACACACACACACGCAGTCTTTTTTGGTAACTTGCGTTACAGTTTCTGTATGTGAGGGTTGCACGAATGAGAGCTGCTGACTGAAACGCAATGTTATCATATTCTTACCGATTATTTCCAGGAATCAGGCCTGGAGCCATCACAACACAGATATGGCGTTGTTTCCATCAGCACAAATACACACACACACACACACACACACACACACACACACACACACACACACACACACACACACAGAAACACAAAGGGAACAGAGAGGGTTTCCTTTTAGTCTTTCCGTTAGGACCACCTTTCCTCTACCACATGTTGTATTGCGTGTGTCTGTGCTCTAGGTTTATGACCTCGTGAGGGGCACAGTAAGTGCATGTCCCCTGCTCTCTATTTATTTTCCCAAATCTCGAACCTCTAGAGCAGAAAGTCTGACCATTCAAAGGCATAGAGTCTTGGGAGAGGAGAGGATAGAGAAAACGTTTTTTCAGAAGTGTAGAGAGGCGACTGTGTGGAGGAAAGGGTGGAGACGAGGTGGAAGTGCAGATGGTTGAATTGTAGGGAGGGATGAGAAGAAAAAGGAAGGAAAGAGACGGACACACCTGTCAGCTGAGAACAAGTGACGTCTACAAAAAACTAACTTTACCAAAGTAGTTTGTAAATGTTGGACATGACTGGTCTTTCATACTGCAGTTTGAGGTAGGGCTGCAATAACTGTTGTTAGCATTGTAAATTCATCATAAATCTGCTGATTATTTTGTAGATTGGCTGACGTTAAATCCTAGTTTTCTAATTTCTTTAAAAGTCTTGTTTGCTTAGTTCAGAACACAAAAACATCCATATTGGTTTAATATAAAACAGAGAAGCTGGAAATCTACCTATTTTAGATCCTAAAACGGCACCTTTGACTACTTTGCATGCATTGCATCAGTAAAGAGTAGTGGGTATATTACTTAGCATAAACTGCCAATTTGAGCATGATTCTGACATATTGGCATTGTTGACGGAGGCTAAGGAATCAAATCAATCATCTGATGCAAGATTCTCCTTTAAAGATAGTGAATGTACTTTACAGCTGATGTATGCTGGCCCTTTTGGATAGAACAATATCTTTTCCCTCTCTTTCACACTGCCTCTTTTATTTATCACTTGTACCCACACTCCTCTGCGTCTCTCACTTCGCAGTCCCAGTCTCTCACCTTACATCTTACTTTCTTTTCTTGTTATCCGCCTCCCTTTCTGTGATGCATAACTTACTAACCCCTGCTCTGCCGTGCCTTCTTTGTATATTTCCCCTTTCATTTCTTGAATTCTTTCAAGGCTAAATTAATGTTTGTTCTTGGGAGCTGCTGTTTTGCAATCAATTCTTTGTGTGTGTGTTGTGTGTGTGTGTGTGTGGTGTGTGTGTGTGTGTGTATGAAAATAGTTACATTTGCATTATGGCAGTGTTGTAAGTTTTACTTTTGTTTTGGAGACTTTCCTGGAAGCCTTTTGATCTCGAGCGCGCGTTTATGCGATCGCTGCCTTCCTTCATTCTTTGCCCAAAGCTGTTTTCTTGGCATCTGTGTAAAGAATGTGAATGTTATCAGAAAGGTCAACCGTTTTCTACTGTATTAAGAACACCACAACAACACTCTCTTTTTGTTTTTGTTCTTGTCTTAGCTGTACTTTTAATTAATTAGATAATCTCTCTAAACGTTGTGTTCATCAGATTGTTTGTGTGTAGAAAGAGAGAAAGGAAAGATATGAATAGATATAAAGATGGAGACCTGTGAAAAAGCATCCCAGTTCCTACTATTTTAACCCCTGGATGATGTGGTCGAATGGCAGGCCTCAAAACTCTTATCTTGACTTCAATCCGGGGCTCGGTCTGGGTACTGGCCCAAATCGTAATAATGGCATGCAGCGTCAGATAGCTTCACATCGGCTGTCACTGCCTTATTTATGAGATCAATGCAGCTCTGTTTCACTAGTCTACTCATAATGACCGTTTAGAAGATGTTCTTAATGGAGTCCTTAATGACGTGTTGAACACCTCGTTTTCTTTTTCTCAGCCAAGATAGAGGCTTCTGGCAATCAGACCAGAGCCTCTGCTGGAGTGGGCGATTTTTTTTCTTACCTGAACTAGCCACATTGAAAAAAATAATCGGGCCATAAAACATTTATCACAAGGACGCAGCATTAACCACACATTAAAAGCTAGTCTGAAAAGGAGTCGAAGCATGTGGCAGCATTGTAATATAAAAACACATTTTAAATAAGTCTGTACCGACGAAGGTTTAAAGAGGAAAGGGCACGCACCAACACACACCTGAGGGAGATTCAGTGACCTCGCCCCACTGAACATCTGTATCACATGAGTCATCAGGATACACACTCAGACACACACATTCTTTTTGTCTGATCCAAGTCTCACGTGCTGTCTGTCATGTTCAGACAACATCTTTCATCAGAAGGTGTGTGTGTGTGTGTGTGTGTGTGTGTGTGTGTGTGTGTGTGTGTGTGTGTGTGTGTGTGTGTGTGTGTGTGTGTGTGTGTGTGTGTGTGTGTGTGTGTGTGTGTGTGTGTGTGTGTGTGTGTGTGTGTGTGTGTGTGTGTGTGTGTGTGTGTGTGTGTGTGTGTGTGTGTGTGTGTGTGTGTGTGTGTGTGTGTGTGTGTGTGTGTGTGGGCCTGTCCATTGCCTTGTTTTTCGTGTTAAAAAGTCTTAGTGCCTGCATTCATAGAGCTCAGTGCTGTTCAAAATCATAGTTATCGACCGCTGTACTGTTGCCAATTTGCGTGTAAAATGTAGTAATGCTAGCTATGTCAAGTGGCCTCCAAGGGTTAATTTAAGACTAAACACAACTGCAAAGTCCTACATAACTTAACTGTGTGTGTGTGTTTATTGAGGGCATACCCAGTGCAACAGAAAGACAGCCTTGCATAGAAAGCTCTCTCTCAGCTGAGATTGCTGCTCGATCCCTCTGGCCGCGACAGCGACAGACGAGCAGCTGGAGGAGCTACATCGCTTCTTTATGCCCTCCTCCTGCTCCTGTCCTCTGCCTTTGATCTCCCGCTCTTTTTTCTCTCCTCTCCTCAGGCTGTGTCTTATTCTGCTCCTTTGTGTGTGTGTGTGTGTGTGTGTGTGTGTGTGTGTGTGTGTGTGTGTGTGTGTGTGTGTGTGTGTGTGTGTGTGTGTGTGTGTGTGTGTGTGTGTGTGTGTGTGTGTGTGTGTGTGTGTGTGTGTGTGTGTGTGTGTGTGTGTGTGTGTGTGTGTGTGTGTGTGTGTGTGTGTGTGTGTGTGTGTGTGTGTGTGTGTGTGTGTCACAGATCAAGGTGCTGTTCATTTTGGGAGCAGGTGATCATTTCAAGTATCAGCCTTTATTACACAATAGCATTTCTTCTAAAAGCAGGAAATGCATACTTCCCTGTCCTGGTGCCAACGTAATCTGTGTCTGCATGTGTGAGGGAGTGCAAAGGCTTTATTCACATATGCATAACATTGGCCTCCACTGGATACACAGGTATTTAGTTTTGGTGGACACAGTTAACCAGTGTAGAAGGATTCTGACATTGTCTAAAAAAAGGAATCACTGTTTTCATTAAATCGCCTTTTTAAAACTGTTCACACTTTGCCTCACTTTGTGACATGTCTCTCTCCCTTTTCCCTCCCAGGAGGCAGTGGGGAGGGTTTGTCTGAAGGAGAGAGGACGGGATGTGTTGGTGTTGCGGAGAGTCACTTCATCAGTGACGTCGCCATCCGACCGGCCCTCACCCACGTCGTCAGGAGGCGGGTCCAGAGAGGAGGACTGTGACAAGAGGTCAGTCCCTCCTCCTACATAATAAGAGCCCTCTCAAACAACAGTAGCAGCAAAAAAATAATCATAGCACTGCTCCTCGTTTTCCACTCTGGGATGTTCCAACGAAAAACTCATGCACGTACATGCAAAATATCTGTGGTGCTGTCAACAATGTGTGTGTGTTTGTCTAAGATAATGTATGCCTTGGCTTCTGGCACAGAGCTGGTAGAAGAGAATGGCTTTTTTGTTTTCAGCTGGAAGTCAAACAAAGATGGCACCAAGAGTGATTTACTTCCTTCCACAAATCTGTGTATGCGTTTATGGTTATTTTTCTGTGTGTCTGCACAAGTGCCTTTTCTCAAAGTTAATTTCTTTTGTGCAGTCTCTGTGTTAGTGTGTTTGTAAGCCAGCATGTGCCAAGACCTGAGGCACAATGCAGGGAGTGTCAGTGACAGGCAGGTTAAGTGGGTCTGTGTATGTCTGCGTGTGTTCAGTGCTCAGCATCTTCAGTAGCAATCAGTTCCCTCCGAGTGCTACCGTAGAAGCTGTCACAGAGAGCGTTTTAATCTGTGGAGCTCTTAGGCTGACGGCAAGGCAGTTTACCCGACAGGAGAACACCCTTCCTGGGTATGAAAGCTTAGATGAGGGCTGATCCTGCGGAGGGTTTAAGATATGAAGATGACCATGGAGCTAGCTACACTTGCAGAGGCTGAGGAGGACATAGATGATGATGATGAGGAGGACGATGATGACGAGTGTAGCAATCACGATGAAGATGGTAGCAGTTCAGAAATCTGTACTTTTGACGTTCCCCATTTTCGCTTCATCGATGACGACGATGTGGAGGAGAACAAGAAGGTGGAGGAGAGTGAGGGACGGTGGAGGAATGGAATTGGTCGTTCTTGGTGGCCTAGTGAGGAAGATTGTTGCGACTCTTCGTTTCGCAGGTATGTGGTGGTGTCCGGGACGCCCCTCAAGATCTTGGAGCATCTGCTGAGTGACCTGCGGTTGGACGACCAAAGAGGGGCGCCAGAGAGCAGGGAGAGCGGTAAGTTTTTTGACACGCGTGTGAACACAACTGCTTCATGATTACATTTGTTAAAGGGCAACGATACACACGTGTGGCTGTATTTCCATAGAAAGATAAACAGATTGATAAACTCTTAAGTGAAAAATGGGACATTTTGACATATGAATGAAGAAGTCGTGGAGTTTTTTTCTAATGTTTGAGCAAAGGTATTGTTCAAACAAAGCAACTCCCCACCCTCTAATTTCAGGGAACTTTATTTTTAGTCCCACACGAGTTACAACACAGCCCGACCTGGACTTTTCTATGTCTCTTTGATTTTCCGCACAGTGGGTTCAAACCCGGGAGGTATGCACTTACCCGCGATTATGTTGTCTACAGTGTGTGAGTGAGTGAGTGTGTGTGTGTGTGTGTGTGTGTGTGTGGTGCTGCATGAATCAGCCAACTCTCAAACTCATCCAGGTGTGTTTGCATTCACTCAACCAAGTCATTGCCTGTAAATCTGTTGGTATGCGGAACATTCTAGAGGTTAAATGCTCTAATGAGTTTGTGAAACAATCCCCTCAGGCTGCTGTAAGCATTTCTGCTGCAAACTATATCAAATGTCATATCTCATTTTCACAATCATCACGTGTACCTGTGGCTGCTAGGTTATTTTACAGGAGCAGTTACAGCCCAGCTATATTGTTTTACCTCGGGACACGTTCTGTTTCACAGCAGTGTACTTAGCATACAGACTACATTGAAAGTCGGGGTGCAATCATTTGACTCATTTGCATAATTTTTGCAGATAATGCATTTAAGTGAGATATTGGAAAGATCAGAATGAAAAATAAGATTATTTGTTTTTATTCACTAGTTGATTAGTCAATGTATCATTTTGGTATTATTTTAAAGTAATTGTGGTATAAGTGAGTGTATATTCTGTGTTTTGTATGCTGTTCCTGCACAGTAAAAATCAAATATTTGTTATCATAGTAAAGCTTGACTTATTGTACTGCTCAATTAAAAAATCTTAAATCCGGTCGCACCAGAGACACCTGGTTCACAACGCGTATTTTATAAAACCCTGCTCTTGTGAGTCGCACCGTCTTAAGACAAGGCGTCTTTATGCATTAACTCCTCAGCACCACCAGTTCCCGGCAGTCCACAGGGAGCCATCTCAATGAATTGCAGGAAACAGAAAACGAAGAGAGAGAGAAAAAGAGGGAGGGAGAGCGACAGAGGGGAGAGAAAAAGGAGAACTGAGATGGTCTTTGTGGACGAGGACCGCCCAATGTTGATTTACTGAAGAGAGAACAACACACTTTTTATTTATATTGGCAGAGCAGAATGCAGATCAAGAGTGTATGTGCATGTTTGGTTTTTCTCCCTGTATCTGTGGGTCTATCTTTCGTTCTATGTGCACAGAATAAGTATAAGGGTGTGCATGTGTGTGTGTGTGTGTGTGTGTGTGTGTGTGTGTGTGTGTGTGTGTGTGTGTGTGTGTGTAGGGCCTCTGGGGTGGTGCTCAGCATCAGTTTGCCGTTTTAGCGGGCTTAGCTGTGCAGCATGTAGAACAGGCTTGAACACGCTTCCATAGAGAGAGAGAGAGAGCGATTACCCCAACCATCCCTTCACACGTACACATAAAAAAAACTCATACAACAAAAAACACAGCAGCAGATTACTGCGATTAGTTCTGCACACACACATTTTCTCTTTTTTCCTTCCTTTCTCACAAGAGATAAAGTCCCCAAGGTCAGAACAGAATGACTTATTCATCAGCGGGATGTGTGTGTGTTGTGTGTGTGATTGCTGTGTTACTGTGGTGTCTATGAGTGCATGTGTTTGACTTTGCGCTTGCCAGCGGGCAAACACAAAGGGCATATGTTGAAGATGAAAATGGATATTTATCATCACAGGGAGCTGAGAGAGGGCAAGCGTAGGAGGGGGAGTAGTGGCGGGAAATGTAACTGTGGAGAAGAAGAAAATTAAAAATGGGGGTGAAGTGGAGGGAGGCGGACAAGGAGTCTGCAATTGAGAGAGAGAGGGAAATAGAAGGCAGCACATAGACTGATAGCTGGTCAAGAAGAAAGTCACAAGGTTTTGAAAAAATGATAAGCTTAGTCAGACCCGTCTAAAAATATTTCTTGAGAAAAGTTGTGTTTTTATTTCTAAAGAGAAGACGGTTGATCAAATATTAATGCAGCAGCCTTTGCTCAGTCTTCTATAATTGATTTCTCTTTTCTCTGCCCGACAGAGCCATATTTGGGTCACACATTTTCCCAGGGAAGAGGTCGACACTAACGTGCACACACACACACACACACACACACACACACACACACACACACACACACATACACACACACATCAGAGTTACATCACACCAACAACAGTGGCTTATTACCCATCTGCCACGGGGGCTGTTTATACTCGGTTCTTACCCATGGAACACCTGCTGAGTCTCACACACACACACCGTTGCTGTGTCTGTTGCAATTTAGCTTATTTTTCTCTAAACTGTTATGAATTTGAGCCAACATTTGAAAATGAATGCTATAACCTTTAAGAAAATATACATCTAATCTTAGTATTTGGATAATATTTGACTGTGGTGGGCTCCACAAGCTTGCGATATGACCTGTTCTACCCAAACTTATGATATGAAACCAATTTTTGTTAACTTCTGGAGATCAAAAGGTCTCTTAACATTTCAAAATGTACAATATGGCAAGTAGTTGCATATTTACATATTAAAAAGACATTGAACAAATGAAACTTTTATTATGAGTCGTCTTTTGGCCGGCTGATGAGTGTATGTCCAATATTTACCTTCATTTTAGCTCTGCTTTTGGTCTCCACCACCTCTTGAAGGAGATATCTCTCTAGCTGCTAAATGCTCCACCTTGTCCATCAGTAGCCTCTTTCAAATTACACATAATTATTTGATCCATTGGATGATTTAAATTGATTTACTGTCACTACTTTAAAGCTATGTTAGAGGCACTAAAAGGCATAAATGGGAATGATCATTCTTGAAGTTGAGGGCTTAAAGTATATATGTCACAGAGCTAACACACGGAGGATAACTAATGTAACCTAAAGGATGAAGCTGAAGAGAGAGACAAACTATTGGATACTTTCATGTCACTTATCTTAATTCCACAATCAGTTGAAAACTTCACTTACACTATTTATTAGTGAAGGCCATGGAAGTGACTGATGATCTGTTTCCTGTGTTTCAGAAACGCTGCTGGATGACTTCCTCCTGACATACCTGGTGTTCATGTCCACCAATGACCTTTGCCAGGCTCTGCTCGGACAATATCCTTTCTGGCAAATGCATTCACATGATACTCACACGCATGCACACACACATCCTTTTCTGCCTCCACACTGCTATCAGTTGTCTCCTTGATTACTCTCACTTATAGCAGTGCCCGCTGCAGGGGCCAGGAGGAGGGTAAAGACGCCCTCTTCAGGAAGCGTAAGGTACTGCAGCTGGTCTCCCACTGGAGCAGGCTCTACAAGGACTTCCTGAAGGAAGAGGAGCACGTCAGGAGCTTCATGAAGGTACTGCACTACTCGTCTTTGTCTCCTCTATTTCAACAGTTTGCGAGTTTGATCCTCTGATGTCCTTTCACACATTTCCCTCACTGATGAACACAATAAGCCTCATTCATCTTCATTTGTCTTTTGGTCTTGTTCTTTAATTGGGTTGTCCTTCTTTAAGTTCTGCATGACATGACATCAAGCATTTTGTTTTGAGACGCCGAGAGCTGAAATTGTGCCTGCGTTAGATCCTTTTGTTTACTTCTTCTCGTTTTGAATTGTTTTTCAGCTTTCTCCCACAGGGAAACCTTGCTGATGTTTATCTCATCCTTCTGACAATGCCAGCTAATTAAAAGGAGAAAGAACAGAGGCCTTTCTATAGTGTATCATATGAGAAAAGAGGTTTAAGTGTGTGGTTCTTTCAAACACTAATACAAAATAACCAGGAGAATGATTCCCCTTTTTACTGTATATAATACAAAACTTGCTGGTTTACTACAGTCACATAGTGCCTTCACATGATACCTTTACTATGTAACATGGAGAAATCAGGGAGGCTGCAAATAAGCAGTATTGAATTTCTGATTGTGCATAGTGTTGAATATACTTTGCTGTCTATTTCCGAGTTGTTATTCCAACCTGAAGGAGTTGGCGTTCGCACAATGTTAAATAAGATGAAAAGATGCAAATCAGGCCAGCAGTGCCTCCATAATACTGCGTCACAAAATCACCACGTCTCTCTTCACAATTACTGCCTGTATCCACTGTGTTCCTGCTATATTATCACATGGTTGGCTGAATTGCATGTGAATCCCCGTGACAGACATGACACGGAAAGAGAAACACACACACACACACACACACACACACACACACACACACACACACACACACACACACACTCATCACCATGTTCACCTGCAGGAAGCGCGCACACTCACCCAATCACTTGTCCCTCCGTAACCTGGAGGCTCTGTAGCTCGGGTTTCCATGGAAACCAAAGTGCGAGGGTTGGCATGTCTATAATCTCATATGGAGTGCGTAACCCAGGTGATAGTTGCCTAGTAACAGAGGAATGAGAGGGGGAATTGGGATGGGAGGCTATGGTGGGTCAACGACAGCGATGTGTGTGTGTGTGTGTGTGTGTGTGTGTGTGTGTGTGTGTGTGTGTGTGTGTGTGTGTGTGTGTGTGTGTGTGTGTGTGTGTGTGTGTGTGTGTGTGTGTGTGTGTGTGTGTGTGTGTGTGTGTGTGTGTGTGTGTGTGTGTGTGTGTGTGTGTGTGTGTGTGTGTGTGTGTGTGTGTGTGTGTGTGTGTGTGTGTGTGTGTGTGTGTGTCTGCCTCCTTCTTACTAATTCCCTGCCATGCACATACACACACAGACACTACAGAGAGTGCCTTGTCACCCCTTTCAGTTCAAAGTACAGAATTTGTCTGATGTTTTTGGAATGTAATCGACCTACGCAGCATCATTTAAACTCAATTTTGCTCAGTAAATGTTCTGCACAGACAGTTATGGTAATGCCTTGTTATTTTCTTTGTTCAAATCATCCTCATGAACCTCAGTTGTACCTCTAGTCATTATTTCACTAGTAAACAGAAGTGTATAAGTAGGACTTCCTTGACTGAAGATATTCTTAGAAGAATAACACTCACACCATCGATACATTCATTTAATTGACAGTTCAGCCAAACTGAGTTTCTCCATAATGAAGCACACAATGGCGCCACCTTCAATGTTGTGTTCGACCGGGGATGTGCTCATTTGTGACATATGAACTCTGGTACAATATGTAAAATCACATGATGTGGCAATATGTCATTCAGAACAGAAGCATGTGCCTTTTTCCAGCCATAAGGATCCTGTTGTGTTAAGATGCAGTGTGCTTTGTGTTTACAAGTCAAACAATGGTGATAATGAATATCCTCAAAGGCCTTAAAGTATTTCACACCCTGAGATTGTGCATGTGATGTGATTCCTCTAATTGTTTTTTTTTTTTACTTTCTCTCTTAGACCCTGTATAGGTGTGTTTTAGAGGACCTGTACGAGTTCCCCACGCTTGAGAAGGACCTGAAGGAGTTCCAGAAACTCCTGCGTCGCCGACAGTAAGTGTGTCTCTGCACAGGGATTTTGTTCTCCAGTGACTGACTGTCGCTTTGTGTGTGTATATTTTTTAAATTTCACGCCTACTTGCATCCCTCTTCACTATTATGTGTCTTGTTTCCCTCTTATAGCACTGTCGATGAATGCCCTCCAAACCAAAAGGTAAACCAGAGCCGGGAGGTTGCAAAGTGATACATCCATGATTTCAACTGTAATCAAACTAAATGCAGTGTAGTATAAATACAGAATTGATCATCTCCATGTTTCTTCTGCTCGTTCTGTCAGAGTAAACAAATGTATCAGCAGTTGAGTTTGAAGGAAAACTGTTTGCAACTCCGAAGTCCTCCGACCGATACTAGAGAGGGTGAGTAACGCACACACACACACACACACACACACACACACACACACACACACACACACACACACACACACACACACACACACACACACACACACACACACACACACACACACACACACACACACACAAAATGATTGTACACAATTATGCATAATGACAGTCCATGAGTTTAATTTCAATGTGCCCAGGCAAATTGCTTGAATACAGCTTGTACAGTTTTTAGTAATTAAAGGAGATATTATATATTTCCAGTTATTTGCTGTGTGTATGTGAGCGCTGACTCATACCTGAGTGTCCACACACACCCGTCACTGGAGGCCCATGAGCTGCTAAGGATTGTGGGTCTGAAGATGGACAGAACAGAAGACGACATGGTGCTTGCCGTGGCATCGCACACTGGAGGTACACGCACCCACACACACACACACACACACACACACACACACACACACACACACACACACACACACACACACACACACACACACACACACACACACACAGGATTGAATGATTTGGTTTGTCAGAAACTGGATCTTTCATTTATTATGTAACCATAGAACTATTACCTGCAGCAAACAATATTTACAGTACATTGAGATATGTATACTAAACATTCATCCAATACAATGACTATTTTAACTGTTTATTTATTTAACAGTTAGTTAATTTGCTTTTAATCATCATTAACTATTACTTTTAGTAAACGTTACCTGTATACAGCCTTGGAAAAAAGAGACCACTTCAGCATTATCATTTTCTCTTAAAGTTAACATTTTTTATTGTATTCTTTAAACTACTGACAATTTTTCTCTGTGTTGGAGTTCAACAGACACTGGAATGGCTGCCATACATGTAGAGATAAAGATTGAAGTAAAATTTGGAGTGGTCTCTTAATTATTTGCGGAGCTGTAGATTGTTAATCTGCTACTTTTAGCTACCGTTTATTATTTTAACCGTTTAATAGCTTCCATCAGTTAATGTCACCTATTCCATCTGTGTATTCATTACTTCCAGTTAACATTTCAACTCAAATAGTTCATTAATTACTCTAGGCCATACAATTTTCTACTTTTTAGCTGTCAATCAATTATCCATTTCTTGGCTTTTTTAAAAATAGGTTTAGCTTGTCCTTAGGCAACTGCAGAAGTCCCCACACTCTTGGCTCTGAATAGTTATAATCATCTCTCCTTTTCCTTTGTCTTTGCAGAGCGGAGGGTGTTACAGCCCAGTGACTGTGTGTATTCAGAGTCTTTGACCCCGCAGGGAAAGCTTGTGGTCTGTCGCAGGGATCTCAATGAGATTCTGGTATGTAAAGTCTCGGCCCTACTTTTTCTTTCGGTCTTTCTCCAACCTGCAATCTTTCCATCTTTATATATTTTCACAAGCATTCATAGAGGCTAAAAGATGCAGCTTGTAGGTTTAAAGCTAACCTCTCAAATGTATAATTATATGGGCATTTTGCTGCCTTGGTTATTATTCGTAGCCTTTGTTTCATCTTGCTTAATCAAGCATGAAAGTGTATATTTGATTTGATGATAAGTCATGAATTTTAAGCAAAGGAAAACACTTATGCCAGGTGATTTGTATTAACTCTGACGCAATAGGAGAGAAAAGTGGGGAGCCAGGACCATTTTGGTGTTACCCAACCATGACAGCAGTATTGGAAAGTGCTCTATCAGGGCTAAAAATAGTTCTGTAATGGCATGTTTTTCACTTCAGTTGTGAATTCTTTGAATAGTTTTTGCAATATTTGACTTCTTAGAAACTAGTTTATTGGATTTTGGTTTCTTTAGGAAAGCTATATTTAGCAGTCTGAATTTACATTCATTTACTGTCGTAGCAGTAGACAGGTAGGCATGTCATCTTATTTAGCATGTTGAATACACAGCACCTGTGTGTATGTAGTGTTGTTTTGTGTGTACCTTGTCCTAACTTTACTTTGTGTGTGGTGTGCAGCCTCCATTAACGGACAGTGCTGAGCTAAGCAGGAGGCCGGTGCGACTCTTAGGTATTAACACCTGGGATGTGGCAGCTGCTCTCACACACCTGGACTGGAGCCTTTTCAAATCCATCCACGAGGTAGACACACATACACACACACACACACACACACACACACACACACACACACACACACACACACACACACACACACACACACACACACACACACACACACACACACACACACACACACACACACTCAAATATAAGCATTCGGTGTGTGACCCAAAAGATTGCTGGAACATACCGGTAAGCATTAAATATGCAATTGCTCTGCAAGACTTGCTGGGTTATGAGAACATAAAGTGTTCTTACCGCTGTCAGGAAGAACTGAATGTTTTTTTTGTGAAAAAGCTGAATAAAACACTGTTCTGTGGATGTAACTGTATCTTTAGGCACCTTTTCAATTGGTAAAAGTGAGCATTTGCCTGAAAAACGAGCAATGTGTCTAAAACGCTTGAGAACTTTCACTCACACATTTCCTCTTTCCACTTGCAGCAGGAGCTGGCGTACTACACCCTGAGCCGTGTGCCCGGTACAGGTCACACAGCGGCGCTCTCAGTCCTGCTCCAGCGCTGCAACGAGGTTCAGCAGTGGGTCATGTCCGAGGTGCTCATGTGTGCATCGCTCAACAAGAGAGTACAGCTGCTCAAAAAGTTCATCAAGATCGCAGCTCAGTAAGAACACACTCTCAGAAATAGACATAAATAAAAGTATATGTATCAACAACATATGTTTATAATGTTGATGTGTTTGTGTATTTCTAGTTGTAAAGCCCAAAGAAATTTGAACTCTGCATTTGCCATCATTATGGGACTCAACACAGCAGCTGTTAGTCGGCTCAACCAAACCTGGGAGGTGAGTTTTTTCATTTTGTTTTTTCATCCATACATGGTATTGTATTTGAAATCAAAACCACTGACCAAACATCTTCCTTCTTTAGAAATGTCCAGGGAAGTTCAAGAAGCTTTTCTCAGAGTTGGAGCTCATCACGGTGAGACTTGCTCAACGAAAATGGAGATAGATGGAGAGCTGGATTTTCAAATGTTTAATACTCCTCTCCTCTTCCAATCCTTCCTTTAGGATCCATCTTTGAACCACAAAGCCTATAGAGAAGCCTTCAAGAAAATGAAGCCTCCCAAAATCCCTTTCATGCCTCTTCTCCTGAAAGGTATCATCTCTAACCCCTCCACACACAGACAACACACACACACACACACACACACACACACACACACACACACACACACACACACACACACACACACACACACACACACACACACACACACACACACACACACACACATACATACACAAACTAATAATGATACTCTTCCTCTGCTCTTAGATATCACATTCATCCACGAGGGAAATAAGACTTTCCATGACAACCTGGTCAACTTTGAGAAGCTGGTGAGTTTTCATCTTAATATGTCACACACAGCAAAGCCCACATATACTGTACAACAAGTGAAGCGAGATTTCAAATTCTCACCCAGTAACTGCATTTGTAACAAGTGAGATGCATCAACAGGTGACTGATTGATCACATTATTTTATATAATGGAGTTCAGGGTAGCCCTGTTATGTGTCATTTGTAGTCAGTCACCTGGCAAGTACCACTGTGTAATTTGTCTTGAGAGAAAACCACGCTGCAGAGGAAATTGAACAGTGTTGCTTTTCTTTAAAATGCATGTTTGACAACTTTAACTAGTATCACTCCTGTGATTACTGGCTAGCTCTTCAGTTCTGGTGATTAGAAGGCACATTATTGGAAAAGGGTTACATTTGTCAGGATTGAGAGCAGGGAGCTGCTGCAGGAGGCAGTGACTAAAGATGGAGGATTCAGGGTGCTGTCACAGATCAACATGTTACTGATGATTGATAGAAACCTTGACTAACATACGGAAGATTCCCTTAAACCAAGAGGGATATACAGTTTTACTGTTTACTTTCTGCTCTCACATTTTAGGTTTAGGATTTTATGTTAACACTTAAAAAATAAGCTCATGGTTCAATAGCTGAAGTGCGTTTGTCTCATTTTGAATACAAACTGCTGAAATGTTATCAGGCAGTCGATATTAGAAACATATTAGACCGTGATTGGTGGGTTTGGTACTAATGCAAATACATTTTTCTCCTTAACCAACAGCACATGATCGCAGACACAGTGAGAATGATTCGCCACTGCCAAAGTGACCAGCCAGGTGAGTGTGTTTTGAATTCTGTTTGTGCAATGATCCTAACATAACAGCTTGTAAGACAGGCTCTCCAGGCTCATTGTCTTTCCTCTTCTGTTGATTTTTGGATGAAATATTGTTGCTTGGATCCCTTCATTGGGGGGTATCTACTGCCACCTGCAGCTGGGTTAGTGTGCTGCAACTTATGCAGTTTCTAAGCAACCATTCACCGACAGTCCTTTTCATATGACCATAATACAGTCTGTGTTTGTACCAAAGGTGTGTGTTCTTTCAGCAGAGACAGAGAAAGCCCTTCAGTGTGACTAATGTGCGTGTTTTGTGTGTCTCTTAGGCAACGAGGTTATTGGGGTCGACAGTGCGGAGGTGAGAGCGAGCGTTCACTACCTGCACATTATCGACAATCAACAGACGCTTTTCGAGCTCTCCCACAAGCTCGAGCCACGTGCTTAAAGACACAAAAAACGCACGTACCTTTATAGACACCAACACAACACACCGGGAACGTGTGACTCTGAAGACGCTTTGTACAGCAAAATGCCAAACACTCAGGCATACACTGCAGCAAGATCACACTACCAGCAGTGGTGCCAAGTGGACAATAAGGTGCCACATGTTCTCAAAATAAACCTATGAAGACACAGAGCTGCACTGTTCTTAAACTGCTTTATGACACGGAAAATGTGTTTATAAAGGATTTACGGTCAAAGGATTCATGTTATAAACACTCTGTGAACTAAAGACGGATACTTGCCAAACTGAGACAGAGAGAAGAGGACGCTGTAATTTAGTTTGTACAGTATCTATTGGACTGAATATGTTTTTGTGATGAGCTTTTGGTTATTTATGAGCCTGTTTAGCAGGTGGAATGTTCCTTTATTTCTGTCTTTGAAGTCGCGTCCACCCCCTGGAGGTCATCAAGGACTTGACGGCCGCTTCTTCAGTCACAAACACAAAGCCAACCATAAAGATAAGTTTACAATCTTTTGGCCACAATGTATAACCTTTATGGTCTCATATTTCATCTTCATGTCACATGCCTGCCTGGTGATGCAGTATGTTATCCAGGATACTTGCCTTAGTTGTTTAGGTGTATGATGTGGAGCATTTCTTTTCAGCTATTGTGTGGATATTATGTAACACAAGCAGCAGTACAACACTAAAAGAACCCTACAGAACATCTTCTTCCCTGTTTCACACTGAGACTCCGACTTTTAACAAAAAATGATCGGCCTCAGTGAGTGAAGTGTCTGGTATGCGAAGAAACGTTTTTTTTGGGACTGACTGTGACATTTGAATTACTAAAGCTCTCGTCAACGTGCCAACGAGTCCAAAAACTGTTGGTGAAAACTTGACATTTTTTGTTCCCCTTGTTTTCATTCATTCATTCATTCAAGTCCTGGTTGACTTTTAGCCAACTGCTCCTCACGCTCTCTTCTCTATGATGTTGTCGTATGATCATATCATTTTATATTGTATTTAATATGGACCTATTGATTTTTTTTTCAGTGCCAAATGTCACATCAAGTCCTGCAGCATAGAGCTGGTGTAAGAGTTCCTGGTTTATTTAGGCACCATGGTCTTTTTTTTTCTCACCACTGTGTCGTTTCCTTATCTCAGCCCCCAATCTATGTTTGGTCAGTGGTCATGTAAAGCAGAGCAGAGGATTCCTGTCATTATGATGAGTGATTTCTGGGTCTGTGTGTTGGTTTTGGATTAGGACACACAGCCCTATTATATCATGTTTTCTTTTTCTCTTTGTAAAGCCTGAGGTTAAATTATGTCAAGAGATAAGCCAAGCACATGAGGAGATTTCACATTTTTCAGAAGTTTTGTGTAAACTGTGAAAACACAGGGTGTGGAAAGAGTAAAAACTTTTACAGCTTTATTTATGCACTGCAACTACTAACTAATATGGACTGAAAACGTGTCCTTTCTGAACCAACAGATCCTAAAAACATGTTCCTGTTTACTTTGCCCCGACATGTGAACAACCGTTGTTATTTCAATCACAGAGGGACTATCCTGTCTTTTTGATGAGGGGAAACGTTCAGAAACGATTAATGAGTTACAATGACTCGTACAAGGGGCACACTTTGGATCCTCAACATCATCTGGCAAACTATAAGCGTTTGTGTTCATTATGTCCCTGCCCTGTGTCTGTAAAACGCTTAGCCTGTCACATCAGTGCTACATTTCTGCTGAATAGGAGGAAACATCCAAAGGCGAGATTCCTAAATGTTATGTAGCGATGCACGTGTCGCAATGTTTGGATACTTTTAAAACACGGGTGGTAACGTGCAATAGTAGAAGTAGTAGAAATGTTGTTGCCACTAGTGTGTATCATCATTTCAATACCTAACATTCAGAGCACAGAGGTGTGTCTTCTCCAGATCATAACTGATGGACTGGGATTTCCAACTGTTTAAGTACCAAAAACATCTTTGGTTCAAAAAGATCAGAGATGATTAAGGTAAAGACTCACTAAACATAATTTGTGTGTTTTCAGCAGACTATTTTAACCTGTTGTTGCCACCAGCACAAGTGTGTTACACGGGAGTCTTGAGATCGATCCTCTCCAGGACTTGCTCATATCCACACATCTACTCAAACTATTCAAGATTATTAGAATAATATTCATAACATCTGAGAGTGCGTTACTCCTTTAAAGTGAGACTATGTAACTTATGCCGCAGACACTTCACTTTCTTCTGGCAGGGATGGAATGAGGCTAGTTGCTAAGTTGATGTTAATCACTTTAGCATTTAGCTAAAAGAATAACCTGTAACAGTGGCACATGTGGAAAGTAGTGATTGAAAGTTTTAACGTAAGCCACAATGAGGCTTCAGCAGCAAACATACCGGGAATGTTGAATTTAACTATTTGTTTTTGAACATTTTATTTGTAAGACGATCAATGTGTTTTACTTCTCTTAAAAAAAGTTACATAGTCTCATTTGAAAGATGCATCTTGTGAAACTAAGTCAGTGATTCTGTGACAGCTAGATGTAATAACTCAGAGCCGTGGTCTGTTCATATTCAGTGTCATAGAAAGGCCTTGTGGTAGTCATTTTTACTAAAAACCTATACATGACGCACACATGCACAAACACTCCTCTGTTCTTTGTGTTCAGGAGTACTGTGTTATATTACCTATTTATTGTAATATATTGTTTATGTATTTTCGAGGTGACAAAAGTTCAGGTGCCAGAGGTTCAGCATAGTACAAGAGCATTTTGAGAAGAAAAGATATTTACGGTTTGAATGCTCGAATGCACCTGTTATGCTTTGTGATCACACTCCCCTTCCCTCTGGTGCTGTAATAGACAGGAAACCAACAGGAAGGTGTATTTAGTGTTTTATTGGCCATTCTGTGAAGTTACATTTTTTTTAAAGCAATGTTGTTTAAAACCTGTTTGCATGTTAAAATAAAAAAGTTCACAATGCAAGAAAGGACACATTGAAGGCTTTGTACTACTGTAATATTGTTTATGTGTAAATATATGCCCATGTTTGGTATGTAGTTTTCAGTTGTAAATGAAAAGAAAAGTCAGACAGAAAGCAATATGTCTCTCCTTGTGTCCCAGCAACCTTCTGACAGCTGAAGCCAGATGTCTTTTCTAAAGCAGTGTTTTACTATTTCAACATTTGACTGAAACAAATAAATCATAGGTTTTATGTGACATCTCCAGGTGAGCTCGTGGTCTTTTTTTTGGGTCATGTTCATTTTCTGTGTAGTTGTGTGAAACTGTAAGTGTTTGCAAAGTGAACTTTACCAATGTTTTGTGATTGTACTTTGCACAGTAAATAAGAGCTGGACTTTGTCTTTTTGGAATACAACCAAAGACCAACATGCACACACCCATTTATACTCCACATGTATTCATCCTTATTTCAGTTCTAAGCGTGCATCTTAATTAATCAAAAGGACAGGGAAGAGCCAGCATTTAGAGCATCATGTATTCATTACATGTATTTTAATATATTGTTCATGTATTTCTGAGGTGACATAAGTTACGGTGCCACGTTAAGAGGTTCAGAAATGGGCAAGTGCTGGAATATAATATATAGTACCTGTTATGTTTCCGGTGACCAATAATATTGGGCCAGCAGTGGAAACACCCTCGCTGATGCTTATAAAATGAGGAAGCCTGTCACTTGAAACTTCAGAATCTTTATCGTATCCAACGGTGCGGTTGAACTTTAACAGACAGAGTCTCTGACATCATCATGCTGTTGTTCCTCTTCCTGTTGGGTCTGGCTCTGGGTCCTGTGTCTCCTTCAGAAGACCTAGTAGTGGATTTGCAGGGTGGCAGCTGTCCCACGTTCTGGTCCCTTTTCACTGGCCGGTGCTACAAGTACATCGCCACACATTTGACCTGGGCTGATGCAGAGCTCCACTGTGTTTCACTGGGAGCCAACCTGGTGTCTATCCACAGTGACGGGGAAGATGAGTTTGTCAAATCACTGATCAAGAATTTTGACATTACTGAGGGGCTTACCTGGATCGGACTCAGTGATGTCCACAAAGAAGGAAGCTGGATGTGGTCTGATGGGTCTCCAGCCATCCATTTTCTATGGGAAGCAACACAGCCAGACAACTCTAAAAGAAAAGATCACTGTGTCAACACCAACTACAATGCTCCAAGAAAATGGAATGATGATCGATGCTATAAAACCTATCCCTCAGTTTGTGCTACTCGCGCAATCTTTGCTTAGCAACTGAGATGTTACACGTCAGATTGAACCAGGTCTCTGTTCACCTGTTATTGTTTACATGCTTTTGAACACAATGAAGTTATATTCTCAAACTGAATTAAAAATAAAACAGCATGTGTGCGTGCTTAATCCAAAACAACGTTTGAATGCTAAAGTAACTATACACTTTTAACATTTAGTTAAGTAAGGATTTAGAGAGAAGAGAAGACTTTTGATAAAATGTAATACTTGTTTATCATCATTGATAAGTCTGATCACAATATCATTTTTAAGGTTAATAATTCTAAATTCCAGACTACAGATCATATTTTAGAAATAGTGATTAAAAAGCCTTTATTTAAAAGGCAATATAACACAAAAAACACTCTGACCTATGTTCCAACAAATACATGTTATTAAAATAATTAAACAATATGAACTTTTCACAATACTTCTTTTCAATTTGGAGCTGTGAGAGATTTGACTAGGATGAAATCTGGGATTAGCACAATAGGGCGTGGAGCAGCTTGCAAGTGGAGACTGGTTGAATGTAACCAATACCATATGGCTCACCTTGCCTGATAGTCATGAATTTGGAAAGATTCTGGCTAATCTTAAACTCAATGATTCACATGGTTTTATATGTTACACGTGGACACATTTACTTTAACTAATTAGACAGTATACCTGACAGGCTTAAAATGTACTTTGTAACAGCAAATAATGTTCCATTGAATAGAAATCATTAACTTACCCCGCCTTTACTTCTCTCCATCATGGCCAAATAGACATGATGGGTGCTTCCTGAAATTATGGCCTCATGACAACAAATGTGCATAATTTCCCAGAAACTGGAGGTGCTGTGCCCTTGAGCAAGGCACCCGACACCTCCAATCCCCCCTCCCCATTGCTCCCCGGGCGCTGCACAATAGCTGCCCAGTGCTCCTAGTACTAGGATGGGTTAAACGCAGAGGACCAATTTCAGTGTGTGTGCTCTGCTGTGTGCATGTATGTGACAAATAAAGAGGGCTTCATCCTCCAATTCTATCTATCTTGTTAATCCAAAGTCCAAAGTCTTAGTGAATTGGGGACAGCTCATATTTGCTGAGTTCAGTTGACCAATAATATTAAGTGAGTGAAAACACCCTCTCTGATGCATATAAAAAGAGGCAACCGGTCACTTGTCTCCGTCAGAATCTCCATCCCAACCAACATTGCAGATAAACTCAGTTTCTGTGACATCATCATGCTGTGGTTCTTTTTCCTGTTGGGTCTGGCTGTGGGTGCTGTGTCTACTTCAGAAGACCTGTCAGTGGATCTCCAGGAAAACAGCCGTCGCCACACATTTGACCTGGGCTGATGCAGAGCTTTACTGTGTGTCAGAGGGAGCCAACCTGGTGTCTATCCACAGTCAAGAGCAAGATCATTTTGTCAAAACCCTGATCAAAAACTTTGACCCTAACGAGGGATTCACATGGATCGGACTCAGTGACCTCCACAAAGAAGGAAGCTGGATGTGGTCTGATGGGACTGCAGCCAACTTTTTCTTTTGGGATGCAGGACAGCCAGACAACCTAGGAGGTGAACACTGTGGCCACCACAACTTGGCTCATAAATGGAATGATTGGATATGTTCTAAAACCATTCCCTCAGTTTGTGCATTGCGCAAAACTTGAGTTTAGCAACTGAGATGTTACATCTGTCTGATTGAACCAGGTCACTGTAAAACTGTTACTCTGTTAACGTGTTTTTGACCACAATAAAGACATGAATGTAAACTTATATGTGTGTAAAGAAGTCATTTTACTAACCTTCATTTTCGTTAATGTGAAAGATTTACACAGTTCATTCCGAATATGATCTCAAACATAACTGATCATAAAGATATTAATGTCAAACATCACATTACATTGAACTTTTATTATATAATCATTATATAAATACTCATTCATGTAAAATCAAAGTTGTGTTTTTACTTGCTCTGTGAATATTCACTGATTCAGAATCAGAATACCTTTATTTGAGGGGAGATGTATATTGCTACAGCAAGTAAAGAGCCAAAGCTAGCTTAATACTAATTAAGAAGAATGCATGATAATATTAAAGATAAAGTCGAAATGACACAATTTACAATTTACAAGATACACATCCAGCACCAGTAACAGTTATGAGATAGCAGCCAGGTGATATTAAAGGTGGAACTATACATTAGAGAAGTTGAATTTTCTAAATAAGAGACAGCAGCCAGAAATAATAATAATACTTATTATTATGAAGCGGTCGACTGCCCAATGATACAAATACACATAAGGCTCCTTGCCCCCCTTACAACCAACCAAACACATTCTGCCAGATCTGTCTGCCTCGCTAATTCTGCTGCTGCTACTTCAACAGCGCTGCTGCTTGCATGTTATTAAAATAATTAAACAATATGACAATACTTCTTTTCAATTTGGAGCCGTGAGAGATTTGACTAGGATGAAATCTGGGATTAGCACAATAGGGCGTGGAGCAGCTTGCAAGTGGAGACTGGTTGAATGTAACCAATACCATATGGCTCACCTTGCCTGATAGTCATGAATTTGGAAAGATTCTGGCTAATCTTAAACTCAATGATTCAAATGGTTTCATATGTTACACGTGGACACATTTACTTTAACTAATTAGACAGTATACCTGACAGGCTTAAAATGTACTTTGTAACAGCAAATAATGTTCCATTGAATAGAAATCATTAACTTACCCCGCCTTTGCTTCTCTCCATCATGGCCAAATAGACATGATGGGTGCTTCCTGAAATGATGGCCTCATGACAAATCGGCAAATCAATTGATTAGGATCTCAAACGTCATGTTATTAAAACATATAGAAGTGTCTGTGTGTGTTTCTATGTGTGCATAAACATATATATTTTATTTGTATTTTAATTTCGATAGTTTAAAAAAAAAAAATCAACATCACACAGAACAAATACATCATTAAAAAGCAATGAAAATCATAGTTCATTATTTCAAAATAGATATTTAAGTTCAAAATAACAACAAAAAAGGAAAAAAAACAGTCCACGTCAGTCTCAGTGTATTAGCTACATTTGGGAACAGCACAGGTGTAACAGCTGTTGAAGTCACAAGCAGTACCTATTGTATCTAGCATGTGGAAGGTTTTTTAATGAACACACACATCAAGGTGTATGACACACTCACTAATGAAAATGAAATAACACTGTTGTGACGTTAGAACATTTCTTTAGTGTGATGTGCTGGTCAGTCTTTTTCTGTGCATGAATAAGCCTATTACAGATACAGACTGCGATCACTTACTAACATTTCCTGCAGAAAGTTATAGAAAAGCATTTGTTTTTTCTGGAACTCTTTGGCAGTGCAAACGTTTTATTAAATACCTTTATTTGGTGGTTAAAAAAAAACATGGATGTCGTGAGACAGCTCCAGGTGAGCTGTTAGTCTTTTTTTAGCCTATTTCTAGATACTGTGTGGTTGTGTCAAACAGACAGAGTTTGCCAAGTTCAGTTGACCAATAATATTATGCCAACAGTGAAGACACCCTCTCCGGTGCATATAAAAAAGCAACCAGTCGTCTGTCTCCTTCAGGTTCTCAATCCCATCCAACGCTTCAAATAAACTCAACCTACAAACAACCCTTCATCCTGCTCCTGTGACGGAGAGACATCATCATGCTGTTGTTCCTCTTCCTGTTGGGTCTGGCTCTGGGTCCTGTGTCTCCTTCAGATGACCCTCAAGTCAAGCTTCAGCGTGGCAGCTGTCCCATGTTCTGGTTCTCCTTCAACAACCGCTGCTACAAGTACGTCTCCACACATTTGACCTGGGCTGAGGCAGAGCTTCAATGTGTGTCAGAGGGAGCCAACCTGGTGTCTATCCACAGTCAGGCGGAACATGAGTTTGTCAGATCACTGATCAAGAACTTTGATCATTTGGAGCATTATACCTGGATCGGACTCAGTGATGTCCACAAAGAAGAAAGCTGGATGTGGTCTGATGGGTGTGTAGACAAATTTGTCTTTTGGTATGCAGGAGAGCCGAACAACATTGGAGGAACTGAACACTGTGTCGTCACCAACGAATTTCACAAATGGAATGATCTCCCATGTTCTAATACTTATGCCTCAGTTTGTGCATCTCGTATAACTTGTCTTTAGCAACTGAGATGTTATACATGTCTGATTGAACCAGGTCACTGTAAAACTGTTACTCTGTTAACATGCTTTTGACCACAATAAAGACATGAACGTAAACTTATATGTGTGTAAAGAAGTCATTTTACTAACCTTCATTTTCATGAATGTGAAAGATTTACACAGTTCATTCCGAATATGATCTCAAATGAAAACATTACAGCAACAAGTATAACTGTATAGATACATAACTGATCATAAAGACATTACTGTCAAACATCACATTACATTTACCTTTTATTATATAATCATTATATCAATAATCAGTCACATGTAGTATCAATTTTGAATCTTTAAAAGTACTTCTTATTAAACAAAATGTGGCCACTTGAAGGCAGTAAAGGAGCAATTCAGTGTCTCTCCTCTGGTGTTAAATGCTGTAATGATCAGAAAAGCAGAACGTTTGTGACGTTAAAAGTTATATTTTTACTTGCTCTGAATATTCACTGAATCAGAATCAGAATACCTTTATTTGAGGGGACATGTATATTGCTACAGCAAGTAAAGAGCCAATGGTAGTTTAATATTAATTGAGAACAATGCATGATAATATTAAAGGTAAAGTTGAAATGACACAATTTACAATTTACAAAATACACATCCAGCACCAGTAACAGTTATGAGATAGCAGCCAGGTGATATCAAAGCTGGAACTATACATTAGAGAAGTTGAATTTTCTAAATAAGAGACAGCAGCCAGAAATAATAATAATAATTATTATTATGAAGCGGTCGACTGCCCAATGATACAAATACACATAAGGCTCCTTGCCCCCCTTACAACCAACCAAACACATTCTGCCAGATCTGTCTGCCTCGCTAATTCTGCTGCTGCTACTTCAACGGCGCTGCTGCTTGCCTGCCCCACCACCTCCCCAGCTTCCTCCCCAGCTTCCACCTGTAGGCTCGAGGGGATTGTTATTCAATCATCACTCAATGTTCAATGTACATTTGTGGCGTGATGAGGCCCAAGCTAGATGCAAAACTCAAACTATATGCTGCTTCAAATAAACATTTCAAACTTGAGTTGTCTGAGTCAAATGCAATAATGGTCTGACTTAATCACAAGGACACAACTTGTGCCTTGTTTATACTATGGGGAATGGATTCCCCCCTTAAAGCTAGACTGAGTAACTTTTTCTGACCAATTTGACGGCAGCCTTTATAGGAAGAAATGGGATAATGATAAAACTAACTAGTGCTGTTTAGTTAGGTTGCAATTCAGCCTCTGGTTAAAAGAGTAGTTATTTCTTCTTTTCATACCTCCATAGTTTCATTTGTGTTAAGCAAAGTCAGTGGTTGTTAGAAGGCTAGATCTGATGAATCAGATGTGGTCTGCTGACAGAAAGGCCTTCTGGTGGCCATCTTTACTATAAACCTTTACACACACATGCACAGACACTCCACTGGTCACTGTGATAATAAAACAGAATGATTTTGTTATCAAATTACTATTCAATGTAATATTGTGTTTATATGTGTATTTCTAAGATGAATAAAGCTCAGGTGCTGTGTTCGCAAGTTCAGAAATTTCAAAAGCATCCCTGAGAAGAAAGCAGGTTTGTAGTTTGAAGCAACAAAAAAGTACTATATGTTATGTTTCACTTGGGAGAAGTAGAGGAGCAAGTCAGGGTCTCCTTCCTCTGGTGTTAAATGCTGTAATGAGCATTAAAGCAAAAGTGTCTGACTGTTAAAGTTAGGGTTTCACTATTGTTGTGAATGCATTAGAGCTCTAAAATAAAGTTTAAAATGTTCAAAGGTAATTTTATCAACATTCATTTAGTCTAAGTGGGAAGTCACTCTGGTATTGTTGTGGCTCAAACTAAAAAATGTCACATTATGTAATAACACAACGTTCATTTCATCTTCATTATGCAAGTGCAAAAGTAATATTCAAAGAATGATCAAAACAGTAAACAGCGACAACAGGGACAGTTTTTATTCCACAGATGCTGTATTTCACCTGCTTGTTTTTATCGATTCAAACTACGAAGTGTTTCCATGTCTTTTTCAGTCTCTGTATTAGATAAATGTGGGAACAGCACAGGTGTGACAACAGTTCCAGACACGAGTACATTACACATCTGACAAATGATTTGTGATGAACACTAACCTCAGCTTTTATCAAATAACTCACTATTAAAAATGAAATCACACTGTTGATGGACAGATGAACATGAAAAACACGTTTTTAAATACCGTCTCACTGACGCTCTGTGGGAGGTAAGGTCAAATGAAACAGAAATGGTTTGAAAGTAAAAATATTTATCTTCTTTTTAACTTTAAGTTCACATCAAAAAGGGAGAAACTCCTTTTTAGAGCAACTTTAATTTATTAAATGAAGAGCGTTGACGAGATCTCAAAGAGGATCTCAATGTTTTTACTATCAACATAAATGCATGGTGTAGTTTTAAAGAGGCTTTTTGTAAAAAACTAAGTCAGTTATTGATCAATAGCTGGATCTTATAGATCAGAGTCATAGAAGAGCCTTGTGCATAGGGTATAAAAGCTTTTACTTTTCATGTGTTTGTCGGAGCTCCGAAATCGTTTGTAGAAATGTACAAAGGTCATTTCATCAACATTAATTTCGCCGAAGTTGAGAAATCACTCAATGTGGCGTCCTAATGTTTTCAGATGATGTATTAAATGAATTATTCCTTTTCATGTTCCTTGAGCAAGTACAAAAGTAATATTTGAATAATGAGCGAAACAGTGAACAGTAACAACATGGAGACTTTGTTTCTACTGATTTATTAAATAGTTTTTTGTCCTGTCTTTTGTCCACGTCAGTCTCAGTGTATTGGATACATTTGGGAACAGCACAGGTGTAACAGCTGTTGAAGTCACCAGCAGTACATACTGTATCTAGCATGTGGAATGTTTTTAATGAACACACACATCAAGATGTATGACACACTCACTAATGAAAATGAAATAATACTGTTGTGACGTTAGAACATTTCTTTAGTGTGATGTGCTGGTCAGTCTTTTTCTGTGCATGAAAAAAAGTGTATTTGAAATACAGACTGTGATCACTTACTAACATTTCCTGCAGATAGTTATAGAAAAGCATTTGTTTTTTCTGGAACTCTTTGGCAGTGCAAACGTTTTATTAAATACCTTTATTTGGTGTTTTAAAAAATGATGGATGTCGTGAGACAGCTCCAGGTGAGCTGTTAGTCTTTTTTTAGCCTATTTCTAGATACTGTGTGGTTGTGTCAAACAGACAGAGTTTGCCAAGTTCAGTTGACCAATAATATTATGCCAACAGTGAAGACACCCTCTCCGGTGCATATAAAAAGTAACCAGTCGTCTGTTTCCTTCAGGGTCTCAATCCCATCCAACGCTTCAAATAAACTCAACCTACAAACAACCCTTCATCCTGCTCCTGTGACGGAGAGACATCATCATGCTGTTGTTCCTCTTCCTGTTGGGTCTGGCTCTGGGTCCTGTGTCTCCTTCAGATGACCCTCAAGTGAAGCTTCAGCGTGGCAGCTGTCCCATGTTCTGGTTCTCCTTCAACAACCGCTGCTACAAGTACGTCGTCCACACATTTGACCTGGGCTGATGCAGAGCTTCAATGTTTGTCAGAGGGAGCCAACCTGGTGTCTATCCACAGTCAGGGGGAACAAGAGTTTGTCAGATCACTGATCAAGAACTTTGACCATTCTGAGGAATTCACCTGGATCGGACTCAGTGACGTCCACAGAGAAGGAAGCTGGATGTGGTCCAATGGGTGTGCAGTCAAGTTTTTGTATTGGGATGCAGGACAGCCAGACAACGGGCAAGGAATAGAAAACTGTGGCCACACCAACTTCAATCATAAATGGAATGATCTCGCATGTTCTAATACTTATTCCTCAGTTTGTGCATCTCGTATATTTTGTCCTTAGCAACTGAGATGTTATACATGTCTGATTGAACCAGGTCACTGTTAAACTGTTGCTCTGTTAACAAGCTTTTGACCACAATAAAGACATGGAAGAAAACTTAAATGTGTGTAAAGAATTTATTTTACTAACCTTCATTTTCATTAATGTGAAAGATTTACATCGACAATTCAATTGATTACGATCTCAAACATCATGTTATTAAAACATATAGAAGTGTCTGTGTGTTTATGTTGTGTATAATACTTATGCATTTTTCTTTGTATTTCAATTTTTTATTGTTTTTTAAGAGAATCACCATTACACAGAACAAAGACATCATTAAAAAGCAATGAAAATTAAAGTTAATTCATTTAAAATAAATATTTAAGTTCAAAATAATAACAAAAAGTGAAAAAACAGGAAGAAAAAACAATATGAACAAATAAATGAAATAGAATAATAAAAACAATTCTTATAATAATTATTTGTATATGGGGTTAGCACTGCCTATCTTAATGTCACCACTCACCTATCACCACAACAAAAATATTCATAATCTTTCCTACATCAAGATGATATAACCCGGCCAAGAATCACTGTATAGATGCTTTTCACATGCACCTTAATAAAGACATTTATGGCAAACATCAAATTAGATTCATACTTTTCAAATCAAAATAACTACTCACTCCTCCCATGTACTTATAACATTTAATTACGATAATGTCATCCTTCTATAGTTACTATTTATATGTCACCACTTATAATCAAACATGTAAATATTCACTGTTTTCCATCACATTTCTATCCACATATAGCATCAATGTATTTTTCTCTCTACTTCCACTATAACATCATAATTCATCAAATCACCATTCATCATATTATGTGTATGTAATATGTTTTTACTTGTTCTGTGACTATTCACTGAATCAGAATACCTTTTTTCATCCCACAGAGGGGACGTGTAAATTGTTACAGCAAGTAAAGAGTCAACGGTAGCTTAATATGATTTAAGTGTGCATAAAAATATTAAATGTAAAGTAGAATTTACCCATCTAGTACCATTAACAGCTACAAGGCAGCAGCCAGGTGACATTTCTATAGGTGGAACTATATGGATAAGTATTGGAACAGTACAGGTGTAACAGCTGCTGCATTCACAAGTACTCTACATATCTTTTGTGGAGGTCTTTTAATGTACAGGAACATCAGCGTTTACCACTCACCAACAGAAAATGAAGTCACGTTGTTAAGAGAAAGAGCAGAATAAAGTGTATATGAAGTGTATGAAACAGAGGCAGCAATACACACTCAAACAAACACATTATACACTTTTTAAATATTGGCTCACTGAGGATGTGTGTATATAATAAAAAAGAAGAAATGCATGTCCCAAAAGCCCAAGGGGATCTCAAAGTGAAGACCAACGTTTGAACAAATCTTTAGTGGGATGGAAACGTAGTCTTTTTTGCAATGAAGAGTATCTTTCAAAAACAGACTGTTATCTCATCCCACCAACACCTGCTGGAGATAGATTTGATTTGATTTTGATCGCAAATGGAATGATATACCTCAGTTTGTGCATCTCACAGTGCTTGTGTTTAGCAACTGAGATGTTACATATAATATGTGTGATTGAACAAGGTGTTAACATGCCTATGGCCACAATAAAGACACAGATGAACACTTACTGTGTATGTGTGTCAGAAAGTGATTTTTTTGTTTGTGTGTTTGATATATCCAACACAGGTTTAATGGTTCACTTTATTAACAAGGAAACAATGCATTATTCATACATTTGATGATATATTTCCCTTTTAAATGTAGTCTCCTTAATGTTCACTGAACAGCAGACAGTGCAGCCTCTCAGTTATAGAATAGTCCTGAATGCTAAACTATCTTTAACCTGTTTAAAATGTTACTAAATAGTAATTTAGCATCTTAGTATAATGGTTTGCTAGTGTAATGGTAAACAAAAAGTGAAAAGAGTCAGTCTGTCTTGCAGATATTTATTTTTCCAAAGCCAACACAAGGCATGCAAAAAAAAAATTCTTCAGAGATACATAGTCTCATTTCAAAGATGCTTTTTGATAAACCTATTCAGCAATTCTTATTCAGTAAGATCTGTACAATCAGAGCTGATCTTTTCCTATTAAGTGTCATAGAAAGGCCTTGTGGCAGTCATTTTACTATAACCCCTATACATGACGCAAACACAGCTTTCTGTGTTATTCGACCATTCAAACTATATTCTTAATTTTATGCATATCATTTATGATTGTTGGAAGTGACATATGCTCATGTGCCATGTTCAGAGGTTCAGTACAGCGCCAGAGCATTTTCAGAAGAAAATATATTGGTAGTTTGGAGATACAGGCTGTAATGTAAGTAGCAGTTACGCTTTGTGGCCACTGGAAGGCAGCAGAGGAGCAAGTCAGTGTTATGATCAGTTGTGAATGAAAAGAAAATTAGCAACAAAGCAATATGTCTCCCCTTAAAATAATAAACTATAGTTTTATGTGATATATTCAGACAAGCATATGGTCTTTTTTGCCTTGATGTTCATCCTTATTTTGCTTAAACCTGAGCCTGTACCTGGAGACCATCCCTGTGCTGTGGAAGACGTCCTGCGTTGTTCCTTTCCCTATAAAGACGACTCCTTCTGGACTCAATGACTATCGTCCAGTAGCTCTCACATCTCATGGGATGAAGGTGCTGGAGAGACTGGTCTTGTCCCATCTCAGACCACAGGTGAGATCATTTCTAGACCCTCTGTATTTTGCCTACCAGCCTCACCTGGGGGTGGACGATGCTATTATCTACCTGCTGCAGCATGCTCACTCGTACCTGGATGGATCGGGATGCACTGTGAGAATCAACTTCTTTGATTTCTCCAGTGCATTCAACACGATCCAGCCATGGCTACTGAGTGACAAGCTGCAGGCTATGAGGGTAGATGCGTCCACCATCTCCTGGATTACCAACTACCTCACAGACAGGCAACAGTATGTCCGGCTGGGCAGTGTTCTGTCTGATGAGGACACATTTGACCTGGGCTGACACAGAGCCCCACTGTGTGTCCCAGGGAGCCAACCTGATGTCTATCCACAGTGCCGGGGAAGAGAATTTGGTTCAAAACACTGATCAAAAACTTTGACCCTACTCAGGGATTAACATAGATTGGACTCAGTGACATCCACAAAGAAGGAAGATGGATGTGGTCTGATGGGAGAGCAGCCAAGTTTTGTTTTTGGAGTTCAGGAGAGCCAAACAACCAAGGAGGTGAACAATGTGTCCTCAACAACTATAGAAAGAAATGGAACGATTGGCGCTGTTCTCAAAACTATTGCCTCAATTTGTGCATCTCGCACAACTTGTCCTTAGCAACTGAGATGTTGCATATGTTCACCTGTTGCTGTTAACATGCTTTTGTCCACAATAAAGACACAGATGTATATACTTTTTGTTCTATGTTTATCTATTCTCATGAACATAAACATCCAAACCTAAAATGTACTCAACAGTACTATTTTCTGATAAACAACACATTCATCCTCTCTGTTGTTTTAAATAAAGGCTAAGGAAAGGAGGGCTTGAGTAATCAGATATAGTAGATTAGAAAGTACAGACAGGCCGGCATGGAGTGAAACTCAAAAAGTGGCAGCATGGTGAGTAGTTACCGACATTTTTATCATCTCCTGTGTCTTAGATTTCAATGCAATTCATATCAAATCAATGGTTATATGTTGGGAAACAAACAATTATCTAACATATTAAAACATAAACCCAATTTCAATGTCAAACTACTTAGGTTTTTCCTTTAGTGTGTTATTTGATTGAAGAGTTACTGGAAAATAACCGGGTGAAACAAAAGTGCACACAATCTTTCCCTGTACTGTTAACTAATGCAAACGGACCACAGTATTAAAAGTTCTCCCGAATTAACTCAAAATTAGATTTCAGCTGGTTAAACCACCGACCTTCTGATTGGTAAACCTTCTGAGCCACATTCTTAAACTTAAAGCCAAAAAAGGCAGAACATGTTTACAGTGTGTCAACAGCTACTTCTGTCTCATCCACACTGATTCCAGCTGGCATGAACTGTCGCCTGAAACAGTAAACACTGCCTACATGTGCTATGTGTGTGTGTGTGTGTGGGGGGGATTTAGACCCAGAGTGCAGCATGAAGCCGCTAAAACCTATTATTTTGCAGTCATCATGATGAGTATTTTACCCATCAGGCTTCTGACAGCTAAACAGCAGTGGAGGATAATTGTGATGCGAGACAAACAGAACAAAAAGGCCTGGTGTGATGCAGGTGCTGTGTAATTGCACTTGGAAATTGATACAAATATTAAGTAGCTGGGTCATAACCAGGCTTTTAAGAAATACTCAGGTCAAGTCCTCCTTCCACTAGTTTATATTGTCTATACGTTTTTAATTCTTTTCTGATCACTGCAAAGTAATACGATGGCCATGCAGTTTCAAAAACAATGCAAATAAAAATAATATAAATGTGCCAATACACATGCAAATGAAGAAACATCTTCCCCGGCTTGACAACACATGTGCAGCACTTAGAAAACATTCATCAACTTTCAAAAAAATGAACAGCGTTACTAAAAGTGCTGCATTAACCAAACGTAGCAAAACCCCGAACAACAATGGAAAAAATGCTGCTCCAAAATCAAATAGAAAATGTATAAAAACAAGGTGTTTCGGTGTATCTTTGTAGTTAGCTGGGGAAACTTATTTTGAACTATTTTACAAGGAACATGAAATGGAAATAAGCCAGAAATGCTCAAAAGTGTTCTGTTTTCTGATGTTAGCAATGGAAATGTGTTTTCTAAAATCAATTAAGGTGTATTAGAAACAAAATTATCCATCTTTAACCAATTCCACTGCAGCTTATTTATTTGCTTTTTATCTGAGATACAACTCAAAAGAATATTTCAGTTAGAAAAGATACTTAACATGAATTTTCTAAAACAATATATCTCACTTCAATTGTTACCTCTTAAGTTCTTATGACTTATATCAAGTGAACATACAGTTCATGTTCTGACTAGAAATTACACAAATATACTTAGCAAGATTTTAAGTTTTTACAGTGAAGGGCTCCGAACCCATCACGGTTTAGCATCACTTTTTAGTGTACCCTGGTTTGCGAGTTTTGAGCTTCATGCAGCATTTTTTTATTTGCTATGATTTGTAGTTTTTTTTGTCTATCCAGCACTTTCAGTAACTCCGCGCCTGTTCCATCAAGTTGGTGAATGTTTTTTTAAATGTTGCGCATGGGTTGTAAATTTGGTGAAGTTGTTTAATTATTTCTATGTGTTTTGGCAAATTTGTGTTTTTACGATTATTTTTGGGCTAACAGACAGAAGGGATGGCAAATGTACAAATGCCCCCAGCTCAACCAATTGAGCTATACAATGGCCCATTTACATTGTTTTTTGCAGTGCAGTTGCAGCACGTTTGCCCCTGTTGACCACCATGAAGAAAACTACTATAGGGAAAGATTAAATCCTTTCCTTGTTGGCCTTAGCTGTCTGAATCTTAGCTAAGCATAACGAATGGAAGCAGCTAATGACTCCAATGATTAAAACACCCCCTTTACTTTCAAAGCTCATTCATTGCACATTAATTCAATATAATTTCATACATGCAAAACATGTTCTCCATGTGCCAGAATCATAGACTGTATGTATACAAAGGCCAGAATTAATTGCTCTGATTAGTTTGCAGGCAACATATGAAAACTTAAGTTACTGAGCCTGTCTACAATGAAATCTGTCACAAAAGTTGAAGGAAACTTCTGGAAATAATTGGGATTTGTTTGCATTTGAAACTTTGCAGGTCAAGGGAGTAAATAAGGTTTTTATTGTATTTCATTTGCCGAAATTCCTGTCAAATGTTCATGAACGTCAGCGGTGGAAAACTAATTACTTGCAGTATCATCAGCAAATTGCACTTGAAGTTTCAAAAGTAAAAGCATTCATAAAGCTGCAGAATAACCCCAATCATTTCTTTTTATATTATATTGGGTAACTTACCCTGCTGCTATTGCATGATTGCCAAAGGGGCACCATGGACTTTGACAAGGTTTGATTCTGTATTTTTTAACATTTCATTGACTAAACTGAGAAAACCATTAGATAATAAACATTTAGAATAATTGCCAATTAAACTCTTAAAAACTCATTTAAACACTTGTTGATTTTAAAACATATGAAATGCAAAAAAACCCCACTTTTATTATTTATTACTTCAAACTATAAATAAATGTATTGGTGTATTATTAGGAAAATATACACAAAATAGGATATTGCACAACACATTGGAGGTAACAAGACAATAAGATATGAAATAATAACATTTAAAAGATTAAGAGTTCTTTTTCATAAGAAGTCAAATGTGTTTTTAAATTTGTATCTTTAAAGGGTAGACCGAGGGTATTTTTAAGTAAAACGCATGGATGTAAAGGGAACCGGGGCATGTTCGCCTTGATTACCACGCCCATATGCCGTTTTCGCGCGAAAGGACGGACTGCACCATTATGAGTTTGGGGGGGATAAAAAGTAAACAGACTACTTAACATCCAGTTACATGTTAATCGAAACCCATAAGGGAGCAAAAACATTTCAGTATTTTAAAGAAGTAAATTTAGTCTCACTTGTTATAATTATTCGATTTGCCTAAAAACTAATGTATAAGCAAGGCAGAAACAAAACCCCTACTTTTGTATTGAACGGATTTTACCAGCGGTTAATTTTTAAACCCTCCTCTACCCATTTGCTTTTCATGTTACGAGACAAAAGTTTCACTTGGACTGAAATTTGCCTTAAACGGAAATAAACATGACCCTCATATCAAAGGTAAGTGGCAAAGCACTTCTTGTCAATCTAACTTTCCTCCCGTTAGATTGCGTGGTTAAGAAAAGTCACAATTACTCAGACTATACATCATTGTTAACGCTGTTGGTTCAGCTGGCCAGAGTCTGCACCATTTTGAAAAAAAACACACTTTATTTTCTGAAAAAGGATGGTCTTTGACTGAAGTTAAATTTGTTCTGTAGCCCTGACATGCTGCCATTATGTTTTGTGTAAAAGTATATTTCCAAACCCTGTGTTATCTATGTTTGTCCTGGTTTGACCAGCAGCTAACTTACACGTGAGTTTGATCACATCAATGTTCATGTTTACATTTTGGCAGTGATTTAAAGTAGCTAAGAGTACTGTGCCTAAGTACACTTTTGAATGACTTGTACTTAAATTATCCAATTGTTTGCTACTTTGAACTTCTACCCCACAACAATTCAAATGTAAATAGTGTACTTTCTTCAACTACATTTATTTTATACCTTTAGTTACTGAAAGCAGGACTTTAACTTGTAACAGAGTATCCCTGCTCTCTGGTAGTTCTAATTTAACCCAAGTACACAATCTGAGTACTTCCTCCTCCTCCAAGCATTTAGGCTGAATGAACATTTAGCTGATGCTCAAAGTAAAAGTAATTGTTAATCAAGGAGCTTGGCAGGTGGGTCTGTGTGGTCCTCCTCTTTTGAGGTCAGAGGTCAACACTTCTTAGACTTGAGAGGACAGTTCAGCAGAAATCAACAAGTGGGATCTGGGACATAAACAAATGGATCAGACATGGCCTTAACTCTGTTTTACACTTGTCTCACGTGTACATATTTATCAAAGACTCCAAGCTTAAAAAGTCCGCCTTTACCCTAGTAAAATGCTTGCACACTATTATTATAAGAGCCCACAAAAGAACAACGCGTTGACACTTGACCCTAGTATTGTGTTTTGGGTTATGGACCTCTTTACCAGCCTAAAAAACAGTTTACATATCAGCTTGATACGTCATGACTTTGCTTACTTTTAAGGAAATGCTTAAAGATGATCTGGAATTACATATTCATAAAGCCAGCTACAGAAAAACCACTTTACATACTTTCTGCATCTTAAACTTTCATTGTAAAATGTTTTGAGTACATAAGGTCTTTATATGCATTTGGTGTGGAAAATATCATAGATTAATATTTATAATTGTAAATAAATACTTACTCTCTAAATGAAATAATCATACTGTTTGCAATTTCCATATTTGATACCTTCATCAAGTTTGCCTGTCCAAATATAGAAAGGTTAAAACAACAAAACAAATAAAGAAATAGAAATAAAAGTTCAATTCATATGTATTGAATAAACACAGAGCATTGGAGTTCTGTTGAACAATAAGGAAGTAAGGCCAATCCCCGGAAAGTACAAGTGAAGTGTTTGTTTCCTTTGTACTTCACCTTGTTTTTGGACATACAATGAGAAGTCGCAGAGGTCGGATGTGATAAGGATATGTTCTTGGTTTAGGTTTGACATCTGCCAATGTAAAACATGAGAACTGTTTTATAGTTTTCACAGTGCCACAGCTGAACTTAATTCTGTATGTAGTTGAAGTGCAATTAGCCCAAACTTAATATGGACAAAACAGTCAGTAATGCCAGGTCCAGACAGATATTTCTGTCTGTTATGATCGCCATCTGTTGTATTGGGCAATTGTAGTCATAAAACATAGCATTTAGAGCGTAGGCTAGTTTGCAATACCCTTCTTACATAGGCTCGTAAAAATACACAAAACTCAACAATGAAATATACGCCAGGCAACGCAAGATGCAAACCAACGCTATAAAATAACCTATTATTTTTTTGGTTTTCACAGGATTGCCCCTTTTAACTTGAGACATTACTAAAAATGAATTTCAACAACTTTTCAATTATGTGTGTTTGTGATCCAGGAACACTAATTGCATGGCTGTTATAACTAAAATGCTAATATTGACAACTTGGAGCCAGTGTCCATATAGCGCCTTAATTCATTGTTCCCACTGCAGACACTTTCAGTAATGGATGTACACTGTTGGAACCGTGCTCCCTCTTGTCTAAAGTCCGGAAATGTAACTGAGAAATTGTCCTGTGGAGTTTTCCTGTAAAGAACCATAATGAGTGTGTAGTTACAACCCCTAAAGCTTTGTGTGTTCTTAAGTTCTAACACGTGTGTCGAAAGCTGTTTCTCCCCCATGAAACATTAAAAAAGCTTTTTGGAATCTGATGTTTATAAACTTGCAGTGTTCTTCTTCCATGTTTGTGTGGAGTTATGGTATTTTAATAGACAAACTAAAGACTGCACTCAAATTATAAGTTACAAACGGTACAGAATGTAAATATATACACTATAGGACAGATGCTTTAAATATATAGTATAAATCCTAACCAAGGTAGAAAGCTGCTTTGCAAGGTGATCTTTTCCTTTCATGTTCTTGCGGTATGGCCATGTTCATGACCCAAACTAAAAAGGGAGCCACTATAACAATCAGCTCCATGGCCTTAATGGATGTCAAAAACTCCACGCCATCTAAACCTCGTTTAATGTGATGTTTGATTTGTCTGCCAACAGGCTCCATGTTTCAAATCCAAGTTCATCACTGCTGAGCTGGCTTGCCTGTTCAGCCAGTCGGACAGTGAGGAGGAGTTTGAAGGTTTTAGCGAGGATGAGGAAGAGGAGGAAAGAGGAACTTTTAACAAACGGCTTAAGACCAAGGTAGGAAGTGCATATGGTTTGGCTGTTTACTTGGATTTAAAAAAAGTGTGCGATACTTCCGCCAAAGCACCAGGCTAAATGTTGTCTCTGGTTTCTCTAGATGATGGACTCAGAAGAGGACAGCGAAGTGGACACAGGCTTCTACTCAGATGGCGAGGAGGCCCACCCTCCAAAGAGGAACAGTCTTTTAGTAGCTATGAGGTGTGTGCCTCTCGTTGCTGTTACCACTTCCACTAACAATGAGGTTACTGGGTCTAACTGTGCCACATATGAAGCCTTAAATCCTGTGTTGGCAGAAATATTACGTCCCTAATATTTGTGATTTTGATGAAAAAGGTGAATTGGCCATAGATTTAGTCTTCCATTTGATTTAGACAAGATGGTTATTCCTGCATTGTACTCCCACCATTTTGTCACTTTCTATTGCACTGTTTTACTTCTTAATTTCTTACATTATATGTATGTCTTTAAGTTTGTTTAACATTGTACTTTTGGAGGAACCGCAACAGAAGATTTTAATTGCCGACAACTGTGTTATAGCTGTGCACATGACAACCTTAGGAATACACAGATTGTTTATTCTAATTTCTATTCTTATTATTCAGGTTTCCTGTCAAAAGACAATCCACCCCGAAAAAGGAACCACTAGAGGAAAGTGTCAACAAGCCAGTCAAAGAAACTACTTCTTCACAGAAAGGAACACCGAGGATGACACTGAGGCAGCAGCTGCAGAACAAGAAAGAGGAACAGAGGGAGGAAGAGGAGGATGAGGAGGAAGCTGAAGAGGAGGTCCTTTCTCAGAGCCTACAAAAAAGAAACAAGAACATCCAGGAAAACAAGGCCATGGTAATTAAGCCTTTGTTTTATCCATATTCTAGCACACTTTGTCACATGTCCTTTACCTCGGATGTTCTCTGTGGTTGTCTTCAGCTGGCTAAACTGTTTGCTGATCTCAGCACCATGGCTGACCTGACTCCTCCCACCACCCCTCAAGTGAGTTTACGCACAAACATTAAAAGATGAATTATCACCAGTACAGTTATACTTATAAACATTCCAAACAAACCCATTATTATACATGGAAACATAGAAATCTTTGTTGTCTTGTTAACATCGATAGCGTCTCGTTGTTGTTCCTATGTAGTTGAAATGCAATTAGCCCAAACTATGGACAACAGTCAGTAATGCCAGGTTCAGACAAATATTTCTGTCGGTTATGATCGCCATCTGTTATATTGGGCAATTGTAGTCATAAAACCATAGCATTTAGAGCGTAGGTTAGTATGCAATACCCTTCTTACATAGGCTCGTAAAAATACACAAAACTCAACAATGAAATATACGCCAGGCAACGCAAGATGCAAACCAACGCTATAAAATAACCTATTATTTTTTTGGTTTTCACAGGATTGCCCCTTTTTAACTTGAGACATTACTAAAAATGATTTCAACAACTTTACAATCTTGTATGTTTGTGATCAAGGACAACTAATTGCATGGCTGTTATAACTAGAATGCTAATATTGACAACTTGGAGCCAGTGTCCATATAGCGCCTGTTTGAAATTGAAAGGAGTACAAAAACACAGTGGCGCTCAAAGAATGGGTCTATGTGGACACGGGTTCTTATTGGTTCATTTGTATTCTAATAAGATACTCTTATTTAACTTTTCGGAGCAAAGCTTCATAGGCATGCTTAACAGTTGCTGAAACTAAGGAGTGCTGTGCAAACAGATCAGATGAACTTTTCTTGCCTCAATGAAGCTGGTATAAACCTTTTACTGCTCTGATGTATAAACCCTGTGTTTGTTTTATCTCTGCAGAACAAGAAACGCGCGAAAGAGAAAGCAACATCCCGGAAACGCAAGTTTGACTCACAGGTGGGCTCAGAAAGGAGGAACCCGTCCCGTAAGGCTCGTCCTCCTGAGAACTTTGCAGTGGAGGAAAAGAGCGAACCGCTCACCAGCAGAACCCCTCGGACGGTAGACCTCAGGAGACTGGTGGAGGTACTTTATTTATCCCTCCTCTGGAAATCACTTTTTTAACCTGTTATCACAGACACACACCCACGGGCCAGCCTTTTTTCAACAACTGTACACTGTATGCAGTAGATGGAGGAAGTGCTTGGGTTGTATATTTATGAATGGGCAATCGGCTTTTATATTTAGTGTTTGTGTGATATAGTTCATACAAAGTATTCTGTTGAAACAGACACTTTTCAGCCAGATGTGAAGAAGAGAAATATGTGAACTGAAAAACATTTATACAATCCCCAGTTAATTATCTAGTCAGTTTAAGATAATTTGAATTATTAACCTGCAATCTGTCGGTTGTGATTGGTCAGGTGGACGAGGAACATGTCGGGGAGAAAAATAAAAAGAGGAGAAGCCAGAGCTCCAGGAAGAGCCAGTATGACGTGAGGTCAGTCGACGATATCACCAAAGAAGAACTGGACAACATAGCATCCGGCAACAAAGACAAGATCTGGGACAAGGAGAATGTGAGGCACATCCGGCTTTACCTAATCAGTGGTCGTAGTGAAATACTACACTGTCTGGTTTCCTGGGTTAGTGTGTTTTTTTCACTATGTGTGTGTGTGTGTTTTCTTCTTCCAGGGCAGCTCGTGTCACCAGTGCAGACAGAAGACTCTGGACACCAAGACAGTGTGTCGCAGTGGTTTCTGCGTAGGGGCCAAAGGTCAGTTCTGTGGGCCGTGCCTGAAGAACCGCTACGGGGAGGATGTACGCGATGTGCTGCTCGACCCGGTCAGTGCTAATACTCGTGTGTTTAATCTGGAATTCCTTATTTATTCATTTGGATGAGCTAAACTTGAGATGTGTGTAGGGTCTTTTGGGATGAAGTCATATCCTTCAAATCCCCGGCTGAATTTTACACACAAAACACTATGAGTTACAAACAGATTAAGAACCAAATTGTCTTGTATTTGAATCTTTTCAGTTTGTTTAAGGTTTTCAAGTGAATACAATGTTGTTCTGATTTCCTCTTTATTGTTAACCCTGCTGTCTAGCTGTACCTGGTTTTTCAACGATTTCTGTCCCGAAATATCCTTATTAATTAATACAATTGACACATGAATATGAATATTCTGCTATGTTTGTAAGTTGTTCTTTCTTGTGGATTTTTTCAAATTACAGCTTTTAAATAGAGTATCCAAAGGGCTTTTGGATGGATACATTTTCCTAGTAGAAATGCCGGTCTCTGTTTGAATTTCTCTTAAAGATCCAGTCTAAAGAAAAAAAAGACATCTCACAGATGTACCTACAAACCCTGGCATTGGTTCAATTGTGTAGACGTTTAATTACATGTGTTGGTCACCCATGATAAATCTGGGCCCTTTTTCTCCGTAGACGTGGTCGTGTCCCATCTGCAGAGATATGTGTAACTGCAGTCTGTGTCGTAAGAAGGAGGGCCGCTGTGCGACCGGCATCCTGTTGGGACTGGCTCGCTACAACGGCCACGACAATGTCCACAAATATCTGGAGAGGTACGTCACCTGATTCTCACTGTGCTGTTTAATGTTTACAGACCTGACTGGGATCTCCCTAAAACAGCCATGATATAAACATTTTAGCAATTTAATTAAGAAGAGTAAGTGTAATATCCCTGTTGGGAAATGTCTGCGCTAACGCATTGAGAATAGAATAAGGAGAATGAACTAGAGGTGCAGCTTCACTTATTTTTATATTAAAAAAAAAAAGATCTTTGGGGAGAAAGTTCTTGTTTCTTATAGTTTAGACTGATTTAGTTTATGGAATAAGGAAGAAAGGGCTCTGATGGCTCGTTAAGGTGCTTTCAAGAAGAGAATGTGAAAGTACAAATAGCATTGGTCAGTTAGATTTGAATATATGCTCTTAAAAATATATATTTTTCAATTGCTGTCTGCCCCTCTTTATATGAAGAAAGAATGATCTAACCTTCAGTTGCAGTCCTTACTGCACATTGAGCTCACGTCTTTTGTCTCCTCAGTATTCAGAAGGATCTGCAGTAAAGTCCAGAGAGAAGATCGGAGAACAGAAGCTGCACAGTATCGTAGAACTCATTTCAATGCACATTTTTAGATTAAGACTTGATTTTAACTAGAGAAGCACTAACCCTTTTTTTTTTTAAAGACAAGTCACACACACTGTCGTTATGTTTTATCTGTCCTCAATAAGGCTGCGTAAGATGCACGCATATTCTGCTGTTCTCAAAGCTAGTTCTCAGTTTTGAATTGCATATTTTCATACGTATAGTTCTATTGTTGATGTTCACTAGTAGACATGTAAGATTATGGTTGTTTTGTCAGTTTTCTGAAGATGCAAATTTAGCATTTCATTGTATATACCAGCTTTTTATAAAAGTGTTCACTTTACCATACTTCTGTCAGTTCAGTCTACTGTACATTTTAAGTTAAACATGTCATTATTTTCTTTTTTAATATGATGATTTATAGTCTTCCATGGATTCATAAAGTAACAAAATAATGAATTGAGATATCTTGATAGACGATGTAGCCATTAAAATTAATAATAGCAAGCATTTACTAACTCAAATATGTCATATGGTCTGATGGAGATAAAGAAACATCAGTAGTTTAACTACACGTTGTACTAAAGTAGGTTTTAACATGTGGTTATTTCAAACAGTATTCATTTATCAAATAATAATAATACATTTTATTTGAAGGCGCCTTTCTCGTCACTCAAGGACACCGTACATGATACAAAGACAATAAAAGGAATCAACAATGCAAATATTTTTTTAAAACAATAGACGGTGACGGAGGAATTGGCATCAAGTAGAATAAGCAGTTTTGAACAGATGTGTTTTGAGTTGTGTTTTGAAATGGGGGAATGAATCCATGTTTCTGAGTTGGGGTGGTAATGAGTTCCAGAGACGGGGAGCAGAGTGGCTGAATGCTCTGCTCCCCATGGTGATGAGACGGGCGGAGGGGACGGACAGGTGTATGGAGGAAGAAGATCTGAGGGAGCGGGAGGGAGTGGGAACATGGAGGAAGTCGGACAGATATGGGGGGTGCGAGGTTGTGGATGGCTTTGAATGTTAACAGGAGGACTTTGAATTGAATACGGAACTGAACCGGGAGCCAGTGGAGCTGTTGGAGGACAGGAGTGATGTGGTGGATGGAGGGGGTCCGAGTTATGATGTGGGCAGCTGAATTCTGGACCAATTGAAGTTTATGGAGAGTTTTTTGAGGGAGGCCGAAGAGGAGAGAGTTGCAGTAATCCAGACGGGAGGTGACGTGGCTGTGGACAAGGATGGCGGCAGTGTGTGGGGTAAGGGAGGGGCGGAGGCGATTGATGTTTCGTAGGTGGAAGTAGGCAGACCGGGTGATGTTATTGATGTGGGATTGAAAGGATAGTGTGCTGTCAAGGATGACACCCAGACTCTTAACCTGGGGGAGGGTGAAACAGGAGTTTTCGATAGTGAGGGAAAAGCTGTCGGTTTTGGATAGAGTGGATTTGGTGCCGATGAGGAGAACCTCGGTTTTGCTACTGTTTAGCTTAAGGAGGTTTTGAGTGAACCAGGTTTTATTTCAGAGATGCAATCGGTGAGGGAGGTGGGCGGGAGAGTGGACGAGGGTTTAGTGGTGAGGTAGAGCTGGGTGTCATCAGCATAGCAGTGGAATTGATTTGCGGAGGATATTGCCAGGGGGAAGAAGGTAGATGATGAAGAGGAGGGGCCCCAGGACAGAGCCCTGGGGCACACCAGAAGTGACAGCGTAGGGGATGGATTTAAAGGATTTGAGTTGAACGAACTGAGTTTGGCCAGACAGGTAAGATGAGAACCAGTCTAATGGAGTGTGGTTGATTCCAATGGAAGATAACCTGTTGAGGAGGGTGGTGTGACAGATGGTGTCAAAGGCTGCACTCAGGTCGAGGAGGATGAGGATGGTGAGGAGTCCAGAGTCAGCTGCCATAAGGAGGTCATTGTTGATTTTTAAATGACCAGAAAGCATGCTATATTTTCATCAAGAAATTAATAGAATAGAATTACTTTATGGATCCCAATTTGGGAAATGCCTATGTTGCAGCAGCGTAAAAACAAGGCAATATAGTTACAATGCAAAAAGATAATTACCTTTTTTCAAGATTTTGGATTTTTAGATCCATCTATAGTCCCAGTAGGAGAGGTGCACACGCTCTATGCTGCAAGTGTGTTGTCTGAACGTGGTGTGTGTGTTATCTCCCCAAGTGAGTAGGGTCAGGTCAACTGTTGCTCTTGAGCCAGTCAGCTGATCCCACATAATGAGCAGTTAGCATTGCTTCAGGGCGGTGGCTAGGACAAGGTCAGAGGTCATCTTGAGGTCACCGGATCTTCATGAGACATGCAATGTGAGGAGATATAGAAAAGGACATTACAGATTGTATCTAATCTAATGTCTTGATTCTTTATCTATAGTGTCAGTTGTGCAATGCAGTCAAAAGAAATGGTCCCCTTGTTATGATATTTAAAGAGTTCATAACATTAAACACGTTTTTTTTTCTTTGGTCTGAAACATGAGCTGCCTACTACGTTATGCTCTTTTTAAACTTGCAGTCAGTGACCTAGTGGTGAACTCCCAGAAGTAACACTTGTGATCGTAGCCGAGTCATACTTGGGGTGTTATGTAGGTCATGTTTTATTGAACAAGACGGCTTATTATTAGCTTGTTATATGTCCACACCAACAAACATAATCCACTCAGTCAAAGCAGCTTTTTGTTTTTGAGTGGTAACAGATCATCCCTGTAACTGAATGGTCACAAGTTTGATATGGAGTCCATCAACAACGGTAATTGGAAACAGTAATGGTTCCCCAAAGAGGCACATAGTGTAAGAATTAGGTTGATAAACACAAATACCAGCATCAGAGTGAAATTTAAGACAGTTTTAATCACTTTATTGTCAAGTGTTATGCAGGCAAAGCATCTTTTCTGCTGAAGGTTTTCCTTTTTTTTATTTTTTTTTATTGACATAACACGTTTTTACAAACCAGTTTGAAAAATATCAATAAACTGGGGCCTTTGAGGCTAACCTGGCAAAAAACCCATTATCAAATGTCATGGAGACGAACAAACATCTTTTTAGAAAAAGATTTACAAATGAGATGTCACTACAAAATATCAAAGAAAGAAAAAGTTGGTTGTCACACAAAATATTACCAAAAACATCTCAATTTGTTTGGTATCAACCTTTTTAAACAATAGTAACTTTTTTGCTTACTTCTTCTTTTGTTATATATTTTTCTCCAAAAACACGTTATGGCGCAAAGAGAAAAGAAATAAAATGGCAATGGTCAGACGTAGAAAAAGAAAACAAGCACAAAGAGTAAAGAAGAGAGAAGCAGCACTACGGCAAAAAACTCAAACATGCTGTACACAACCTCAGAATCAACGCACACAAATACAAGTCCAGCAAAAATTGTTCAAGGATAAATAATAAATTAGCCATACACAGTGGGGTCCTGTGTGTTAACACAATTGAAGGGGACTTTTTAAAACAAGATAAATTCTATAAAATAATGATTTTTTTAATTTAAAAAGAATGTACGCACTGAACTAACACAGAGCAACACCACCAGAAAACATCTCATAATATCCACATAGCTAAATAGCCCGACCCACTCCCACCCACAGCTGACGTCACTCTGTCTCATCTTAGCTCTCTGTGCTGTGGTGCCCTCTCCATGTCACCCTCTAAAAACGCAAGAGGCTCCCCCTTTTTCTCCCTCCGGCTTACGCTGAGATTCCTTCAGTACAACAGCTTGTGTTAAGGCAATTGTGGTACATCGGTCAAGGTTAGAGGGGTTGTCACCAGAGCACAGAAAGCAAAAAGCAACATCAGTGATGGTGCTGCCGTCCGACAAAAATATACCATCTGATGGTCATTTGTTATATAAAAATTACTGTGATGGCAAAGCCACCCCGTGGTGTCTGCAGAGACACACTTTGTTCGGACGACAGCACTGCTTTCGGATGTTCTCACTAATCTTAGATAGAACTGGCTTATTTTATTAACAGAGAAAACTTCCCCTGACAATGTAAACATGGTTTCACTAGGATTGTCATTAAAGTATTGCTTTCACTACACAAACAAAGTTGTAGAAAGCTAGATTGTTTTTAATCTATAGAGGGCTTATTTTTTCTCATGGCCACTGCGCCTCATCAGGAATGCATTATTTATAAACGTTTTTATACGTGTGCTTTTTGCTACTCTTTTTTTTTCTCATTTTTTATTTTGAATTCCCTCTCTTCTACAATAACAGTTTATCCGTTGACTGGTCTCGAAGGAATCAACACCTGAACCTGATCCGAGGACTAAACCTGAACCATGAAAAAAAAACCTCAAATTAGGTAGATCCTCTGGGTGACAGCGTGGGAATTGAAACGCACGCTCATTCATACAGAACACACACACACACACACACACACACACACACACACTCTCTCTCAATACTGCCCCTGCTCTATCACTGCACTGCAACAGTCCTGTACCATGATTGACCCTCAGCACTGTCTGACAGGTATGAAACAGGAACACAACCTTGTGCATAGAGTTAAATTCTGTTGCGATTTAAGAAATTGCCTCTCAATGTTTTTTTTAAGAGTCTGCAGGTCCCCCTGGCATGTGCTAATCTAGACATTACTTACATTCCTTTCCCCACAGTGAATGGAATTATTATTATAGATTCACTCTATAAATGCCAAACTAACTTTCATATGTTTAGGCTAAATTTCTGTTTAATATATGTGTGTAATTTTTAGATTGTAATGTTTATATTTTTCAGTTTCTGTTCATCGCATAATTCTGTCTCTTTGACTCCCTTTTTCATGGGAGAATATTTTCAAAATCAGTAGCCACCCCTACAGTCCCTGCAAAAGACTCCCAAAATAACAGGAAGTCAGCCTTCAGCGAAGAAACAGGAGTCTGTTGCTTATTCAAACTCGCCCTCTTCCACCTCCTCTTCCTCCATGTGATTAGAGGTGGTGGGTGTAGCGGGGTCAGAGTCACGAGAGAGGGTCGCCACAGCCACAATCTGAGGGGAGGTGTCCAGGTCGTCAGGGGCGTCTTCCTCCATGTCATCAGTGGTGATGATTGCGACCGCAGCTCCGCCCTTCTTGTTCTGGTGGGTCTTAATGTGCTTGGAGAGGTGGTCGCTGCGCATGAAACGCTTGGAGCACTCTGGACACTCAAAGCGCTTTTCACCTAGAGGCAAAAAGACAAAGAATTAGAGAAAATCTAATCAAGAAAGGCCCCTAGGTTTTCTACGGAAACTCCCTAGTTGCTGACTGCTGTAGTTTGAACCTTCTTCTCTCCCAAAAATGACTTGTAGTAAAAAAGTGGGAATTGTTTTATTAGTAGTGGACTATAATAGGATTTTCAAAAAAAAAATGACATCTTACATTCCACCAAAAAAGAAATGCCCAAAGGTATACAAAAGTAAAACTTCATTAAGTAAAAACTCATTAATGCCCAAAAGGTTTAAGTTCGCACAGTATTAATCAGCAGATCGCAGCGTCTTCATGTTTCAAAACGAAACAAAATACGCGTGTATATAGTGAGCTTCCCAGTGATGGCTTATTGAAAAATGAGTAAATAATCATCCATGTATGTGCAGTCAACAGCTAGAGCCAATTCATTCAGAATGGCATTAATTGGTCTACCACTAGTGATAATAATGGATTTGAATGTAAAAGAGCGGACACATCTAGTTAGTTCTCCAAAAAACATCAACAATTTTAATGCGTTCTAATCTTTGGCATATACATTTAGTGCCCTACTAATTTCTGTTTACATTTTCATTTATAAAGAAATGGAAAGGGTATACATATGTGTATTGACATGTCGTTTTGTTTCGTCACCACTAAGTTACAAGAAGAGTACATTCAGTGTCAGTTATTTGTTAAAAAGGAGAGAGAGGCAAAGCACGGAGAAGTTAAGACCGGAGGAAAACGTTGTTATTTATTTTGAGTTACCAATGTTAAAATAAGCTAGAAGTACTGTTGTGTGTTCGAGTGCCTGGGAGAAGAGCGTGGAACTCATTTGGTGACAAATTCACAAGACTATGCAAAACTGCGAGACTGTATGCTAACTGTAGCAACGGTTAAGTTAGCCTCATGGTTAGCTGCGTTGTCCGGAGTCCGGGTTTATTGTTTTAGGAGTTGAACAGTATAGACGTAATCTTAAGAGACTTGTGTGCCTGCCTGCTGCCGGTTGACAGAAGAAGGACATCGGGCCAACAACAGGACTACGCGGGATTGTTTCATCGGGGAGATACGTCCATGGATCGGCCGTGTGGAGGGAATATGACTCCATCTAGCGCGACGAACAAGGGTACCATAACTGACTAAAATCCCAGGTACTTTTATTTCTTTTGTTTTGAACCGAGTCGTGGAATATGTGTTGTTGTTATTAAGTTGACATGTTATTAAAGTGTTTACAGATTGACAATCATTTCAGGTACAGTTCAGGTATTTCTGTTAATCGAATATTTCTCTGATGGTAATCAGAGTGGGGGCTCTAGAGCTAGAGCTGATATTTGGAGTTGCATGGGAGATTTATTATTTTGCAGTATAGCTACGGTCTATCGCCGTGCTACCTGAGGGCTTTTAGTGACCAAAGTGAGAACCCTAGATAGGAGAGCTTATCGTAGATCCCACCACAGCTCCTCCCATGCTCACAGTACTGTCCTGGTTTACTTAACCTGTCATGAGCTCAGTGGTTGGGACGGCTACATAAACATAGGTTGATTAGTGGTCAAAAGCAATCTTCAGTTGCAGCACGAGTTTGTTATAAGTAACAACTACAAGTACGTATAAGGATATATACTGGATTCCAATTGGTTCAAATGTTATCAAGGCCCAATCCTTCCAGAGCAGGTTGACCCACATCACTGTTATCCATCTCAGTATGTCTATTTTTTCTACCTGTGTGTGTTCTCCGGTGTCTCTGCAGCTCGTCGCTCCTGGTGAACCTCTTGCCACAGAAGATCCAGTTACAGACGAACGGCCTCTCGCCGGTGTGCCAGCGCAGGTGGGCCCTCAGGTGGGACGTCTTGCCGTACACCTTCGCACAGCCCTCCATGTGGCAGATGTGCTGCTTCTTCTTTGTGGGGTCCCCGCTGTTCCTGCAACACACACTCTGGTTAATTTGCATCACAGCTGACCTGCATTGTGTTCTGAAGGTTTCAATTGTACAGTACACAGGCTCTGATTTGATAACTTCACATCTCTTAAGTGATTCAGCCAGATGTTTAACACATGGAATCAATAATTATTCTAGCAAAGCTGAGTACATTTGACTGTGCTCTGAATATCCTCAGGGCTAGCACCTCATTGCAAAGTGCTGGGTGGTGAGAGGTCGGATCTCTCACTTTAGGAAACAAGCTACTCTGTGTTCTGACCATCTCTCAAACCAGTTATCCCATCATGACATGACAGTCATCAACACATTTGGAATATACATTGAAAATATGGGTTTGTAAATGCAAACCATCAGTTTTTCTAACTTATTGTGTTGTCTAAAGGTGGGGGGAAAACTGAAATCATTTGTCTAAAGCCAGTTTTCTTGTGAAGTGCTAAACTCATATTTTAGTTTGACACTTGTTTGTCCCTTTTTTATAGAATCCACAAAACTAGTGAATCACCATTTGAATCCATGTTCAACACCCCCTATACTCTGTGTTTCTAACATGTCCATACCTTCCCTCTCCATCCCTGCAGTTCGGACAAGAGCAGGCAACGCGGCGAAGCCTCTTGCTAGGCAGGCCCTCCTGGTCCGAAGAGCTTTGTACTGAGCCCAGCTGTTCTGGACTCATCGATGACCCTGATGCCACGTTGCCAACAGCGACCGTCACTGGAGACGACTGAACTTTCACCCCGTCCTGACCCTGTTGTTGACCTGAAAGGTGATTTTGAAGAAAATAGGAATTTAGAGAAACTTAAAAATACAAGATCCCAAACAGTCTGCAGTTAGGGCCAGCAGGACATTCTGTTATAACTCAACTTTGAATGGTGATTGGCATGTTGGCAGGAAAGCCTGATATTTTCTCATTAACAAATGCATAACCCCCACAATGTTTCTATATCTGAGACTGTGAACAAAGGGTTCCCCTCAACTTCGCTTAGTTAATTATTTATTAAATTACACTTAACAATAGAGCCAACATAGCCTAATATTGCAGTTTAATATAACTATCGACTAAACCCAATACAAAATGTTTTCACTAATTGCTGACTCTCTGGAAGAGTTCCCTTCTCTGTTTTATATCATATTTAAGTGACTATGTTTTTGGTCTTGGACTGACAAATCACATTTTTCTGACATTTTATGGACTCAACAATTAATTCATCTAGTAATAATCAGATTAATCGTTGATGAGGATTACCAATATTTGCAGCCCTAGAGGTTTTTATTGGTCAACGCTAAATCCCTTCACATTTCCACAGCTTCTGAGTGCGGCCTTACCCTGTAGACCAGTAATGGTGAGGGGAACACCCTGCACCTGAACCCCAGCGGAGCCCAGCCCTGCGATGCTGACAGTCTGTACCCCAGACCCCGGGTTGATTTGGGCTGCGCTCAGCGTCAGTGGTGCTCCACTAAGGGAGACCAACCCTCCACTCCCCACTGCAGTCCCACCGGCCATTGGGGCCAGTGTCAGCTGCTGTGGCATGGCCGTCCCCAGTCCACCCTGCAGGGAGACTCCACCGGGCAGCTGCAGTGTCTGCCAGGTGATCTGCCCAGAGGGGGACAGTGTTGGAGTACGGATAAGGACCTGGGTGGGGTTCTGGAAGGCCTGGATGGGCTGCAGGGTTTGACCTGGGGCCAGCTGGAGGGTCTGAATGTGCTGATGTTGCTGCTGCCCCTGGGCCTGACTCTGAGGCTGCAGTTGGATCTGCTGCACCAACTGGTGCCCCATCTGGCCCACGATCACTTGCTGAATGCTTCCTGTCGTATCTATCTGGCTCTGCAGCCCGTTGGCATGGTTCTGAGAGTCTGCCTCACTGTTCTGCACTTGGGTGTCAGCTGGTCCACACTCTGATCCCGTAGAAACAACTTGTGTCCCATCGGACGTGCTGTCACCTTCGGCCCCTGCCGTGGTGACAGTTGAGACTGTCTGGGGAATTGCCCCAGACACTGCTGTTACCAGCTGGTTTCCATTGGCAACGGAGAATGTGCCGTCTGCTGATTGGATGAGCTGTACAGCCCCGCCCCCTCCAACATTATTTATCACAGGCAAAGCCAGGGTCATGCCACCTAGGTTTATGGGTACTGTGGTCATGACAGGAGTCTGGGAGCCCTGCAGAGTCTGCAGCTGCATGGGGAAAGACTGTGCGGGGCGGATCTGCAGCGGGACCGTTTGATTGGCTGTACTTGTCAGGATGGTTTGCTGGTTGCCCGGCTGGAGGATAGCCTGGGTCTGGCCTGGACTCTGGGTCTGGATTAGCTGGACCTGCTCATGCCCGATGGAGGCTGTCTGAGCTGAGCTGATATGGATCTGCTGCCCATCTGCAGTCTGCAGATGAGGGATGACCTGATACTGGACCCCGCCGCCGGCATTGGGCAGGTTCTGAACCTGGATGATCTGGAACTGCTGCTGTTGCTGATTGGCTGCAATGCTGTTGATCCCACCAACTGCCTTTACCTGCCCAACAGGAAAGGAAAATGTATTCAGTTAAGAACCCAAACATTGGCAGACAAATAAAACAAACTTGCACACCTTTCTGGATCATTCAAGGATCAAAGCGTATTATAATTCCCATAGTTGTTATATATTTGAATCCTTATATAATGCATCATCTATGTACTATCCTGAAGTTTAGGCGTATTGCATTACAATCTGGCTTAAAACGGTCATTGTTACAAAAAATATATAATTTAATCTATAACAACTGTGACAAGCAGTTTTGAAGTACTGTGATACCTCACCTTAAAAGTCATTATAAAAATACGTTAATAATCCATTTTAGAGAAGAATGTTATAGAAATTATTTCCATTTGCTCAAACCCACTGCTTCCCCCACTTTTCACCTTGCGTCCACCCGGTGAGCTGTCATTAGCCAAGGTGGTGGCCACCGTCACAGCAACCGGCTGATTGGTGTTCTCTTTGGCCATAGTGGGCGCTGCTGTGATGATCTGCCAGCCGTTCCCCGTGAATTGAGCTGGGACCAGCTCCAGCTGCTGCGGCACCAGGGCCTGACCTCCAGACGCGTCCAATACTATCTGACCCTGGAGCTGACCTGCCTGCAGCTGGATCTGACCTCCCTGGAGCTGGAACTGCTGGGCCCCCACCTGGGCCTGGGCCCCCTCCGTTCCCCCCTGCCCTCCGATCTTACTGCAGGTGGCCGCTAGCAGAGCCAACGGAGAGGGCTGTGAGGAATCCTTGAGGACAGAGGAGCAGTTAAAGAGTGGTGAGGAAGGAGATGAAGCCAGACGGTGTAAGAGACAGGCGGAAACACCCAGAGAGCTCACATACATAGACAAACAAGAATGTACAAAATGTGAGTAGAAAAAGCCAAAAGTAAAGTGTGATCAGATATCAACATAAAACACACAATAAAGAATTTGAAACAAAGATGAGCGTGAGAAAGAGCAAGAGTTTGGGGTAAACATGGTGTACAAAAAAGAAACCCAAAAAGCTGAGAGAAAGAGAGAGCTGTCAGTGGAAGTGGGCGGTATTACAGGAAGTGAGTGGGTGGGCGTGTGAGAACCACATTTCTCTTTTCTCAGAACACTGGAAGAAAAAGCCGCCTTTTCTCTTTCACTCTCCTCCCTTTCAAAAGAACTAGGTCGCAAGCACATTTTTAGGCTGTACATCTCGGAAACAGACTACAATCTATAACAAATACGGCAATGCTACAATGCTTTTCATGCATGTCTCACAGAGACGTATTAAAGAATAAATGTCTTTCTTAAATCAATCTTAAAGGTATATACAACCTATAGAAATATGTGAATAACAGTTACAGAGCCACATACAACACTGCAGGTCTTTTATAAAGTAAATCCACCTGAATTCAATTTTTTGTACCCTATTTCAAAAAGACAATTCAAAAATAAAGTGGCTGAAGTGTGACAGCCATATAAGCCTATTCAAGAGGCTGTGAGCTGAGGCTCTCAGCAGGGCTGCACAGAAGCAGGAAGTGGAATTCACTAGAGAAACGCCCCCAGTGTGTCTGGCTGGCTGGGAGGAGGGAGGGAGTACATTTCTGGCCTACAGGCAAGGCAAAAGTATTAAAGTATGATAAACTCATATTTGTTTTCTGTACCTGAGATCCAGAACTTTTCCCCTTCTTTGATGCTTTCCCTCCTTCAGTTCCAGATGATTCCTTCTTCGAGTCTGTCAAAAAAAAGTGAGAATATCTCCAGTTAAAATACCGTTGCATTCCTGAATAGCATATAAGTATAAGGTCATATAGAAACTAAGTTGCCTCAACAAAAATCTGATCATACATGCAGATATAGTAAAAACAAAGGTGATCAATAAAGGTAAACCAGTAACCTCATCATCAATATCAAAAAGACTGGGAGTCTCCTATCTGTCAGACAGAGAGAGAGGGGGGTGGAGACGGAGAGGGGGGAGGGTACCTACCACTCATAACGCATTAATATACCGAGAGGGAGAGGGTGTAGTTCACGGTAGAAGGCCGGCCGGTTACGGAGGCGGAGGACGGCCTATATGTTCGGCGCTGGGCCGTGTCTGATCTGCCCGTTTGACGAAACCACCCACCGGCCAGGAAGGGCGGTGCCAAGCACAGGCACAATCAAGCAGCCCCTGAATAACGGAGATAACGGAGAACACAGTGAACGTCACCGGCACCCTTGCAGCCACTCCGTATGTCTCTTTTACCGTAAAGCCAGTCCATAAACGAGCAAATTGGCGCTTGTCAGAATTATATCCACAGAGAAGTTGGCAGTGTGTGACCGTAGAGGCCCACCCACTTCCATTTAAGCATCAGGACAACACCCTCTCGGTTGCTCCTGTCTGTCGCCGCCGCTCCTCTCGCCGCACGACACCCGGACGCCTCGTCGCCGTCCGTCGTGCACCGAAAACACACCGTCAACAGTGTTTGAATTTTACGCGTATTCCCCTTTTTTTCGTGCACAATTGTTTTTTTTAAGGGGAAGATACGGGGAGATAGCTGTGGCTTTTGTGGGCGGACGCGCTCCTCCCATATATTCAGATTGGACGACGGGACTCGGCGTGCGAGGGTCGAGATGGGAGTTGTATTTTGATGAGGCCTCGCCTTCCCGAGCTCTGTTAGGCTGCCGTGACTACAATCCCCAGAATGCATCGGCGATTCAGTAGGGGCTGGAGGTAGTCACGTTGGTGTGAGAGCGAGGGGAAGGGCGGTGACTTCTGTGTTGTGGGGGTTGGGCGAACGGGAAAGGGAGGTGTGTGTGTGTTTGTGTGTGTCTGTGTGTTTGTGTGTTACCACTTGTGTCACAAGATGACAGCTCTGGTAAAAAGGAGAAGATAAACCAACGTGCAACTGACATGTTTTAATAAGCCTATCATGGAATGCTATTTGAAAATATAATTTTATGTTACAATGTTGACTTTTGATTAAATACTTAAGCAGTTCACTACATTTTGTAGCTGACGTTTTTGTCCAAAGCCACTTACAATAAGTGCAATAAACCCTAAAGATTCAATAAGAAAATGGATGACACATTCACTCCTAACACGCAAGACCATTGTATGTGATGGTGCATAAGTGAAACCCCTAAATGCTAGAAAATGATCATTTAAAAAAAGAAAAGTCAAACGCAAAGGTACAAGAGAAAACACGTGGGTTTTCAGATGCACATGTGGGTTATCAATTCAACAGTCCCTATCCATTATATTTAGTCAACTTTGAAGTACTTTCAAAAATCACTTTGATACCATTGTCAAACTGATTAATTTAGTTGGAGAAGAGCAGCAGAGTATTTAACTGATATTTGTTGCAGTAGCAGCAATCACACAAGGTTCTTGTTTGTGTACCACCTGTCTGGAACAGAAGTCATGTCTCCCACCCACGCGGCAAAACCTCTTTCTATCCCCCTAAGGGAATTTTCAATTATAAATTCATCACAGCGAACAGAGCTACATGTTGATGTAGAATAGGCCTGGGCTTCTGCCCAGTAAGTCCTCTTCTTCAGAGGAACCCTCTCTGACGGAGGGACTTTCGCCTTGTGGAGTCATAGCCTTGTTTCACAGAGCAGAGGACATCATTAGCGGGCACACAAGGGAAATATTTAGACTTAAAGGCTTGAGCAATACTGTGACACAGTTTTCTCTATAAGATGCACCCAGTCCCTTTAAAACACAAGTCAGGATAATACTGAAGCCTGTTCATTGATATCGTTTTCAAATGAATGAAAATACGCAATTTGTGTTTACATAAGTATGATTTCAAAATGTTGAAGCTTTTTAATATCCAGAACTAATAGGATTTCAACATGAATGGATGTTAGATGTGCTCTTATTGTTCGTGTTTTCATGATGCAACATTTCATATAACACTTGAGTTTGAAATCTGACTTTTCTTCATCAGAGGCAACAAAATAATAACTATTCAACATGGCTGCTACTGGCCTATAGCCTACCTCTCTGTTTCTTTTGGTCATGAGACTATTAGTCTCAGCGTGTTTCCACTGTCAAACTACACACACATGCTCACACACCTAGGCCCCCCCCCCCCCACACACACACACGCACGCTTACTTACACTCACGCGCGCGCACACGCACACACACACACACGGATGCACTATAATTACTGCGGAAGCCAAGTGCCTTGTTCCCGCCCCCTGGGCCACTCGGTAGAGCGTTGCTAGGCAACGAGGTCTGGTCTGAAGAGGGGTTGTTGCATGTGTGATTGTATGGTGGTGATGGGAGGATGGTCTATGTTCTGTTATACATAACTATATGCCACACATAAGAAAGCCCATCTCCAATATTCAGCGTTATAACACCAGGGATTATTCACAGCTGCATTAATGGTCAAAAAGTCACATTCAGCTCTGGGGGATCATACTGCAAACGTACTGGGGGATGGGTCTACAAATTTAAGATACATGAAAGGTCAGTATATGAGGAAATATATATTACTGCAATATGATGAAAGTGTAAGTGGCTGTTAAACTTGTTTTCCAGATGCTTCCAGTAGATGGCGCCATATACCAGATCATCTATTCATAGTTAATGTTGAAGATGAGAGAAACTTTATTGGTCCCCAGTTGCATACATACAGAAATGGTTTACATTTGGAGACATAAAAAAACAAAACAATAAAACATGTTCAATATCAAAAAGCAAAACATGTCATTTTTTAAAAAAAAAGTAAAACTAGAGCTTTGATTCTGTAAAAAAATATAGAAGTTCTGCAATACAAAAAATGTTACAAGTAAAAATCCTACTATGGGCAACAACATGAGTTTTAAAAGTAAAAGTACACATTTTCATGCATTTCTTTATTCATGCATGAGTGTTTACTCTTGAAAACAGGGCACTCTCCATGTTAGCAGGTTTGTATCTCTTACATGCAAACAAATGCAAAAAAATTTGAGACAAGATTCATCTTGTTAAACGCCAAACAATTGACGTAAACTAAACTGCACATGCATATGGATTTAGGATGCATGTGATATTACATTTAGTAAAATCTTGATATGAAGATTGATCAAATGTTATCAATTTTTTATTTTTTTATTTGACATGTCGTCAGCCATAATCATAATAAGTGTTTTCCCTTAAATATACAGACATCAACACTAATTTAATCACAATTCTACACCTCTAAGGGACGGAGCTTCATTTCAAACACCTCTGATGGATTTGATTTGCATCTTGGAGGTGATTGCATTTTCCAACTAATTCAAGATGTCTCATAAGTATGATAAACTATAATGTCTTCATGCAAAGGAATGTAAAGTTAAATGGTGCAGCTATGCACAAGCATGTTGGCATGTGTGAGTCAGTGAACAGTTATGATTTTTTTTGCATGAATTCCCCAAGCTTTGTGCAATCGTATGAGTAGGTGTGCATTTGTCACACAGGCCTCGGCGTCAGGATGTCTCCCTTTCCTAAAGGTTAGGTTGTAAAGAGAGAGATTTATGACTTCTACCGTGAGTTCTGGCAGATGCCTCTGCTGTTCATATTATGTGTGTGTGTGTGTGTGTGTGTGTGTGTGTGTGTGTGTGTGTGTGTGTATTTGAAAAGATGTGTTGACGTGAAGTGATAACAGACATGTTTCACATAACTTTCCTCCAACAAGCTACAAGGTGTTATTAGATGAGATAGATACACTGGATAGTCATTCTGTACTCATCCTTTAGTGCCAGTAAATGTGCATGACAGTTTATGTCACTGCTTTCCTTTGGCTCTTAACTCCCCACTGTTATTACACTATAGCATATGCATACACAATTTTGGATGATAGGGAAACTGTAGCTAAACTTTAGTTTCTCCACTTCTGTGCATGAAGTATGAGCGCAGTAACCTGAGAAGATGTATGGCGTGATAAAAGTTTGTTTTTTTCTTCTGGAAACATGACGCATTACTTAACACTGTACTGGAAGCTTTGTGAAAGTGGGCACAGTCACACTATGATGACAGTTGACTGATTGATGCTTCCTGTATGCTGTCTGGATTAAGTGGAAAACAACCGGTGAGTCTCAGTGGGCCTGATGCCAGTTCAGGGTGTGGGTGGGACACATGTCTAACCACCTTTGTTTGGGCGACTCTTTCTGTGGCTGGATGTTTTACCATAAGCACACATGGCGTATGATTTCACAAAAGTTATCGGTTTTCTGAAAAGAGATAGTGTTGTTCCTGACCCTTTTTTGGCTTGTTATGTCTGAAAAGAAAGATACAACTACTTGTAACGTTGCTATCTGACCTCATAAACAAATACGTAATGTGTATTTGGTTTGAACATTTAACATGCATTACAACGGACCGAGGGGAATATATGTCTCTCTTGGTCGTTCAGTCTATGTTGTCTGTGTGCGTGTAACCATCTTATTGACACATGGCAGTACTCGGAAGAAAATAAAATATTCACATTTTTACCCACAATACTTTACTTTACAAAATCAATATCAAGCACATGTTGAATATCATTAATGACAGTTTATAATTTGAGAGAAGCTTGCAATTATTAGGCCGTTTGTGCAAAAATAAATTTTGAAAAAAATGATCTCTTCAAGTAAAATGACACAGATCTTTTAGCATGTTCTCCTTCGTCAATAAAAGTTGTTTACCTTTATACAACAACACAAAAAATGTAAACAGGTTGTATGGTGGAAATGAGGGAGTGTTATTATGACATCTGAATATAAAAAATGTTTTGTGGCATCATGTGTTGGTTGTCACACCCTCTATTATTTTATGTCTCCGCTGGAAATGTTACAACACTCTGATGTGGCTGGTTGGAGTGTTTGCGTGTCTGTTTGAGTGTGTATGTGCGTGTCTGTGAGTTTGTGTTATTGTGGGTGTGTGATCGTGATGCACATTTGACAGATTCCATCCGTTTCAAAACATTGATCAAATACGGTCTAATTGTTAGAAAAAAAGATGAAAGTGTGCTCGTCCAGATTTGTGTGTGCGTGAACTCAAAAGTGTGTATTCTTGGGCATTTACTCAGTACACCAGAGTAAAGGGCAGAATGTTAACCGCAGTTGTCAAAGTAGCCAACTGAGAAAAAGCCAATCCATGGCCGCATGGTAACTCATCGCAGAAGCTGAGCATCAAATTGGACATGAAATAAATCTCTTAACGACCTCCAAGGAGAAACACACATTTTTCCACCCATTTTGATCCAGTCAAAGAAATCTTGCAAGTTGTTACATTGGAGCAATGATCCTGTTAAGTTCAGAATCTATAGACGTGCTGTTAGTCCGTCTTTGTAAACGTATCTAAATGATTGTAAAAATACTGTATAACGAGCTTCTTTTATGCCTCTAACTTTAATTTCCGTGTGGAAACTGTCAATAAGTAGATCAGGGCTGTTTGTGGGGCAGATAGTTCTAATTTGATTTGACAGTTTGCACGAATAATTAATTTAAACTACAACTCTGGAAAAAATGAAGAGACCAATCCGCATTTGTCCTAAATCTCAATCTCTATATGTATGGCAACCATTTCATTTCAGTGTCTGTGGAATTCCAACACAGAGACATGTTGTCAGTAGTTTATAGAATACAATAAAAAAAGGTTAATTTTACTCAGGCATACAAATAAACAGTAAAACCAGAGAAACTGATAACACTGCAGTGGTTTCTTAATATTTTCCAGAGCTTTATCTCAGTTCTTTAGTGATTGTTGAAATGAACAACCTTAAAAATGAGTGAGGTCACACTGCTGAAACAAGAAAGACATTTTGAAATTGTAAATGTTCAATAGGAATGTATATGATAGATGGGGATTATAACTGGTTTAACACAGTGTTCATGCTCAGTTATAAGTAAAGGAGTGATATCTCAGTGTTTTTGACATTTGAACTACACCCTTACTAAAAATGTATGGGTTATAAACTATCCTTCACACAAGATTGGGGTTTATAATGGTTAAAAGGTACCCTGTGATAAGAGGTTCAGGTACCACATAGTTAAGCAAATTGTACAGCTTAAATGAATTCATATCTTTTTCCATTGACCCTACTATGCTTTGGCAGATTATTCAGTAATAAAACAATACCATTTAGTGGCATCCCTACCATTTATACCTTAGTGAGTTGACCTTTTTTTGTACAAATATGAAGCTCAGAATCGGCTTGTTGTGAATTATGGATTAACAATAGATCATGTCTTTAAATGACATACAGGTAACTTGCATGTTTAACGGCTGCTTTTCACTAATGTACGTTCAAACATGACTCAAAAGACTTCAAACACTAACAAAGTGTTTAATGCTCTTTCTACAGCTTTGTTCCAACTACAATGATGAGGCCGACGTAATTACAAGTCCAGAGATTCAGAAAACGCCTTCAAAGAGTCTCTGAATGACACAGAATGTGCAGAATGTGAATGTTGGCGACATCTTCAGGTATTTACTATATGCATTCATCTGTGCCGCTGTGTGAATGTACTTATACATTTTGCACATCTGTGTGTTAATGCAGCAGTTTAGTCACCTACCCTCTCATCAACACATACATGCACAGATTACACTGGAGACACTACATGTGCACCAAGACGGGAAAAGTCAACCTGCGGTCAGCCTCTAGAGGCATTCGACCTCAGAGGTTTAAAGGTCATTGCAAAAAACTCCTGAGGACAGGAGATGCTTTAAGATGCAACATCATTATGAGAGAGAGATAGGAGCAAAACCTTGAACTGTGTCTGAACTCTGTGGAAGCATGACCCCATATATATCACGAAGTTTAGCTGAAGTTTTAAATAAAGTAAAAAATGTAGAATGATTGGTTTGCAAACAAGGCAGTGCAATGCATTGTTTACACTTTGAAAATATGATGTGAGGTAGGGAAAACTACATTCAACCAATCAGTTGTTTAAGGCAAGAATGACAAGATTGCTAGTGATTTATTTTATACTTAATAATTAAAACATTAACTCTTTGTTAAGGCAGGTGCTATTTAGAAGTGCTTTGAAATGGAAATGTGCTCAGTTGTTTCACCTTTATAGCATCACTTCCCAAATGCAGCTGAACTCAAAGACGCAGAATTAAGCTGAATTGAAAGACTATTAAAGAGGACGAGACCCATGCTGTGCTTTCAGACAGTGAGCAAGCATGTGTTTAAACAGTCCCTTTGAAGCCAAATGTGAAATGATTAAGTCCGCTTAGAAGTCTGTGTAGCTCTTCGGTGTGTGTATGTGTGTGCATGCATTGGCTTCTTTGAAGATGGTACTCTGGTACGAGTTCAGGAAGACCTTTACAGCAGTGCTAAGTGGAGGGTGCAGCACGCCATAAAGATCCAAGATAAGTGTGTAAATGTGTGTGTTTGTGTGTGTAGTTGAGTGCAGGACCTGACATGACTTGCGGGCCCGGTAGAGCTGACGCCAACCCCTTGTTTCTGACTGTCTGTGTATGTCGTGAATGACAGCCCAGAGGCAGTGCATGTGTGTGCGGTTAGGTGGGAAAATAAACGTTTCATGTTTGACGGGAACCATCAATAAAACAGCAACCATGAAATCACCTCAAAACCACCTGAACCTGGTCCCTGAAAGTGTGTAGGAATGTGTGTGAGAGAAAGCCAGGGGAGAAACCAAGAGAGGGGAATTGTATTGACCTGCATTATTTTCTCTAATGTGTTTAACGCCTTACCCCGATTGATGTCCTGATAAAGTGAAATTGGTGTGTGGGGAAGGTGATAATGTTAAAAAAAGCAGTGTTAAGATCCCTTTATACTACACACATTTTCAACCAAATCTGGGGTGGTGTTTTGCTTTTCTTTGTGGAATAAATTAACAATTTGTTGCATGGCAATTAGCATGAAAAAGCAAGCAGCTTTTTTCCAGTCAATTTAACATCAAGCCATCTCTCAGTGCTTTTCTTAACCCCCTCTCTTCTCCTGCTCCCTCAGCCCCCGAATTTTATGGCAGGCATTGTGGCGAGGTGAAGCGCAATGAGTGGGAGGAGCACTAGTTAACCAGGAACATAGCATCAATTGTGCGTGTGTGTGTGTCTATTCGCATGCATATGAATCTGCATGGCTGGGTGTTATTGCATGGGGTTGTGGGGAAAAGTGCTTTGGTCCAGATAGAATAAGTCATGGTAACCTTGTTCACACACCACACATTAAAAAGTAAGTACACATAGCTTAGTAGAAGGCTTTGTGTTCTGAAGGACATCTAAATGCAGCAGTGAAAAGTAACTAAGAATGTTAGGTTCACTGCACTTAAGAAACAATTCTGACATCATTTTGCTGCTTTGGTTTTTTTCCATTTGCTACTTTATACTCTTACTCCATTACAACCCTTCAGGAAAATATAGTCCTTTTTACTCCAGATAAAGCCATGCCTTTATTTATAAAGTTAGTATATATTTCAGCACTTCTCCTTGAATAGTATTTGGAATTCTTACTTGTAGGAGAGTATTTTTATATTTATTTTCCCTTGTATATAGGTCTACTTTCAACCAATAAGAACCTACTTGAGGAAGATTTCTTTTTATAAAGAAGTGTAAAAGGGAGTTTGCAAATGCCTTCAAAATGTTTAAACTGTCTTCAAAATGCTTAAACATAATAATATTAAGGATTTCATATCTAATTATTTGTTTCCTATGTAGCAATGTAAAATCTCAGTGTAATAATGAAAAAATAAATAGATCATTTATCAAATACCTCTTGCAATAATATCCAGCAAATGTGTTAAAACTTATTCTGAGTTGCTTTTAAGTCTTAAAAAAGTCTTAAGCTTAAAGTACCGCGTATTAACGGGTTAAATGTTAAATACTTTCTTCGGATAAGCTGGGACAAAGTATTGATTCCACACAAGAAACTGAAGTGTTAAAGCAGCAGAATGACATATGCAATTAAAAAAAGAACTCTACTATGTATGATTATGCATACTATTGCTCACATATACGCAGATGGAGTATATATATCCTCTGTTAATACAAATAATGTGTCGATTGAAGTGTAAGCACAAACAAGTGTTTGCAGTTAAATGGTTGATGTGGGTTCTGGGAAGTGAAAACACTAAGGCCATGTTTACACGGAAACGATCTGAAAAGAAAACGCAAAAGTGGCGTTGCGTTCTCACTATCTATTCTGCGTTTAGACGAGCATTTTTGAGGGGAATTCTGCGTGACGCAAAAGTGTGTGGAATTCCATGTTGTATGCACGCCAGGCGGCTAGGTTGTAGTGTGAAACACTGCCACACAACACCACCAAGTCCACACGGTTCTCCCAGGTCTCGTCTAAAGCCGTCTGGTTCGCCTCCGATGAATTAGTGATGGAGGTAATTAATGCGCCTTCTCTGTTCAGTAATACCATTTGTAAAGATTCAGTACAACTGCTGAAAAGACTATTGGATGTTTAATAGAGCTGCTAGGGCAACTTGAAGGTCCGACGGATGGAAATAATCCAACATGTTTGTTGTTATTTTATTATTTATTGTAGTTATCTGCTTGCATTTAGGCTGTGGAGGTAATTGAAACTGTAGTTAAAGTGGAAGCTCTGGAGGTAACTGAATGTGGTCTTAAAGAAGCTGAAATGAGTTTTTGCATGCGAATATCGTAAGCAATTGATCTATTACTAGATGTGAAAGGGTTAAAGAGGGCTACAGGAATTTTCAGGGCTCTCTGCTTACTTTTTTTGACGTTTCTTTAGGCATCTTAAACGCTAATTTGGAAATGTTGGGAACCAGATATTTAAATCCCCACGTTAAAGGCTGGTTATCCAAGAGCGAAGAGAACTCCCAAAAAAGGCCTTTTGGTGGGGTTGGGGGAGTCTACTCAATCACTTCTTGCCTCAGACAGACAGATGGACTGCTGGCCAATGAGACACATACACATACACACACAGACACAGAAACACACACAAACACACACACACACATCTCAACGATGACCTAGACCTCCCACGCTGAGGTAGCAGTGATCAGATGCATGAAGTCCATCCATCAAGACTGAAAGTGAAAAATGACGTCTGGAAGTGTATGATTATGCTCCTGGGCTTCTACGCATCAATCAACACACACACACACACACACACACACACACACACACACACACACACACACACACACACACACACACACACACACACACACACACACACACACACACACACACACACACACACACACACACACACATTCGACCACAAATTAAACACATAGAAGACGCAGAACTTGAAAAATGAACAAGAGTAAATTAATCTCCTTGTCTGTGGAGTGTGTGTGCTTTTGCGTGTGTGTGTGTGGGGGGGGGGAAGAGGGATGAACAGTGATATTGGTGAAGAGAACAGAGATCATGGTCAGAGCAGGATTTAATCAAGGAGAGAGTGAAAACAAGTGTGTGTGTGTGTGTGTGTGTGTGTGTGTGTGTGTGTGTGTGTGTGTGTGTGTGTGTGTGTGTGTGTGTGTGTGTGTGTGTGTGTGTGTGTGTGTGTGTCTGTGTGTGTGTCGAGTGCTCTTCACTGGTTGATGCAGAGAAACATCACCAGCTACAGACGAGGAAAGAAAAATCTTACACAAGCTTTAAAAGAGATTAGAGAAATCAAAACATGTGTGACATGTGAGAAATCAGACTTTCTGTTGTTATGACTTCATCCCCCGCTCACTTGCTCACTCCTCATCCTCTTCTTTTCTTCCTCTCATCACCCTCCCCGGTGTGTGTAAGACAGCACCATTGGAGGGTATGTAATTCAGAAACGTTTGTGTGTCAGTGCCAGCTGTGGCAAATAGACCATAATAACAGACTTTAAATGCCACATCCGCTCCTACTTATCATGTTAACCCCTATATTAGTCACCCCATTATACATACAGAAAGTGCTACTGGTTCCTCTGTTCATCTTTGTTAAAGAAGATAAGAGAAATTCTATTTTGAATGTTAAAAGAAAAAGCCTTTTTTCAGAGTGAAACAAAGAACCGAATAGTTAATTTTAATATTTATTTTGAAAAAATAGAACCAATCCTTACCATATCTTACTACCGTTGTGTCTACATTTTGAGATTTTTGGATGTACTGGTCTCCATTAATTTCTGTCTCTTAATTAGCAGAAACTCACTTGAGTCGTGCCACTAGATTTATGGTGCATTATCTCAAATACAAAAGCAGTATTTAATATAACTTGACAAAAAGAAAGTTTTGTGCAATTTCAAATGATCCTGAATATATTTAAACAGTGTTTGTGTGGAATGGTAAAAAACACCTTTTGATTCCTAAAACAAAGCAAAAAATGTTTAATTGTGAGGAAAAATGTATGTGATTTGCAGCAAATGACTAAAAAATGATTAATCCCTGACCTTGTTTTTTGTTTTCCTGCAGCTGTTGTTTAAAAATGTTGGCTTGTGACGATCAGAGCAAATGGCCAACTGACTGATGGTAAAAACACCAAGATAGCAGGTAAGAGAGGAAAGCAAGGTGACTAGAAGGAGGAAGAGAGAGATGGATGTGTGATCAGAAACTTGTGATGTTCAGCAAACTGTCCGGTCAACCAGCCATCATGTGAGGAATTAAAGCAGGTGGCAAAACGGTTGTCACAGTGACAGGAGGAGAGAAGTACAGATGGACTTCAGCAGTAGGGTTCTCATAATTTAATGTCAAAAGAACATTACAGATACATGTATAGCTCTCAACTTCATTAAGATCATGTCTCTTTCACTACCTTTCACAAATTCTGATAAAATACAGAAATTCCAAGTCTTGATTTGATCAATTATTCTAAAAGCATCTATTTCATGTATAAAAGCTGAATATTCAGAATCTTATCGACGGCATCATTGTCAAATAAAATAGCAGATAACACACTGTCTGAAAGGCAGCTACAGTAAGTCAACCGGGATCAGTGCAAGTGGATAAGAGCTATTGATCTGCAATCAACACGCTCCGTTTGAAACGTCTTGAGATAAAGCCACCTCACAAATGTCAACAGCATGTGAAGGAATCAATGAAGAATCCTCCTTCAGACGCATCTCATTAATCGGTTGGCGCGCAGAAAGGCTGCTCAACGTAAATCAGCCACTTTATTGTCAGTAGTTAACAGAGACAAGACCAAAGTTGATAGAGGAGCAGAGAAACTCATAACGCAAGCAGCTTCGGCGAAGACACCACTTTACAGGACTGGTGTGTGTGTGTGTGTGTGTGTGTGTGTGTGTGTGTGTGTGTGGGGGGGGGGGTGTATTGGGGGTGTGGGGGCTTTTCATCCACTCCAGTTACTAATCACAGTCTCATTCTCTCTTCCCCTGCATAATTCTCCCCCTCGCCTTTATAAATCTTTCCTCCCTCTCCACCTCTTCCTCTCTTTCTGAGGGCAGAGACAGCAGATGTGTTGGCAGCCTAAATGACCTCTGTGATGTATGACTTAACAAACCCCAGGCATCCATCAACCCTAGTGTGTGTGTGTGTGTAACAAAGAGAGAGAGAGATGCTCATAAAGTACAATTTTAATTCACCTTCAGCCCAAACTTGTGCCTTACAAACACCCCGTAGAGGCCTCTCCTCTTCTCACCCAGAAATCCATCCCGATTCCCCTCTCATTTCATGAATGAGTGTGTGTATGTAGATGTGCTGTATACATGAATGTGAATGAAGCGCCTCAACAGAGTGATTACATTGGCCAGGATTCCCTCAGTCTGCTGCTCAGATAGACTGATGATAGACGCCCTTTCTGAACCCTGCATGTGTGTGTGCAGTAAACCTTACATGATGTGAGACCATAGCAAAAGTTAGTCAAAGAAAGTTAGTTTGCATGAGGAAAAAGAGGGCGGTTTAGGTGCTTATTGATCCTTTATTGTCACTCCAGAGGGGATATTGTAAATTGCTTATGTGAAAGATTTCATCACAGCAACCAGAACACGTTTCCCCAGCTCTGCTGCCACAGTCGTCCATCAGCCCCGCGCTGACAGACGGCGGACGTGCCCTCTCCACGCAGTAATTACAGGAAGCCAAGCAGGAGCTGCTCCAGGCACATCCTGGCACACAGCTCACCTGGATGACTTTTTCCTCTCTCAATTTGTTTTAGGGCTTGAGATTAAAGGGCATAAAAAGCCAAAATCAGGTCAGTCTGTCAGAGATAGTCATGTATGGTTTCAGAAGACACATCTTATTCTTCGAGTTCAAAGTAGGTTCACCTATTAAAAGACACTTTTAAGTTTGATAAATATATTAAACTACTTTTAATTTAGTTTATTATTCATCATACTGTTTTCAGAGAAAATGTTGTCATGAACTTCAGAATCAGAATTCCTTTTGGTCACCCAGCGGGGAAATGTACAACACTGCTCCTTCCAAAAAACAAATCTAACACAATGGAAAACTATGTTTAGACAATAATAACCTGAGCATATTTTATCTATTTCTGTCTATATGTAAAAATACATGACATGATTTGTATGAATATTGAAACACTTTTTTCACTGTTGCAACTTGTGACTAACTGAATTCATTTAACTGATTAAATTCTTTAGGATGAGTGTCATAGGTATACTAAATGAAATAGAAATGATAAAATTGTAGGTAACTCTTCACGTATGAGTCAACTAAAAGACGTTTTGGTTGTGAAATGTAACTGTGCTCTTTTATGTCAGTGCAGACAGTTAAAAATGACTCTTACTAAAGATCCTTAACTTCTAAGAAGCTGTGTTATTCACAAATGTTTTGGATTTCAATGGACAAATGAACAATGACATTATTTTATTTTGAAGGTTTAATTTAATAGCAACTGTTTAAGTCAACACAGTACTAGCATTCCATACCAAAAACATGTTTCTCCCCTTTGAATTCTTAGATCATCCAAATTTCAAGTAACCAGAAATAAGAAAGAAAAACATTAAAGCCTTCTGGGATTATTTATTGTTCAAATGCCCTTATTATTTTACAAACAAATAAAAGACGGAAAGAGGAATGAGACGGTAACAAAGATGAGAAGATGTTTCTGTTAGTTTTTTTTAATCAAATCTCTTTTGAGTAGTGCAAATTAATCTGACACCTATTTGTTTAATCTTTCTTTAACACAATTTGATTGTCCAACCCCCTGGTTGTAATGAATATTTTGGGTGTCATGTTTAGCAGCTTATCTTTTGACTCTCTGATTCTTCTGCTAATTGCCTCAGCAGGGCAGCTGACCAAGATGGCCGCCCTGGCCCCTAGACTACTGTGACTATACTCTGCCAACAAAAGAGAAGTTGAGGAAAACACCAAGGAGAAACAAAATACTTCACCCATCCCTCTCCCCAAGAGGTGCCAGATCTTTATTTCACTCTTTTCACTTCGCTTTTTCTGTCTCAGTGCCCACAAAGTGATTGGAAAGCACACGACAATCTTTTTTTGTTGACGTTCGATGGCGCGTGATAATGTGGTCATTATCATCGCTAAAGGAACAGGTTGGGGCTCAGACAGGGTTTCATTGGGGGCCTTTACGGCACACACACACACACACACACACACACACACACACACACACACACACACACACACACACACACACACACACACACACACACACACACACACACACACACACACACACACAGTCTCTCAGTGTGGGAAAAGAATGCATTTAAAAGAGGGACAGCTGTTTGGGTGGCTTGTGAGGATGGCAAGATGGCCTACTGTAAACTCCACCTGTGCGCACGGCCATGCCTCAGGCTGTGGGGGAAAGCGCGGGCAGCGTGGGAGCCTGTGATTTCGTCCGGCCCACTGCGAGGTGTGTATTAGTGTGCTGCGCTTCCCAAAAGACATGTAAATGGATTACTAATAGGCCACTTTAAATGAGATTTTATCACAAGGAATTCTCTTTCAAAAATATCAAAAATTGAATCTTAAAAGGTATCACGATAACTAGAGTGGAGAGCACTGATCTTAATTTGCAGTGACTTTGATAGCAATATAGTCAACTAAAGCTACATAGGCTGATATGTTACCCCCAAATCATTGCCCTAAACAATGCTTACATTATACACATACATCACACAATTCTGTTACTGCACTTTATCTTTATCTTTGAATGTCATTCCAGAATTGATTTTAATAACCATTTACAACCATTACTGTTTTTTCTGTGCCTCTCTGTTCCTTTAGTATCATTTATGCTGAAATCAATATTTAAATAACTTGCAGATACTGGTTGAAAACAACAACAAAATCATTGATTTTACCAAGTTAAAGAATAGAGATCTGTTACAGGAAGGTGAAAAATTCTCCCAACTATATCAGAAATGAAAGGTACATTCTTATGCCTGATTTTGCCAAGTATGTAGAATAATCTACAAGACCTACATTTTACCTATCCCCATGCATTTTGAAAAAAATGTCATTTCAAGAAATAAAATCTAGGCTCTCATTGCATCACCGAAATGAATCGTACGCGCTATCAATCACTCAATTTCAAACGTTGTGTGTGTGTGTGTGTTGGGGGCTGAGTGGATGAGGAATGTGATTAACTTTTCCGTCTATGTGTGTCCAGCTGACTTCCTTCAGGCTGGTAATAGCACAATAGAGATGAAGAAAGGGCAAGGAAGCAGTTAATACCAAACAAATGAAGAAAATGGATTAAATCCTGCTGGTTTATTAAATTTGAAATTCAAATGAAATGCTCCCTCTTTGGTTTTGCACATATATTAAGAGGCTGAGGATCATTCTAGGTTATTCCCAGCATGTGTGACGTCATATAGGTTAAACATGCATGATTTAGGATTTCCTATTTACCTGTTTACATTCAAGTGATGAAAGTGCTCCCTCATAGTCATGCAGATAGAGACTGAGCTTGGGCCAGTATTTAAATGCTCTATAAAACTGAGGAAAGCACAGGAAGAGGTGTTTTTTGAAAGACAACATTTGTTTTCTGTTGAATGAGATGAAATTGCGGAGGCAGTGGTGGTGTCCTCCCCTCCCTGCCCCAGGGCTGAGTAGATCCGCCCCAGGGACAGGATGGGACGGACAGGGCCTGCCTCTCATTCATCAGCCTTTCCCTTTGTATGGCTGCACAACATCAGTTAAAACAACAACAACAACAACAACAACACCAATAGCATAAACAGCTTTTCTTTCTGAAACATTCAAAACATTACAGGAATTACTTTTTTACGTACAAAGAAAACACTTGTCTAAACGGTCTACAAGGTGCCCCTCTCAAGAGTGCTGTTGTTTTTGACATTTTGCACTCTTTTCGTGGTTCACCATGGAGCTGTTTGAGCTCAAATAAATGATAAAAAATCTGCATTAAAAAACCAATAATACAAAATAAAAGCGTCCTAAGAATTAACTAAATAATGGCACATAGGCATACAGACAGCATCTGTTTGTAGGTAAGTGTGTAGGGTGTGTTTTGTTTTAAAAGCTCCACTGAATGTATTGTCTATAACTTCATATTTCTCCAATTTGTTGCAATTTGGAGCGCGCCACTCGCGAGACTTCACTTTTCAAATATACGACAACGACTTATAGGCCAAATATTTAGCGACAGTGTGAGCTGGTCTCTGATTGGTCCTCGGGCTCTTAGCGGCACTTCAAAGCCACGAAGACGCTACAACTACTAAAGCAGCCGAGAGGAAACACACACTCATCACATCTCGTCAGTGCGAGCACACACACACACACACTCAGACGAAGATATCACAGACCATGGCTGCTACAATGCTCGGGGTAAGTTTAACAATTTGCCAAAACATCCTTGTCCGAGAAATTGCGAAAGGTATTTATTTTACTGTCCTTAAGGGCCCCTGTTCGTATTTGGAATTCAGGAGACGAAGTTGATTCCGTACTTTGTTCAACTCCGATAAACGTTAATGTTTGTACTGTAGACTTAGTATTGTGAAATACTTTATTAGTCAGTAGACAGCAGTTGTTTTCAATCGTCGGTTTTCTTACCTGTTTTCACGGATCATGTCTGAGTTAGTAAAAGCTGGCCCATGTTGAGCTAAATGCTTGTTATTAAAGTGAAATGATGAGGTACTGTTAAATACTTATTTCAGAAACCTTGCCACTGTATTTTAATAAATGTAGTAACGATAAAGTATGGGGCTATCATCAATTTAGTTAGTAATTAATAATATGAAAACGTTTACCTGCAGTATTGTCGTTTGTGTTGGCTGACAATTTGTAGACGCTCCTCCATTGTCTGATAGATGTAATTCAGCGGATCACTGTCTGTAAAGCTTTCACCGTGTCACCTTAATTCTGGGCTTCATCTGCGAGGCCAAAAGTTAAGTGTCTGATATTTTTGTGCGTCTTTACGCACACCATGTTTAGCCGTGACTCTGTAGTGACAGGTCTAAATGTGTCTGCGTGTTCCCCACAGGAGGAGCCCCGGCTCGGCAGCGCGCCGCTGGCAATGTTGGCCGCCACCTGCAGCAGGATCGGTGAGCCCAGCCCCTCATGCTCCCCTGCTCTCTCCGATGGAGCCCCTGGATTCGTGAAGGGCTTTCATCCGTGGAAGAGAGGGGCCCCGGGACACAGCAGCCTCGGTGCATGCTTCACTTCCCTTGGGGTTCCCTCTACCTCCAGGAGTAACGGGACCGGAATGACGGAGAACTCCAGCGCTTTCTCAGTGACCAACTCTGCTTTTGGGAATGATTATTCAATGTACCAAACCTGTGTTCCATCAGACAACAGTGTTACTGATCCTGCGCACGTACAGAGATCCATGTATCTGACTAAATTCCCCTCCTCGGTGGAAAGCATAACAGGGATGTATCCCAGGATGCACACACATCCCTACGAGTCATGGTTCAAACCAGTGGGAGATGTCAGTAATGGGTCTGCTGCTTGGTGGGACATGGGATCCAGTTGGGTGGACACACAGAGTCCAGCCGGTTTAACCTCTCCTCTGAGCGGCTACAGCACCGAATACAGCTCTGCCTTCGGGCACGGGGCTTCTCAGCACCTGCTCCCAGCCACACAGCACCTGTTTGACGGATTCAGGCCACCCGTCCCGACCCCCTACACAGAGTCCACGACGACAGGAACTCCTGTCGTTTCTCTGCCTGCATCGTCCCGCTCCTCCTCGAGGCGCTACTCTGGCAGAGCCACGTGCGACTGCCCGAACTGCCAGGAGGCAGAGAGCCTCGGCCAGGGCGGCACGAGCCCGCGGAGAAGGGGCCTGCACAGCTGCCACATCCCAGGTTGTGGCAAAGTTTACGGCAAGACGTCTCACCTGAAGGCTCACCTGCGCTGGCACACCGGGGAGAGGCCGTTTGTCTGCAACTGGCTCTTCTGTGGGAAACGCTTTACGCGCTCGGATGAGCTCCAGCGGCATTTACGCACGCACACCGGGGAGAAGCGCTTCGAATGCTCCACGTGCCACAAACGGTTCATGCGCTCAGACCACCTCGCCAAACACGTGAGAACGCACAGTGCAGAGGGCTCAGAGGATAGCGCGGAACCGGGACTTGGTAAAGGCAGCAGTGACACGGACAATAGCCTCTCCGGAAGCCCAAACCAGTCTCCTGGGCTTCACGTCCCAGCCACCGAGAGACAGAGTGCTGTGGAATAATTTACAAAACTAAGCAGGAACAAAGCAACACGTGGGCATATTTTATCATTGGCCGTTCTAGGGCGGCAAAACTATGCTTGCCCTGTGGCCCCCTCCAACATGTTGTTCATGTTGCAGCCAAAACTGTGCTGTAACCTGGGGCAGGAATGGGTTTCTTTTCAGTAATTTTATTGAATGAATTGAAACTAAGTTACTGAAACAAAATCTGTCAACACAAATATTAAGAAATCAAATAAATGAAACCAGTGAAATCTGTCTAGAACCGCCATGCATTTGATTACACTGTACCATCCTGTATGGAGAGTGTTTTCTTGGATACTTAAAAACAGAAATGGCACTTTACGATGAACTTCAGCTGTGGATAAACACTGTGTCATTACCTCATACCTACATTTGTACTCAACAGTTTTTTTCAGACTTGTGTTATTTGATTACATGTTATATGCGGCTAATTTATTCTGCAAACAACTTTTTGTTTAGAATTAAACTGTTATATCATTATATGGATTATTTTTTGACATGATCGCGCTAAATTTGTATTTATCGAGATGTTTGTTTAAAAGACTAAATTGTTCAGATTTATCTATGCCTGTAGGTGATTATACTTACTCAATTTCTGAATAAAACATAACATGTTGGGACATGCAGTAGTTTGTTTCTCTTCAAACCTGCGTTTGATTTAACTTTTGCATTTTTTTTTAACATTATCTTTGATTAAGGAGTTTTATTTTTTGAGTTACAAATATGAAACAGTAAATAATTTTTATTATCCTGACTATCCTAAACCAGGAAGAAAATACACCATCATTTAAGAATCAAAATTGCAGCAATTAATAATTAACTGCTAATTCATCACATTGTATAATCCATTTTCTGACTTTGACTGGTGTTTTGATTGGTATATGGCTAGATGTAGCTTATCATTGACAGACATGCACCATTATATCAAACAAACTCAAACTTCAGCTAACATTTCAGTTGCACTGTGGCGTGCAATGCTGTAGCATGCTGCGAAAAATTAATTTCCCTGATCAAAGTATTGAAATTATTCTAAATTCTCGTTACAATGCTGATAAAAATAATACTATTTGATCATTAGTCAAGCATTATATTCTTTTACACTTCTCTGTGTTGCTTCAATGTTTACACATCTCAGTTTCCTTAGAGTGCATCTCCACCTAGTGTTCACTTTTTATGGACACCCTATTTTTGGACCACATGGGTTAATCCCACATTGTCTTGATTGCATCAAATATATTTTTTAATGTAAAAATGTTCACAAAACGAAATGCAAAACATTATCTTTATATAGAGTGTAAAATGCAGGCTAGATTGGTATAGGAATCGTGCCTTTCTTCATTTGGGGCTGCCATATTTTAGCATTTTACCAAAAATCAGCCCTGTCTCATTTTCCCCTGTTACAAACATACTGTAAACATATCATACACACAACCAGTTGGTAAAAAAAACGTAAAATCTCAAGAGCTGCTAATAAAAAATCTTGCACATTTTATTGCGATGCAAATATTCATGCTACACAACTAGTCACATTTTTGCTAGCAGAACTACACATAAAAGTGCTGTTGTTACTCTGAACTCAGTGCCGGGTTAAATGAGATGATTATAACCTTATTGCTGAACTATTCTCATGGTTAAAGATAGAGACTGCTCTTCATAAACACAAACTGTTCTTACAGCCTATAACTCCAGTCACCTTCTCATAAAATAGCAGAATTATCATAAATAAAAAAGAAAGAAAACAAAATCACAATAAATTATAATTAGTGTTCCCGACTTACAGTAAAAGAGTGCAGCTATTGCTGTAAACAACATTGTGTTACATAAAATTCAAAGACAGGAACAGGATTGGGCAAGCAAATGTTTTAACAAGACGCCATGCAACTGGCACTCTGGATTCAGAGGATATAGTGCATAAGGTTTTACTTCCACCTCTAATCTCAGTACCTTCGGAGCTCATTTGTAAAGGAGTTTGAGTCCAAACCCTGTCAGTAATGGTTTTGCGATGATCAGCAGATGCCTGCAGACACAGTCCTGCTGCTGTAGCTGTTAAAGAGGCTGCATGTGTAGGAGTTTGATGAAGAAGTTGCCATTAATAGATTTTTTATACATGATTTTTCAATCTATTGTTATCGCAGAGTTGTGGGATTTGTTACATTGGCCTTGAATGCACTTAGTACGTATCTTGTAATGCCCAACATTTAGCAAAATCATTTAAAACCCAATATCACAGCTTTTCTAACCCAGAGACCCACAGGTTTCAGTAGTATAATGCAAAACAATGGCTCTAGTGCAAGTCTAAACCTAATATGAAACACATGAAACTATATTCTCACTAATGGTAGAAAAAATCCATAAAGTAACAGTAATTTGCAATGCAGTTGGTCCATTAAAAAAAATGCAACAAATAAACTACGTACCAAAAATGACTGAAGATCTGATCAAATCAAGAAATACAGTCATTGGTGTGCTTTGGGAATGACTGTAAATCCCAAGGCAGTACAGATGAGGTCAGTAATGTGTTGACAGTATTAATGCAGAAAAACATGTCATACCTCAATCTGGCCACAAGGGGGCAGACTAAGACAGGGAGATTATTCAGTTTGAGTTTTGTAGTTTCACACAATCCCATAATCTTTAAACATATAGTGTTCTCACTGTAGAATCATAAATATACCACCTAGATTGAGAATAAATGCACCTATCTTCACCACACACACACACACACACACACACACACACACACACACACACACACACACACACACACACACACACACACACACACACACACACACACACACACACACACACACACACACACACACACACACACACACACACACACACACACACACACACACACCACAGACAAAAAAAAGCGAGGAGTGATCACCCTGTGGGAGAAGCAGCCTCCTTGCTGCTACAGAGGATGAGGAGATGGAGTACTCGCTCTTTGTTTCATCTCCATTTCCTGGATACTGGCCACACACACAGTTGATGAGAGTTCGGTCAGGTCATTTTACAAATGTGATTCCATGGAGGTTTTCATAGTTTAGTTTATCATTATCAGTCTCCACGTTTAGCTGGTTGAAGTTTAATGATCATTTAGAAGCTGAAGAGAAGCCTTTATTTGACTTTTCTTCTCTATACTGACTTTCTTCTGTCCTTGCTTAGTACGGCCAGGGGTCACCCAGGGGCATCTTGGAATCCTGGATGTGCATCCCCACAGGATGGTCAGGTGGACACTCCCTCCTGTAAGTTACTGTCTTCTCATTGCTTGTAGGGATGTATGAGAGTTCCTGAAGTGTGACAGAAATGTGCAGTCAGTAATAAGCATTTCTGTAATTGTGGGGAGTCATGTAAGTTCAAATTTAGCACAGCAGAAGATGATATATCGTCGTCTTTAGTCCTTTTATGTGGGTTAGGTTGTACAACTGTTCTCTGTCCCTGCAACGTATCCTCATAAAGCAGTTTGCATAACTTGGGAAAAGTTATTGCTCATTTTGTGTGTTCTACTTAAAATGTGTATCAACAAATGTCATTTTTAGCGTCTCATATGATTACGTCGTCAACATTAACTTCTATATCCACAGGTTACAACTTGGTTAAGACGAGTAAAAGATATGGATTGGGTAAAATGAATTGGTAAGTGGCGAAGTTACATAACAAATACATAAAAACATGAACAGATGTCTCCTGCGTTAAAATCAGTCTCTAAAGAAGTACAGCTCTAAAACACCTGCAAAACTCCCAGCTAGTGTAAATACTCTGTTAAATCATACTATACGTAAGAATGCATACATTTTTACAGTCTATAATCAGCACTATCATTTAGACTTTTTGTGGCAAACCATGAATAATGACGTGTTTTCAAACAATTTCACGCTAGTTTAGACACACATATATTCAGTCAGCCCCTCATTTAAAATATCCATAGTTTCCTTCTTCTCAAAGGTGCTGTACATCATTGTAAAGTCACAAATCTGGACATTTTTGGTGTCGAGCTGGGAGTTGAGAGGAAATGTAAAATACAGCTGTACCTCTAACAGCAGGCTCACATTCCACACTGCTGCTTTCAGTGATCACTACACATGAACAAAAATATCCCGGAGAGTTGAGGAGTCCCTATTCCTCTGAGGGCTACAGAAACACGTCAACCTCCCCTCAATTAAAACCCTGCTGTCTTGAAGACCACCTCAAGCAAATCCTGAGGTGGAAAGTAACTAAGTACATTCACTGAAGTACTGAACTACTGCTTCATCACACTTCTACTACACTACATTTTGAAAGCAAATATTGTACATTTTACATCACTGCATTTATTTGACAACATTAGTTACTAGTTACTTTCCAGGTTCATATTATTAATACAAATATTAAAGAGCAAAATGACCTATGATGTACTATTATAGATTAAGTTACTGAGTGTAAAAACAGTCATTAGTTATCGCCACCTTTCCGACTGCAAAACAAACATTTTGTTCACATTAATGCAAAAAAATAATAATTATAATCCAGTGAGATAATATAGAGATACTATTCCGGAAAAAGCTTTTCTGCACAAAGATAACTTTTAAGTGTTTTTACTTTTACTTAAGTAAATGTCTTGAGTCCTTTCGCCACCACTGAGCATCGTTGAATTTAAAAGGCTCACCTTTCCAGTGCAGTAATAGACTGGGTCCTCAGTAGCGCCCTCTGGTGTCCGGTTTCTCTTCAGTAGCACCAGCCGCAACACAGCCACCACCACCATCCCGCACAGCGCCGTCAGAGCACACACGCACAGGAACGTTCCTACCAGCCGGCTGTTGCTGGCACACTCTATGGACACGGACACACACACATTCGCTTTTAGTGGCAAGAACTGGAACAGGATGGTTCTAAGTGTGATGGAAAAACAGTTTGTATACACACATTTTTCCTCTGGATGTGAAACGAAAATACTCAAATAGCTATACAATTCTGATTGAAGTACATTTAATCTAGTGTACTTAAGTATGATTTGGGGGTACTTAGTATTTCCGTTTTATGTTACTTCTACTCCAGTACATTTTAGAAGCCTATATTTTACTTTTTACTCCACTTTATTTAATAAACACAATTAGTTACTAGTTACTTTACCACAATACAAAATATAAATGTACTAATACATAAACTATGTTGTACTGTATAATTATAGGTTAAGATACTGCGCAGTCGTATAAAGTAATTAAACTAGCTTATCTGCTAATTTAAATATGATTCTGAAATGGGACATTAAGTACCAAAAGTACTTTTACCTTTGGTACTTAAAGTATAATTTGATGCCAATACTTGTGTACTTTTACTTAAGATATTGAACGTAGGACTTTTGTACGGCGCACTGTGCCAGTGGTCCCCTGGCTGTTTATCAGCCGGGCAGCATGTGTGGATGACGGGCTCATCGCTAAACACAAAGAGCCCAAAGAGAGCTCTGACATTTTGTAACAGGGTAACCATGGAGACCTGGCTCCTGCTGCACCCGGGAGGAGTGGGTGTGAGCCGGAAGACAGTGTCCCGTTGGATGGAGGGGTGGGGGGTTGAGGGGATAGGGGGAAAACGGGGGGTGGCGCACACAATGAATGGTGCTGTTCCAAATGTGGGGAAGGCGGGGATGAACTGTAACACTTGGAAGTGCAGTTATGTGTGTGTCTGTATGTGTGTGTGTGTGTGTGTGTGTGTGTGTGTGTGTGTGTGTGTGTGTGTAACCCAGGCCATGTGTGTGTCTACTAGTGTGTTTTAAATAGTGTGTGTGTGTATGCTTGGGTTGTATGGCTGTAAAAAGAAAGAAGGTGAGCTGGGAACTGACGGGAAATGTAAAATACAGCTGTCAAACTGACAGCGGGCTTGCTGAGTCAAATACACCAGGGTGCCGTAGTGCAGCAATGGTAGCAACGGAAGTGACCTTGAATCGACCTGTTTGTGTTTGTGTGTTGACATTGTACCTGCTCTTGTGCTTATGTGAAGCTGCGTCTGACCGGACTGAGAGCTTGTTTGGAAGCGATAGCCGACAGCTGTCATTGCTGATGTACATACACTGAATCCACTTCTCCCCTGCTTGGCCTGAAACAGAGAGAGGAAGTTGAAGTGAAATGTTTTTCATTCCAGACATGTTAAGCTCCAAGCTCTAGTGAATATCCTCCAGGATTACTAAAAACAGAAGAATCGATGAGACTAGCATTGCAAGAGAGCTTCTGCGTTTTACAGCTCTTTAGTTTTCACTTTGAAGCTGCTCCAATCGATATTTTGTTGATATATGATGTTGATATATGTTCAAATTACTGTAATATAAAAGGTGTCACTGGCAGTAACAAATCCAATGAATTGTCTCCCAACTCTTCAATTGCCTTTTCTGCAATTTTCCGCTGCAGTAGGTAGCTGTTTTTATTTGGAAAAGGTCAACTTGTTGTTGTTGTTTCTCCAGCACCAAACAGCAGACAGAGAAGCGCGTTGACTAGAGGGTGGACAAGCATAATGCAGCATTTAAGCCATTTTTTCCAGAGCTTAAAGAAGAGTGTAATATTGCTCAAATATTACTCCAAGTCATAATTTTCAGCTTATAAAACCATTAGGCTGAACAAGTTGTCCAGCATGACGACTTAAAGATGCAGCACACAGAAGAAATTCATATTCATGTTGAAGCTGTGTTTATGAATATTGAGTCATGAGTTCATGACCAATATTCAGTTTTCTTTTCTCTCTGAAAAACACATTTGGCTTAAATATTCACCAGCTGTCTAACAACTTTGTCCATCTGCTTTCCAAGCTGCACTGTCGAGCGTGGTCGGAGGCGAAATAGATTTTTTTCAACCCGTTGTTAAGTTACTTAAGTTTTTAGTCAAATCAGAAATGAAAAGATGGATCTTTTTGACAATAAGGAAGCTCAGACCTTGAAACAGACACATCTAAAACCCAACTATCTTCAGATAAACAGAACTACAAAGTACACGTGTAAAAGGTGCAATAAATGTCATTTTCTAAACTGGCTTTACCTAAAACATCATCCATGTATCCCACCAATGATGCACAGGTGTTGTTGCAGTGTCCCGCCTCTTTTTGAGTAAAGCCTTGAGACAGGTGGCAGTCAATACACTTCCTGAGAGAGAGAGAGAGAGAGAGAAAAAAAACAACAACACAATAATGTCAGTTTCACATTAAAATTGTTCTTGAAGAGTTCCCATCATGCTTTGTGTTCACCAATAAGTACCAGTATGATTGGCAGGTGCTTTGGCAGGTGGGACATCTCTCACAGAAGTCTCAGTTTGTCTCGGGTCGTCGCACACACACTTGCCGCACACACACGTGCCCTGGCCGCTGCAAATCAAGCCGTTGGCTGATTGGCAGGTTGCTGTGGAGATGGGACAACCACAGCTATCACCTGTCCAGCCGTCTTCACACACACACTCGCCTGACACACACACACCACGACCTGAGATAGACGGACAAATAGAAAGAAGGTTAAAGAAGCAAACGGAGATGTGGCGTTACTTACTAAAAGTGTTTTTCTAGCTCTTGTGATATTTCTATGAACTTAAAGTAATAGCACAATTATTTTGAGGTTCCTCCCTTACCTCCACACATAGATCCCCCTTCGTACGGGCAGGAGAAGTCATCTTTCTCGCAGTATTTCCCATAAACTGTCCCAAGCCTGGTCTCATCACACAAACACCATCCACAATCACACACTCCCCGACCACTGCAGACCTCTTCAGACCCATCCGCTCGGCAACTCCAGTTTGAATCTCGGTCTGACTTTTTAATTAGTCCGTTATGCGGCCTCTGCTCCTGAATGGTGCTCTCTTGTGTTCCTCTGCATGGTGATTGGCTGTCGTCATTGCAGCGCCTCGTTGGTCCACAACTGCAGGTGCATTTAGAGTGGATCCTAACCACGGTGGATTCATTGTAACCCACTGGTCGAACCACCACTGTTACATCTTCATCTTCCCCGTTGTCGGGACAAGAGTGCATGCCGATGGTGACATTGAAGTACACCTGTATAGGGAGACAAACATTTAGTTCTCTACTGCGGTTCAGTGAAGCAAACGTGAAAATGCTTTAACCCTGCATTCTCTCAAATATCCAGCATGGAGTGACATGTTGGGATACTAAAATAATTGTAATTGGAAAAAAACCCTAATTCTCACTTGATTTATTACCTCAGTCGGCATTTTTCTAATAACTTTATGGTCTTATACGCTAGGTTTAAGTCAGGACAGGATATGCTTTAGGGCAATGCATAAAACCAAGGTGGCAACAGCGAAAACGCCAACGTCTAAAGACAGAGAGTCGTCCAGTTTGTCCTTATACAGATAGTTAAAAAGGCTTAAGGCTAAGCGGCCTGTGCAGGGGAGATATGGATTCTCTTCCTGGGACCAGTGAGGCTTTTTTTACTGCTGCATTTTGAACAAGCTGCAGGCAAGATAGATTCCCACATAAAAAGAATTGCACTATTTGAGGTGGGGAAATTAAAGCGTGAACTAAAGACTCTACAGGAATGATTACCATTTTAGCAAGTGATATCAGAAAGTAGACGCTTGTGCTGACAACTGTTTTAAATTGCTTATTTAATTTGAATCCACAATCAAAGATAACAGATACTTATTGCGCATTACTTTTATTTAATGACCAGCACCACTGATTGTGCTTGTGGAGTGACTATTTATCTAAGGGAAGGCAAGAAAGGTCAACACACCATAAAATAAGATGAACAGTGGACTATATCTAACAAGTCAGCTGTAGCTTTAGAAATCCTACACAGATGCAGAGAAAGGCAGCAGGCTAAAAATATGTGTTCCCCCTTGAACCTCACTACACAATTATTACCTATTAAAAGATTTAAAGACTTCCTTGTTATTTATCCAACATAGTTAGCTGAAAGTGAAACGTAACTTACTGTGAATAATGTATCCGTTCATGTGTTTACTAAATTGTGCATTCCGAGGCTTACAAGAAAACTTTTCACTTGATTTTTTTATCTCGTTTCTGGTAATTGTGGGTACTTTCCATAATTCACTTTAATCCGCCCATGGATTAAAGGGCTGAACTCCAGCCTGTTTGCACAATGGAGTTTTTATAGAGCACTCATTAAGCATCTTGGTGGTTGAGAAAGTTAAGAGCCCCCTATGGAGAAGAGGAGTCTCATTGGCAGTTTAGAAAAAACTCAAATGTACGGAAAAATAAGTAACAAAAGGGAAGTTATTTGGTTGAAATTGTTTTTTGAAAATAGCCTTCGGTTAGAAAAGCAGAATATTAAAGTTTGTTGTGAATAAATGGAACAGATAATAGAGAGAAATGTCCTACTTGATTGCATAAAGGCCTTCAACAAAGGATTTTAGAACAAATAGGTCATAGAATCACGTGGAAATCTTTTCCTGTTAAGCACAGCCTTTGATCCGCTCAATCTGCTTATTTACCAAATCTTAAACTCTCAGACTGTGTGTGTGTGTGTGTGTGTGTGTGTGTGTGTGTGTGTGTGTGTGTGTGTGTGTGTGTGTGTGTGTGTGTGTGTGTGTGTGTGTGTGTGTGTGTGTGTGTGTGTGTGTGTGTGTGTGTGTGTGTGTGTGTGTGTGTGTGTGTGTGTGTAAAACTGTAGAGGTCAAAGAAATCCAATACAGCCAGTAAATGTTTGTAGGAGCTGAAAGCAAATATTTTCTGTAGAAATATGAGTAACATTTAGCTACATTTGTTGCCCTGTTTTGATAAAGTGTGTGCTTTGATGCTGACAGAGTAATTATTTTGTGTGTACCGTCTGGTCCGGCTGCACCCCCGAGCACATTTGGTCCTTTGCCGTGGATCCATTGGGACAGAGAGGAGAAACCGACACCCAGTACCTGCTGACTGCCTTGTCCTCCACTGACACTGATACTGCCACCTCCGACAGCAACCTCTGCATGGAGAGAGGGCGTAGAGAGATAAAAAAGTAACATTAACTTCCCCGCCTGATATCCAGAAGTATCGTATTACTGGTCTAAAGGGAATTTGGGGTATCATCAAAGAAAGTGACAGTTTTTAATAAATATAATCTGTGTGGGGGTAATGAGGCGAGAGTGAGATGGAGAGACAGAAAGGGAGAAGTGTGATTAATTAACCTTGTCCCAAGAAAGCCCTCTTTTATTTCAGAAGTAGGGGGGGTTATGGGAACAAGGAGGTGGAGCCTAAAATAGCATCTTTGTATTCATCCATGATTAGGACACATGGTTCTGTGGGGATCTGATAGCAATTATAATGGCAGCTTCTGTGTGTGTGTGTGTGTGTGTGTGTGTGTGTGTGTGTGTGTGTGTGTGTGTGTGTGTGTGTGTGTGTGTGTGTGTGTGTGTGTGTGTGTGTGTGTGTGTGTGTGTGTGTGTGTGTGTGTGTGTGTGTGTGTGTGTGTGTGTGTGTGTGTGTGTGTGTGTGTGCACGTATGCATGTGTTGTTCACCCGGATCTGTGGATTCGGCAGATTCTCCAAGCAAACAATGGCTCACTGTGCCTGAGGCTAGATTATAGCAAAGACTCCTGCCAACGGAACAAAACCCTACTCTCTGTCTCTCTCACACACACACACACAAACACACACACAAACACACACACACACACGTTACCCCTCCTTAACCTCATGTTCTCTTCCATGTTTTTCAGTTTCATTCAGCCTTCAGCATCCAGAAAACATGTCCAGTAATCTCCAACCTCAGAATTTAAATGTTTATGTTTTTAGCTACGACCGGGTTCATGTTGCCTCAGAGTCTCATGCCTCAACACTTGTGTGCTGAAACTGCGTGGGCTTATGAATTCAGCTCATGCTGTGCTGCTGCACTCTAATCTGTAACCTTTCGCTTTCTCCCTGTCCTTCTCCTTGTTGTTTTGAAGGTTTAATAAGAAATATAAGAGGGAGGACCAGAATGAGAAAGAAGGTGCAGAGGAAGAAGGAGAGGGCTCTGTACCTTGTATGCGTCCACCACCAGCTCGATAAGGTTTGGAGCCTGGAAGAGGCCTAACTTTCCCAGGTAGGAGCCGGGGAGCAAACGCACCAATTCCTAAAGAACAAAAGGGAGATGAGGGTAAAATAATTAAATACTTTGTCACCCTAACTATAAACTTATGGGGAAACATTTGAGTTATCAGACATCATTTAAATATTTGTTTCCTAAATCTAAAGAAGTTTTTGTTTCCCTTTCACTACCTTGAAAAACCTGTGTAAAAATGAACCCAATGACCCACATTTATCAGATTACCAATGTAATTGCCTAATGAAATTTAAAACGTGTGATGATGTTGTGTGGGAGAGATTACCTCGTACCACTTGTACTGCTGCTTCTCCACGGCAAAGATCGAGTACATATAGTTTTCAAGCAGTTTGTCAGACAACTGACCCATACTGGGATGATCCTATAAAGGAGACAAACAACCGACTAAATACAAAAACACATGTTTTTAGGAAGGCATTTCTGTTCTTCTCCTGATGTACCATACGAAGTTTAAGTCTTCTTTTTTTATATACAGAAGTTTTTCTAAAATCAATTGGTCCACACGAGTAAAGACAGTCTACATATGCGTGTAACAATGTTGGTTTTCAAGGAAGAGATTTACTTTTTAGAAAATGTACTTTTTTCTAGGTAAAGTTTAGATAGGAAGACCACTACTCGTACATTTTGAACATGAAGCTAATCCTTTCTAAAATTTGACAAATTAACACGTACATGTATAACACACATTGTATATTTTAGTTTGAGTGACAAAGGTTGACTATTATTTAATCTGCAATTGATTGATGTAACTTCCAGATTCTCACCATCGTGGTGCTGCCTGTGTAGACATTGTTCTCCAGATGACACTGGCCGTCGTGTGGCGTCACTATCCCTGCCAGCCGGCTGTCCAGGGCGAGGTGAGACGGCTGGTCAGTCATCAGGAGCAAAAGACGTTTGGCCTCGGGTCGCCAACCCACATCTCTCTAGAGGAGAGACAGAGAGGAATCAGGACTGTGTAAATGTGCTCTGTTTCTGGAGAGGAGTTTTATCGATTCTCTCATTTTGACCCCCTTATATCATTACATTTACTCAGACTGATGTGGAAAATATGTGCATGCTTTATATTTTTGACTCATGTGGTGAAAAACTGCAAATTCAAACATTTTACTCATCTGAGCTTCATTAGTTCCCCTGGTGATCAGCTCTTTCTGTAATGCCAAATTAAAAGCATGCTGTAGAAAATCCCCACCAGTCACTGACTCTCTTTCTCTTGATGCCTGTGGCTCGTCAGTGTGAGAAAAATACTGAGTGAGTTTACAATTAGGCCTGACATCATGGAGAGTTTATTTATAGTGATGACCACTGTGGTGTTTCCCTGTTGGCTGGTTGCTCAGGCCCCCCTGTGTGGTGTGACTCTGGCCCTCCTGCAGCCTGCAGTAGTACAAGCAACCGTGTGTGGGTGTATGTGTCAGCCATACCCGGGCAGTGGTGTCATTACTTAGTGGGATTCCAGGGGGAACATCCAATGCTAAGTGCCACAATCTCCCAGAATAAAAGCCTCTTTCACCGGCATGCAGACTTACTCCCAAATTTGGGGTTATGGCTCTTTTTTTAGAACATATTCAAGCCTCAAGGGAACTGAAAGAAGTTTTCCCTAACTCACTTTCTCTTTGCATTCTGTGTAACTGAGCCTGACTTTCCACCATCTGTATTTACACACCTGGCAGACAGCAGCTTGCAGCATGGCATCCAGTCCCCCCTCAGGTGTGTCCATGTTTCCAGATATGCGCTGGCGTTTGATCACACGCGTGAACTCGCTTATATTTCCAGTCATACTCAGGACATGGTGGAAGCCATGGGCTGGACGACAGCGGATCTCATAATCACTGTTGAGACGGTGGAGGACGTTTTTAAATTGCTACATTCAGGAATGTATAACTCAGGACGAATGAATGTCAAAAGTCTGTTTATTGTTTCTGTCTCGAAACGTTCAAATTCCTTCCCAAGTCACACAAAATTGGAAGCAACTAAGGGAAGAAGCATGCTTTGATGAATTTTACATAAGAACTCTTTCACCACTCTTCTTGGCTCATTAAAAGAAGAAGAAGTTGGCTTGGAAATATAACAAGGCGAACTGTGAAGGTGTTAAATATCTATTCTTCTCATAGCAGGAAAATGGATAACCTTGTTTCTTTAAGCAATAAATAATCTGTTGTGTGTCTTACCTGCAGGGGTTGCTGATCTTGGATGGATGGACGTTGATGTAAGGAGAGACAGGCTTGTCCACAAACGAGCCAAAACCCAGCTGAAGGTCCGAGGAGTGCTCCGTCATACGAAGAGACAGTGCCACACCCACTGTCTTCAACTGAACCACAGAACAAACAAAGAGGTAGGTGGACGCAGAATGGGAATCCGAGGGAAAGTAAAGGACAATAGGAGACGTAAGTAGAAAGGGATGAAGAAGGAGAGGGTTAGATAAGGCAATAAGTCATTCATTAAAGTCGTTAGTATAAGCTTATTTCTTATTTATTCCAAGACCAAATGTAAGAAATGTAATCCAAGCTAATCCAAAGACGAAATACCAATCTGTTATCTGCTTGTATCTAACTATCATACAATGCAGGAGTTTGTGTACAATGTGTAATGATTTATACTTAAGTTTAAACCTTTGAAAATACACTCTCTCCTTTAGAACAGTAGGAATATAAAGCTTCAGCAATGAAGGAAACTGATGAACACCCACATGATCAAGGTTTTCTTGCATAGAGGCCGACACATCAACCAGGTAGTACAGATCCACAGGATAACGCTTCAGCTGCTTCACAGCCACCACTACACTGGCCTGTGAACCTATAGACATACACATAGAGACATAATAAAATAATTAGTTTCAAAACTTTACCCCCGATGATCTATGACACGCAATGATACATTTGCATTAGAGCCACAAATCCAGCCCTACCTGGTCTGAGGGTGACGCTGATGTCTCGTGGGGATACTTGAGTGCCGCTGATGGTGGTGTTGACCTCCACCTTGATCTCTGACTGCTCCATGAACTCAGGCTCACAGCCTCTCCTGAGCAGCTTCACCGGCAGGTCGCAGCGCTGGCTCGGCACCGCTCCATCCAGAAAGTCCTAGAGGTCACACAAGGTCAAGAGATGAAAAGGTCCGTTTTGAATCTTCTTCTGATATAATTCATTTTCAGAATTCAATAACAGCATTTTGAATTTGATGCAGAAAACTAAACACACAGGAGAAACAGGAGAAGTACGTCCGTCTGTGAGAAACACGGGATTGAAAATAATGCAGATACAGTTATGGAGGTTACTACTTCTTTCAACAGAAAACTGACAACTGCTATCAAGATTAAATTTGTGTTTTTATGGCTTTCCCTGCGGCTATAATTTGTCCTGTAAAAACTGTGAATACCAGAAAGTTGCCAAGTGATTTCCCAGGATTTCCCTAACAGAGTTTTCGTTGACACAGAATGTCATTGGCAAGATGTGATCATGCATTTTAACAAGCGCTATACCTGCTAACTCCTCAGTCCTTGTCTAATTCTGGCTCTGTGACGTTATGTGTGTAGGAGGTAAGCGAGGTGGTGTTGGAGTGCTTTCACACACCAGTGAGCCACTTAATGATGTCGGTTTGGGTTTAGGGTACACAGGATGGGAAAGCACCTGAAGTCTGTAAACACACACATGTTGACGTTTGGTCTAGACGTTGTATTTTGTGTGTGTGTGTGTGTGTGTGTGTGTGTGTGTGTGTGTGTGTGTGTGTGTGTGTGTGTGTGTGTGTGTGTGTGTGTGTGTGTGTGTGTGTGTGTGTGTGTGTGTGTGTCTGTGTGTGTGTGTGTGTCTGTGTGTCTGTGTCTGTGTGTGTCTGTATGTGGGGCTAGAAGTCTTTACAGCTTCTCAGGGCTTATTCAGGGTGGGCTCTTTACGAGACACACTGACAGACAAGCCAGAAAGCAGATACACCCCAACACACTTTAAAACAAATGCAGTGATATGTCTAAGCGCATAGACTAAACACATAGATAGAAAGCGCCTCTGTCTCTGTGGCCTGCGGCATGAGAAAGCACGCACAGAAACATTCACACACAAACAGGTCATAGGGCAGGCCACTAAGCCCGAAAAATACACATTATATTCGCATCTGTGGATGGCATCAAAGCTTTGGTGTGTCATCTGAGGAATGCTGCTGAATGTATGCCACGTTCTTCCTCCCCCCCCCCCCCCCCCCCCCCCCCCCCCCCGTCTGTCACACACATGTTTTAATACACATTCTTACCTCCTTGAAGCACCAGGCACACTGTGGTCCGCGCCTGAGACACTCTTTACAAGAAGTGATGCTAGGAGACCGGCACGCACTGTCACCTGCAGAGAGACAAAGAGGTTGAAAGTAAAGGGAAGGCAGCCAAGTACAATATGATGAAGAGTCTTTGATTAGCATATGAAAGACTGTGTGTGTCAGCACTAGCCATGCAGGCTTGAGCCTGTGGATATTTAGAGATCTCATTCAAACTTTTGATGATAGAAGCACCACTAAGCATCTCATGTAAGGCTATTCAGTCAGCTGTCTAGTGGGAAAACCGCTGTGAGTGTGGGAACAGGTGCTTGAGTTGTTGGAGTGGAGCAATGGATCATTTCCCACCAAGGATTTCATCTTGAATCAATGAATGATACGTACTCACAAATGATCAATTCAATTAAAATTAGTCAAGTGACCAATCAGTCATGCAAGATACTTTTTTGCAACTGTAAGGAAAAAATGCAGCATGATGTACACACCAAGATTTTACAGAGTGACGAAAGAAAAAAACATGAACCTTGACTTTAATTGTGTGGGGTTAATAATTAATTGAAGTGATTCATGTCCTAAATCCAATTGTCTGAGTCATTTCAGTGAGCTACATCCTTTGAATGTAGGACAGAGAAATGCTGCAGGTCCTGGCATCAATAACAAGCAGCTTTGACCCAATTAGGTAAAGCGTTTAACTTCTAATTTTAGCTGATCAATACATGCTGAAACAAGAGGTTTACATGGTATGGGCTATTGCTGAGGGTTAAGAGGTTTCGATTCAAAACCCCGTTTAGGTTATTTTAAATGAAACCGTTTTAAAAACCTGGCTGCTTGCTTCAAAGTCTCTCTGAAATATGCAATAATTACAGAAATTAATCATAAAATTCTCATAAATTGGCTTCTTTAAAGGGGAACTCTTTATTTAGAAAACATATCTGTTGGGGAGTGCTTTACATTAAACACTTTCAAAACCATCGACCCCCTGCAGAGAGCACAGCTGGTGTCATCTTGAGATGATACAAGTTAATTGCTGGGATATGATGTAATTGGCCCTAATGAGCCTCCCTACTCACCGGCACTGGAGTCTTCTGCGCAGACAGCAACCACCAAGCAGTAGAGCAGGAGACACAGAGGGACACTTCCGTATGTGCGGAGCCAGGAAGTCATATTATCCTATCCACACCGGGAGGGCGACACAGGAGCAGAGGCTGTGCAGCTACTGGAGATGAACCGGGGGAAACCGGGCGTCCTGCGTCCGCTGCCACACCAACAAAAGCCGGGAGTGCCGGACCGAGCCGCGGGGCATTGTCGATCACCCAATAACCTTCTAATCCCGGGGAGGTATTCACATCCCTTTGGGTAAATCAGCTTATAAACGCGCTCCCCCGTTGACCACGAGAGGAGGGGAAGTAATCGGTCGGCTGTGGCGCAAGTCCCTCCATCTATTTCCTTTAAGCCGCAGGTGTGCGACGTCTCCCCCCGTCTGTCTCACAGCTGATGGTGAAATCTCATCTCGGGTCAGAGACCAGCTGAATTACACGCAGGAGCACCAGCGCCGGCACCAACATCCTGAGTGTGTTATAAACGCTGTAGGCTACTGACTCAGGCAGGAGGTGCCATGAAACGTCGCTCTCAGAGAGGGGAGGGAACAGAAAGGTAGAGAGACAAATAAGGGGAGAGAGAGGTGGAGAGACACACAGAGCTTACTACTAGAAGTTGAGCATGGCCTTGAATTGATGTTTATATTGCCTCTTCAGGGAGCCATTGCACACTAAGGGCTCCTGTGTGTGGGGACCTGTGTGGATGGATGTTGGGGTAAAGGGGGTGGAGGTAAAAAAAAAAAAAAAAGCTCTTGCAAAGGGGTTCACAAGCTGGTTCTAAGGAGGAGGAGGGGGTTTGAGTCCATTGTGCACAGATTCCAATGACATGGAGTAACCTCGCCTCGCCAGCTGCTCCACTGGGCAGGAGCCAGAGGCTTACTAAACAACTCAACATTTTAAGCTTGAGGAAAACACAGCCGCACAAGGACAAAGACACATAGTCTTCCATCTTTGGCCTGATCATATAGGCTTTTCTCATGTGGTCTATTGATAAAGTAGACATGTTTTCCTTGGCATGCAGCCTAAATAGTGACTCTGAATGTGCCAACAAACCTTCTCAACCACTGCACCACTCACACTCAAACAAGTCCCTTATCTACTGTGTTTGACTCCATCTGTTTACCTTTCATTCGTTCAAATAATTTGTCAAATGGGGATTTTAGAGTGGGAGTGCCAAAACACCTCCCTGTCTGTGCCCTCTTAGCAGTCACTCTCAATTATGGTAATTATGCAAACACACCCCACACTGTTTTCTAAGTGTGTGAAACATCTCTCATATTGAGATTCCAACCCCCTGCACTCATATACCCTCCTCCCTGCCAGAGGACAAGTCTCCTCTTTCTGGGCATGGATGGGGTGCTCTAGAGAACAAATTATGGATCAGTTCTTTGCTGAGTAAACTTTAATGGACTCAAGTGTAAACACTCTCTCGAGCCTGTCAATACTGGTCAACATCAGAATCTTAATGACAACTGTCAACGTTGTAAGGCTGACACAAAACACTCTTCTTCTAGATCATTCCTCCCCCACCTTTTTTAACCTCTGTGCCCTCTCTCTCTCTCTCTCTCTCTCTCTCTCTCTCTCTCTCTTTCTCTCTCTCTCTCTCTCTCTCTCCCTGTGGTGTGTTTGTGTTAGCAGTTGGCTGCGCTTTCCATCACGCTGGTCTGCTCTCATCCCAATCCAACCACTCACTCACACAAACACATTTTTATTTCATGTCCATTTTCGAACCCACAACTCCCCCTCTGTAAAACCTGCCGAACTTTCTTTCCAAATCCCCCTTTTAACAGTCAACTCATCTCAATGAGTTTCACTTACTGATGTATCTCCCACTCTCTTTTTGCCAAAAATGTTTTGTTTAAGTTGATTTGCGGATAAGCAAGGGGTCAACGGCGATGTGGAAGCCAAGTGGGGATTCCCAATGCACAGATCCAAACCCACCTATTTCTGTTCGTGTTTCTTTTATTTCTTTTTTATTGTTGCAGACGGATGGTTAAGTGTGTGTTTGTGTTGAAGCGTATAATAATGTATTCTTATATTATTTATTTTTATACTGGCTATGTTTTATCGTTTATTCCTATGTTTATACATGATAAGATAATACAACAGTACTGTATGCGATACTTTAGACTTTCCTATATACAATATGATACACAATACGATACGATACAATATAAGATACGATTTCCGATACCATATAAGATACTATATACAATACGATATAAGACACGATATACAATATGATATATGATACGATATACGATACAATTTAGGATACGATATATGATACGATATACAATACGAGTTGCTTCAGGATCCCCGTTGGACATCTGTTCTAATCTTATCTGAAGCAAATTGAGTTTACGTTTTATAAAATATGCAATATAAGTAAGCTGCTATTACCGTTTGTGTGACTCAGTGTCATCTGACGTATCTGGGAGCCTAAAAAACGCACAATAATGGATTATTTTGCATTTCGTCTTCTAAAGAAGTGCATTTTGTCATTATTTCATGGTTAAACAAATATCAAACAAAGTTCCCCTCTCGTACTTTAATATGTCATGGTCTGATATCTAACAAAATTCCCCTTTAGTAGTTTATTTCCATCCCCCACATACAGTGCATTAACATACACAAGCACACTGAATAGTCTTGTTTTTTGATCAAGCACAATTCAAGTAAAGCTTCAATAAAAACTGGGCAAAAACTAAGAGGAAATTAAAAGCTATATAAATAGAATATAGAGTGACAATTGACTCAGATAACTAAAAATAGACAGGAACCTTTTGAGTTCCTGTTCCTCAATTGGTATATCATGTATTTATTCTGATTAAGTGAAAGAGTATCCTCCTTGGAAATGCAATGTAGAACTGAAATTATATGTGGTGATAGTACGACCCAAGTGTTCGTTCAGACAGTCACATGGAGAGTCCTATTGTTCCTGTTGTAACCACTTTAATCATTTAAATGTCACAATGGCAACAATACAGATCGTATAGTTCTGCTGTTTGTCTTTTGGGAAATGAATGTGCATTTGTTCTTCATGAATAATGTATTTGTTGACCTTCAATACAGAGCGGTGAGCATAGAGATAAACCATTTAGAGAGAAAATGTTTTACATACTGCAAGGTAGGTACTTCTTCAGCAAATGAATATACCAGACAAAAAGATACATTTTCTAGTAACAAAAACAATGTGGAGTTTATTCATTTTTGATCATTTCTGACTTGAGTGCATCATCGTATTTGGGTTGAATTTAATCTAAAAATGCTCTGGTTCGAATTGATTCCACACTTTTGTATGGATGTCAGTTTTCTTTGAAAATGTGCCCTGCAACAGACTACAGTCAGGTCCATAAATATTTGGACATTGACACAATTTTCATTATTTTGGCTCTGTACCCCACAACAATGGATTTGAAATTAAACAATAAATGTGTACTTTAAGTGCAGACTTTCGGATTTATTTTGAAGCTATTTACATCCAGTTCAGGTGAATGGAGTAGGAATTACAACACAATTTATCCAGGGTATCCCCTTTTTAAGGGTCCAAAAGTAATTGGACAATTGTGCCTGGTGTGTGATATTTCCTCATTAGTTCATTTACAAGGAGCAGAAAAAAGGTCTACAATTAATTTCAAGTGTGTTATTTTAATTTGGAATGTGTTGCTGTCAACTATCAATATGAAGTCCAAAGAGCTGTCAGTATCAGTGAAGCAAGCCATCATTAGGCTGGAACATAAAAAAAAAAACATCGGAGACATAGCAAAAACATTAGGTGTGGCCAAATCTACTATTTGGTACATTCTTGAAAAGAAAGAATGCACTGTTGAGCTCAGTAGCACCGAAAGACCTGAAAGAACATAGAAGACCACTGTGGTGGATGACAGAATAATTCTTCTCCTGGTGAAGAAAAAGCCCCACACAACAGTTTTCCAGATCAAGAACAATCTCCAGGAGGTTGGTGTATCTGTGTCAAAGTCAAAAATCAAGAGAAGACCTCACCAGACCCTTCCACATAGGAAGGCCACAGTATAGCTCGCTAAAACCCATTTAAAAGAACCTCATGATCCAAAGGGTACTCCTCATCAGTGAAGCATGGTGGTGGTAGTGTTATGGCGTGGGCATGTCTGGCTGCCAATGAAACTGCCTCCCTTATATTTAATGATAATGTGACTGCTGACAAAAGCAGCAGGATGAACGCTGAAGGGTTTCGGGCAATATTATCTGCTCATATTCATCCAAATGCTTCAGAACTCATTGAGCGGCACTTCACAGTGCAGATGGACAATGACCTGACGCATACTGCAAAAGCAACCAAAGAGGAATTTCTGCAAAGGCCAAGTCAATCACCTGACCTGAATCCAATTGAGCATGCATTTCACTTGCTGAAAACTAAACTGAAGGGAAACTGCCAAAAGAACAAGAAGGAACTGAAGACAGCCGCAGTAGAGGGCGGAAAGAGCATCAGCAGTGACGAAACCCAGCGTCTAGTGACGTCTATGGGTTCAAGACTTCAGGCTGTCATTGGAAAAGATTTGCAACCAAATAATAAATATCACAATTTTATTTATGAGTATGTTACTTTGTCCAATTACTTTTGGTCCCTTAAAAAGGGGATACCACATACAAAATGTTTTGTAATTCCTACACCATGCACCTGATCTGGATGTAAATACCCTCAAAATAAAGCTGAAAGTCGGCACTTAAAGCACATATGGAGTTTCAAGTCCATTGTAGTGGTGTACAGAGCCAAAATAATGAAAATTGTGTCAATGTCCAAATATTTATGGACCTGACTGTAGGTTAAGCGATTGTTGAAAATGCTGTTTGCTACTGAAGACGTTTTTCGTTACTGGAGGCCCCTACCAGGAGGTTAAAAACGAGTGAGGATGTAACGGTCCGAAAATAACAACAAGATAGATTCTTTTTAAATTATGGATAGCCACAATCATAGGAGGTCACTGAGTAAATCTCTAAACATTAGACTGGTAACAGAGAGTCAAGACTTCTGGGCACTGATCTCTGTCCTCTCTCAGACTTAATCTAGATTGTTTTTATGCTTTGAGCTTAAAATCATGCCAGCATTATTGTTTGTTTGTACACAAGAGTTTTCCCATTGTGAGACTGCAGTAGCCATAAACCCTGTGGTTACTGTTCAAACAATGCTCATGCAACTCCACCCAACATCCTCCTTCATCTTTCACTATATGAAACAGTTATTAAAGTTGAGGTTAAATATTTCATATGTTTCACTACCTACCATTATGAGGCTTTTTTTCCTTCATTTGATAGATGTTTGAATTGAAATGTAAATCTGAGAGTTCGAACAAACAGCATCAAATTGTTCCTTTGTGGTTTCATGGTTGGAATAGTGGAATTCACGTGAATTCGGAAAACATCCGTTTGCTGCGTTGTGGACATAACCAAGGAAACCCCGTGGTTCTTAAAATGACAATCTGTGGTCATGCATTTGCGTACAGTGCAGACACCTACGCTTCACTCAACCAACAGCATGACTGTCAGCACATAGCAATCACCCCAGGACCACAGTGACCCATGTTTTTGTTTTTTCTTTACAGCCGTTTAGTCCCATGGAAATTCAAATTCAGTAAGAAATCTCCCAGATACTCAATTCTTTTAGGATCTGATTAATTTACGAAAATACATTTAAGGTCATCAGTAAAATCTCACTCAAATTTTGTGATAATGGTTTAGACATTGGCTAAGCTAAAACATTAAACCTACTGTATGAACCTGTCTTATATTTGTATTAGGCCATTATATGCTAAGCGTATTTTGTAAGAACAAAATCATGATCATCATAATCAATATCTTTGGAGAATTTGAAAGTTAAAAGTTGGTTGAACAAGAGAGTAACAAATACTTTTACATTTGTTCAGTATTTGCATTTGGTCAGTGCTTACTTGGATGACGACTTTGATGTCGTTATGATCTATGCAAAAAACATGGGATGAAATATAAGGGAAGGCAGGAAAGAGATGATAAGCTTTTTTTTTAAATGCAGGTCTTGGTGAGAAGATCTGAATTTCTCCCAACGGCCAAGTGACGGAAGCCAGTCTAAGGTATTTACTCAATCAATCAATCTGATAAATACATACCTTTTTTAACAATATTTCATATAGATCCTTACTAACGGAATATGAAGTGTTAGATAAAATGCTCTCTCTAGATTCCTCACATTGAAACCATGTCGGATGGCTACCTGTTTCAGCCCCCTTTGCAGCACATTTCCAAAACACTCACTCACTTGTCCTTGAAATGTGAAAGTGAAATGCTTGGGAAGCCTGGTTGTCCTCATCACTGCCTTTCCCGCTCACCAGGGAGTCTTGGAGAGTCCCTGATTTTCTCACCCACATCCTGGGTGCCAGCCACTGTGCAAATGTAATGCTATCAAGGCCAACAGCGCTGCTCTCCGGCTCAGTGCCAGCCTGACCATGAGAGAGAAAGTGAAGTCGAGCGTGGAGAGGTGGGAGGGAGAAAGGTCACTTGTCTGAAGGACTTTCTGCCACACAGCTGTATTCAGGGGAATAACGTCTTGAACTACAGGGCTGCAGCAGGGAGGAGAAACAATGATATACGTCCTGTGGTGCACACCCACGCTCACCACTCCTCTGAATCTCCACCCAGTTCATATTTCCCTGACACGACTGTGCTGTGTTTGACGTGAAGTTGTGAGGAAAGTAGCTTGATTTCCAGGTAACACACCCACTGCTGCAAATGACTAACTTCGCCAGTGTTATTGTGTCCACTTCTAACTCAGTCCCATCTAGTAATGACGAGTCCTATTCCCAGAAGGCCACGCAATAACAGGTTAGACCTGCAGAAATAGTTGGTTTCAGTGTGTATTATGGTCATTTGGACACAAGCAAAGTTCTTTAAATAATGGTGAAAGAAAAAAGTTATTTTTTAGTTCATTGGGTTCAACTTATGGCTGTCTTTTTATTTCCTGTTACAAAAAGAGACAAAGACAAACACCTGGAAAACAAAAGGGAATACAAGGATTTTTGTGGCCTTGTTAAAACTTGAACGAAAGGGATTCAAGTAAAATATAACATCTTGGCTGGGCGTCATTGCAACAGATGTTGAAAGCAGTGTCATTGGGATGATGATTCAGGGGAAACCCATCAAATTATCATCCTTATCAGTTTTGTGGTCCACCTTCTCCCACTTCTCAGAAAACACTTCCTGTTATTTCCCATGGTAGCTGATACCAAGTAGCTTCTGGTCTCTGAACAATAACCAGATTATCGAGAAAGATATTGATATCCTACAGTTTCCCATTCATCAGTTTGTTTTTAAAGAGCGAGATCAAAAGCATTTGTTACTGGCTGATTTCATAGTTTATACAGTAACAGCGCCTGGAAAACAGATGAACACCGCCTCGGCTCACCAAAATCTGTACGTGGCCCCACTTCTACCTACAATGTGTCTCTGATTTCCCCATGACACACTCACTGACAATGTTACGTCATGTGAAACCACCTCACTGTGTCACATTATGCTTTGTCCTAATCTTCCCATTGTATTTTTCTTTACCAAACCAATATCAGTGACAGTTTCACATAGCTTACATCAATATTTAACAACACATAAAGTGCTATGTGAATTTGACACGAATAGATGAAATCGTATTTTACATTTAGTTATATAGTAAACATCAGGTCTATGATGATCAATTAATATCAAAAAGTGTTTTGTTTTCAACCAAACTGATTGTAGGTCAGTAACATTAAAGATTAAAAACCAAGCCTGAATCTTGTTGTACTTATGGACTCAAATGTTATAATCCACACAAACAGAAATCACTTAAGCCTACCTTAACGTAAGATATATCAACAATTACATGACTTACGCCGCAGCAGGAATTATAAATCATTCATTAGTCTTTTGTAGGCTTACTGTAACGCTTGACGCTGATTAAGTCTTCACTGAGAACAGAAAATCACATCCCTCATGTTGTCAGATCTTTACACTGGCTCGCTGTTCATCAGATAATTGACTTGCCTCTTGTTTTGGATTCATTTTTTGTTTTGTATTAAGCATTTAGTATTCCCTTGTTGAAGGTTCAAAGGTTTTCTCGTCATGTGCACAACAGCTACAGTGTAGTTGTTGGCAATGCATATCTTGCATGTCTCAGGCCCTGCCAAGAGTGCAACACACAGTTTACTGAAAATGTCAAATAAATAAGGAGGTAATAAGGTTTGTATCATAAAAAGTCTTGGCAGTTGATGCGGATGTGATGACAGAGAATTGTGTTTTGAGTGTTGGAAGGGAGGGGTCTGAGTAGATTTGTGCTTTTGTCTCTGTGTGATATCATATGTATGTACTGTACTGAAGTTGTGTCAGGCCAACAATTACAGTACATCAACATTCTGGTAAACGGCAGCTCCAGAAAGCTATTGCATCACCTCCACAACTGTGACTGGGAGTGTATTTCCATTCGTTAACTTACAGTATGTCTCCAAATAAGCTTAATGGCGTGTGAGTTGTGTATGTATGTGTGTGTCCCTCCCCCTCCCTTTGCGTCATTCATGGATGTGTCATATTCAATTCTCATTTTGCCGTTCAGCAGTTCCCTGATCTCCTTCATGTGGCCAGCAGAACTTGAACTATTAAATAATCGGCTGTGAGAGAAGAATAGGGGGGGGATTGTTAATTAAAATAAACTGCTGCCATCAGTATCACTATGAAACTCTTTGCGGTACGCTTGAGTCAGCTAATGTGTGTGTAGTGATTCAGTCTCTCTGTTTTATAAACACATGCATACAAACACACAGCCGCTGTAGTGGACTTTGTACTGACGTCCTTCAGGAGAGCAGGGAGTTTCCTTCCAGGGTAAAATACTTTCTGATTCATTCAGGGGTGGAGAATAAAAATGTCAAGGCAAACTTTTCATCCTAAGCGCACACACTCGTGATTTTCAGCCACATCTGCATCACACTGTATGATGTGTGTCGTAGGTAAAGTCACAGTGAAAATCAAAAGGCCAGATTAAGTTGACGAGATTGAGATGAAATGCACTTGTATAATGGATATACTTTTTAGTAGCAGCCTTAAAGCACAAATCCAATGTCTAATTCAGCTTGAACACTTTCCAAGTTGTATTAGAATAGATGCACAGTCATTGATCAATGCAGAGTCAACCTTCTGCTACACTGCAGTGTTCCTCATCTTTGATCTGCAGCTGCTGTTAATAAATATTCCTGTTGTGGACATTGGTGACATTGACTGTGTGACAGGGCCCTCTTGTGGTGCCACTTGGCAAACAGAAGTCATGACAGGATGAGAGGAAAAGGGACAAAACTGTCCTGGATCTCACATCCTCTTCTCCGTTCGTCATGGTTAGTCATGCTAACAAAGCGGTTCAGGTTGAAAACACAAAGAAGTGGAGGGGTGTGATTGCTTTTGCTCAATTGTTAACATTGATGTTGACTTCATAGAATCAGGTCGAAGCTCAGGGTGCAGGACTTCTGAGAAGGTTCAGTAAACACTTGATTTTAGTGAAAATAAAGTTTGTCTTGACCACACACGCATTATATATGAGCATGTTTTAAAGGTCTCAGATGTCTGTAGTGAAGCTGAATCAGGACAGCTCGCACTCTGCTTACTAAGTCATTCATCTGTCCGTCCATTAGAGGCCAAGAGGGATGCAGAGTGGCTGCTGTTTAGGTGTACAACCTCCTTACGCAGGATGGAGAGACAGAGAGATCCAATTTCACTGTGACTGGAAGAAAAAAAAGAGGCCACTGACTGTGCACTGGGACTCTCACAAACCTTACCACAGCACTTGCATTTGTGCATCTTTGCATGCATGTGTGTGTGTGTGTGTGTGTGTGTGTGTGTGTGTGTGTGTGTGTGTGTGTGTGTGTGTGTGTGTGTGTGTGTGTGTGTGTGTGTGTGTGTGTGTGTGTGTGTGTGTGTGTGTGTGTGTGTGTGTGTGTGTGTGTGTGTGTGTGTGTGTGTGTGTGTGTGTGTGTGTTTGCGGCCCCTGCTGTGAAGTGTTTAATAGTTAATAAGAGCTGTGTTTACTTGGCAGAGCTGCTGCCCACACAGCATATGCTGCTCTAATGCTGAGAGCTACAACTTTAGAAATACAGGAAATTGATACAAAACAGTAGTATAAATATTTGAACAGAAAGAGTACCACAGTTGTTTGAGAACAATTTAGAAAATATTAAATGTACTTTTTTAAAATAGTGGAAAAGTGATAAAAATACCAAGAAAGATGTTTTTTAATTACCACTGTTGACAAAGATCAATTCTCCCATCCAGCTCATAATTCAAGTTGAAGTGTAATGAAAGCTATGAAAGCAACACATACAAGTCCTTTTATGAGGATCATTTTTCTCTCCACACACAAAGTTGTCACAAAATATAATGAATCCTTCTAATCAATTGGCCTCTTAATCAATATGTGTCCCCACGAGATCTTCTAAAGCGCTAACATATTGCATCTGTTTGGCTTGCTATCCACTTCCACTGCTCATTAAATGAGAAAGGCAAATTTCGAGTACAGACATTTGGAAACTTGATTTTCATATTATGCAGCTTGGATCAAAGCACCACAAAACCAAATGTAAAAGAGACTGGTGTACAGTCAAATATGCTGTAGGACATGGTACCCAATAAATAAAGACTAACATAAAGAGTTTAACAGTAAAAGCATTTAAAAAAACACGTACACGGTGGGTCATGTATGGACATGCAACATGTTTGTCTGTTGAGATGGATTTTGCATTCATTACCGTAAAATATAAGGGTGATGATGTGACAGCAAAACAATCACCTCTTACTGACGGATGAGCCAGCTCTCATTATCCAAAGGAGGGAACAGAGAGAGACACATGAACAAATAAAATGTGAGGAACAAAAGCACAACATGCAAAGAGGCGACAGACAGGCATGACTTGCTAATAGACGTGCAGGTGCAGAGGTGTCCTCTCCAATTGTGCTTCAGTTTAGTGTCGGTTCCCTGTTGAACTCTTCGTATCTGACACAGCTGCAGTTTACTGAGAGCTGATAAGTTGCTGCTGCTGTTGTTTCTCTTTGCAGTTTGATTAAAACACTGAACTATTTTCTACTTATCTAGATTGATGAAATAAAAGTTAACTACAATTTTATCTTACGAAATTCACCAGGATGATTCACACAGTGTAAGAGTTCTTTCTTAGAAGTTGAAATTGTAATTTTGTCGTACCTAAATGCAGAAAGGATGCATTATAGGACCGATAACTTTAATAAAATGGATGGGTTTGAGGTTTAACACTGTTGTCTGACTACTGAATATTTACAAAAGTGAATACCTCCCTCTCTTTAATAACTCTCTGTATGGTTCAAACAGTATACTGAGTATCAGCAGAATGCCTACAAACTGCTGCAGCCTTACTGTGATATTTTAACACACATTTGACCTTCTAACAAGCACCTTTTCTCTCTGATTAATGACCTTAATAAGTAGGAGAGTACAGTGAAAACCGTGCCCGCATTGATTTACTATAATGACAACGTTTATACCTTTTTGTATTGTTAGCTGCTCGACTGAGACTGTGTGTGTCACAGGGAGGTATTAAATGAATGTAAGACAATACACACTACACAGCCACATACAGTATAGCCCCACAATATGAGAAATAAACTCAATGCAAGGAAAACATCAACTTTGACCTAGTAGATCTGAGTGAACTAGAGTAAATTGAAGGAATTGTTTGACATTTTAACAATTTCTCAGCTAAGTTATTGTAAGAAATGAAAACATGCATTTCAAAAAACCTTAAAGTAATTTAGTGAGTTTTAGAAACCGGCTGGTTGTTTATCCCTTTAGTCTTCATGCTTAACTAAGCTTAAAATAAGATCCGCAGACACATTTCCCACATAACTCTTGGCAATGACTTGGTGTTGGCCCACAAATAGTTCATTCTTAAAGTAAAGCTTTGTTCTTTAACCAGTTTTCCTTTTCTCCACATCCTCTCCATTTCCGTTTCAGTTGTGCCTTACTTCTTTCTGTTTCACTTTCCCACTGCTTTGTTCGCTCACAGGAAACAAAAAGAGAAAGTTGTCACATTTAGAGGCTTTCTCACCTTCTTCTTTGACTCTAGTTTTTTTTTCTTTTTCTGGAGACTGGGAGTGAAACCAACCCATCTGTGAGTTCAAGGGCATTCCTCCAGCAGTCTTCTGGCACTGACTACAGCAACATGCCCAGCAGTCGGAAGAAATGCCCATTTTCACACTGCATGCTCAATGCCTGAGCCAGCACACACACACACACACACACACACACACACACACACACACACACACACACACACACACACACACACACACACACACACACACACACACACACACACACACACACACACACACACACACACACACACACACACACACACACACACACACACACACACACACACACTATTGTGACAACAGTGTATTGCAACACAAGTTGCATGGGAAATGACTGCCCTTCTGCATGCTTTTCCTCACAGATTTTTTAACATGAATGGACCAAACACCAAACTTTCTTTCTCCCTCCACACACTTGCTTACAGACACACACACTCACATGAACACGCACACACTAATTAGTCATACCACATCCCCTTTTCTCACAAGCAAATCGGTCCTTTTGGTTAACCTTAACTGCAAAAGGCACTAATTAAGCGAGCCACCCGTGTGATGTTTGACCTTTCATGACCAACATTGTCTCACCGTGTGCTTATCAAGTTTGCTGTCCTATCCAGAGCTGACAGAGGGAGATCTGGCTACAGCTTTGAGTCAGGAGGTGAAAGCAGTGCAGGATGGAGTGTAGTCTACTACAGTACAATGTTTATAGAAGACAACATTGAGACAAAGAAAGAGCAAAAAAGACAGTAAAGGAGAGATGGCTGTACAGTGTAGTGTCTTGAATTGCTGTGAAACCCAGAAGGTGAATTGATTTTAGAATTGGTTTTCTCTGTCAGAGCTCACATGGTATTGACTGATTGCATAATCTCTCTTCATCTCGTCCTCCTCTGCTTTCTCTTTCATCCTTCAGCACCTCTCTGCTTCATTCCTCTGCTCTACCCATGTCCTCCATCGTCTTTCCACTCCTCTTTCTACACTGCCTTGCTTTGCTTCCTTACCTTCTCTTGCTTTTCCTGCCAACCTCGTTCCATACACACACATAGACACACACGGATACACACTATGCTCTCAGGTTCGCGCCCTTTCCCTAAGTCATCAGTAGGAACTGAAATACAATCTCTCCTCTCTTACTACAGCACTCCTGAACCCGAGAAAGAGAAAAAGTACAACAGGAAACAAGCAATAAGCATTTGTGTGTGTGTGTGTGTGTGTGTGTGTGTGTGTGTGTGTGTGTGTGTGTGTGTGTGTGTGTGTGTGTGCGCGTGTTTGTGTATTGGAATTGAAACATCTGGAGCACAGGATTGCCAGCTCCCATCCTCTGCTCCAACCGAGTAGAAAGAGCCATGGCTACACACCATCAAATATGTGTGTGTGTGTGTGTGTGTGTGTGTGCGTGTGTGTGTGTGTGTGTGTGTGTGTGTGTGTGTGTGGTGATAATGCTTCTCAAATACACATTTAATAATGCCTGAAAAATTGCTCAGTTTATTTCAGTGTGTGTGTGTGTGTGTGATAATGTGATACTGTGAGTCAATGAGGTCTGTGCAACAGGGTCTTCTCACATGGCTGACTGCAGTAGCAGACTGCTGTCTATGCTATTTGCATTCCAAAACTGCTTGTGAAAAACGTATATATCCTGTGGCCTGTTCGCGGTGTTATTTAGTTTCCTTTGCACTATACCATTAAGCATACAATAAAATACTCAATTTGAGGAAAGGTAAAATTTCAAAATGTATTTAACATTCAATTGAGGCTTAAACTGAAAATGGGTTCTACTGAATAAACTGTTTCAGGTTTGTGTAAATGCAGAAAATACATCACAATCGTAATACTTAGTTAAACATGTAGCTGCAGGTCATGAAGTAAACAACACTATGGAGGGAAACATTTTTTTTTAAACTTAAGAGATCTTATTTCTGCAGTGGGTGTTAAGCTCCTGTCCCTTGTGCACAACAAATGAAATTGGTGCAATTTACTAACAAAGGTGTAACGATCCAGCGTCAGAAAAAACCTTGTCAAAGCACTTCGAATATTCCTTGAGGAAAAGATTCACCAGCAGAGTCGCCTGTCCAACCTGATGCTGTCACACCTACACTGAGTCATCTGAGATACAAAGACAATCTCCAAGTTGCCCGCGGTGCCTTCGATCTCCCTCAGTCCTCCCGTCTCCCGGGAGCGATGACAGATTGACGTTTGCCGGTTGCTTCACTCATTATGGGCCGGCAACCATATATCTCCTAATGATGCAGAGCCACGCTAAGAATGGATGGCACCACTGAGAAGCTTATAATGGGCCTCAGGGGACACCGTAGTCCTTGCCACCTCTTCTTTTTATCCACTTAGCTGGATAGAAGTTTATATATCTTATATATATCTTCAATCTGCTGCCTTGGGCCAACAGTAAAGATATGTGTGTGGGAGAGCAGGATTGGTATGTGTCATTCTTTCCCAAGAGTCTCTGCTTTCTTCATTGTTATAATACAATACTGTGAAGTGCAGGAATGATCATCAGCATCTGAAATGGCTCAAATGAATCTCAGATTTCAATCATTGCTCTCAACTTCGCTCGTGAATCAGAGTTTAATGGGAAGGAGACAACAGCCAAACTGAAAACATTATAGCTCTAAAAAAAGTACACAAGTCTCGGTAAAGAGCAAGATGCCCATTCATGTGATTCAGTGAGACAAAGACACACACACACACACACACACACACACACACACACACACACACACACACACACACACACACACACACACACACACACACACACACACACACACACACAGTGCGATCCTGTCAGTGATAATATTTATCGAAATCCATTGGAGAATAAATGTATAATCTAACCTGCTGAGTGAAAGCTAAACAACTTAATAAAAATAAAGTTTAGATTGATAAATAAATCTGATGTTTGAAACTGCTTTCTTCTTCTTCATCCTGATTTTTGACTATTAGACTTGATAGAATAATTGTAAGTATCCTTGTTCACCTTTTTACCATCCGCATGTAGCACATATTTGAAGTAAAAAAGCTTCTGCCATTGTTGGGATAAATGCAGTGACTGTTCAAAATGTACAAGTTCGTAGACTACTCTCAAGAGCGACCGTAAAATTCTAGCAAGCAACGGAGCGCAAGTTGTACACAACATGCTGCTTGCAGTGTTACAGTTAATAGGGGTCCTCTCTCTATACACTACACACTGTGTACATAATGCATTATTAATAACTTTGTCATCTCCTATGATTTTCATTTCATAAGTCAGTTGGACAAAATAGACTGGAGTCATTATTCCCCAGTCGGATGCCATTACATCATGTTGTGTCATGACCTGAAGGAAGTATAAACTGAATATATCATTAAAAGAGCGGCAGTCAAATTGATGGAAAACTATGAGGAAATCAAGGTGGAAATATGCCATTTCTTAATGAGCAAACTAAAACATGCATTATAAACTGGTGAATTGAAACCTACTCAATGTGTAACCATTCCTTTAACCTTGAGTAACCCCTGCCTTAGAGGGAAAAAGACTACCCAGATGTATTTATAGTTTCAATATGGAGACTTCTGTCTGACATTTCTATCTGTCTTTGACATTTTGTCAATGGGATATTTATGGGGGCCAGAGGACCAGACTCTAAGCACTTTTTCTAACTCACTCAAGTGTACACAAAATGCTTCAGTCCTAACGTAATACCAATGATAGAAAATGAACACAAAACTCAGCTGTTGACCGTTAGAACAATAAAAAGGGGGCTGAAATGCTGGAAACAGAGGAGATGAATGGGTGTTGGTTTGAAAGGCAGTAAAGGAGAGAGAGAGAAATTCAGTGTCATCAAGTCTGCCATTGATTAGAAGCTACTGTACGCTTCAGGCATGGGGCCAAACTCTGCATCTCATCCCAGACTAATAAAAGTCTGTGAACATTAACTTTCTGTTGAAGCTGCTGCTATAAAACATGCTTATGTAACCAAATGTTCCAGAAACAATGACAGAGTGCCAAATTCTCAACGCCTCTTTCAGGCCGGAACAAAAGGGACTTGATAAAATCTCTTATTGAGTTTTTTTCTGGCAAAGGAGAAACATTTTCCTGGGTTTTACAATCCTTATAGATCCAGAAGTATACAAGTCTTTTCATTAGCATTTTAAGTTCTCATGAATTAAACAACAATCAACTTAATACTGGACGTTTGTTCTTGACCTTGGAAAATTGAATGCCTACTAATAGCTTCTAATACTTGCCTGTACTTCATCCCCGGCCATGTGTCCACAACACATGCACTGTTCATGTCTATTTGTGTAAAACTACACTGTACATGTTTGGAAAGTTCAAGGTTTATATTTTCATATATTCCTTTCATTTATTTTAATGTATTATCAGTAGGGACAAATGGGCTTTTGTCAGAAAGCCACTGTCTTGTTGATTTGAGCCTTTATTGGAATTGTTGACAATAAAATGTGGTTACTTTTCAGCATTAATATTTCTGGATCTTAAGCTCTCCACATCCAGTTCTTCTGTTCTTCCAGTGGTATATCTATTAGCCTGACACCGCTAACATCAATCACCTCTTGGTCTTACTGCCCCATAATAGAAGCCTTGTTGTGTCATGACCTGAGCAACATCAGGGGATCAGAGGATTTAAATTATGGATCGTCGGCTTGACATGGACAAATATGCACCATAGAAAATCCTTCTGCAGGCATCAATGGGAGACAATGAGAGAGACACAAGATTCAAAAGAAACAGAAGCAAAGTACGTCGATGACATTTTCATAATCCTCATGCTTATCCATCTTAAACCTGCTGTCATTGTACTCTCTGAAAAAGATACATGTAGGAACATAAAGTCAGTGTATTTCACCTACAGAGAGCCATTGAGTTGGTCATAACTTGAGAAAGAGTAACAAAACATGCCTCAACACATGGATGTAAATATCTCGGTTTTAATGTTGTCTGCGGCACTTCTTTTATCTCCAGAAGCTTAAAGGCTTCAGCCGACTAAGAGAATTAGAGTAGAGGGGTTATGAACGGTTTTCCATAGCCATTTTGAATATAAGAGGCAATGGCAATTGTTGTTAGTTCTTATGGTGATTACAAGCTTCAGTTGGGCCATAAAGTGGAGAGTGGACGAAGCTCCAGAGATAGAAGCTAGAAGGTTAGGCAGTTTTCTTTTCTGCAATTTGCTTTCCTACGACTTTTGTTTGAACATTCTTGTACAATTTTACACTCTGAATGATTGCTTAAGTTACGTTTCACATAGAAAAGGCAGCTGCTCTGACCTTTCTAAACCTATTCTATTTTTACGTTTCCAGCTGCTTCAAGAATCCTGGAACTGGTGCTGCCAACGTAACACTAAATGCAAACACACCCCTGAAATACTAAAGCTTATTGTTACGCTCTGCTCGAAGATCCAGCCTCCAGTTGAAGCTGCTTTTACCCTCTGTCGATAATTGATTGATGATCATTGATCAGTTCCTCTACATGCACAAAAATACACATACTTAGAAAGCGTGAATCATCAGATGTATGTTCATTGGGATGTGTTTTCTACCGGCTCGGTTTAAATGCTTTGATTTCTTTTATTTCAACTTAATATCATTGCTTTCATCTAACCTAATACAGTTTTGTGAAATCTGTTGACATAATACATTTAATTAAAGTCGACGTTTCAGTTTTTCAGTGGGCTGTCTGCGCACCACCTTGATTATTAAAAATAAATATATATAAAAATGTTTGAATTCTTTTTTTTTTGGATAGCACAGATTGATAGGCAGGAAAAGGGGTGAACAACACACTGCAAAGAACCACAAGCCAGAAACAGACCCATGGTGCTTGCTCCACCAGTTGAACCATCACAGGGATGTCAGGCTTTGTTTGCTGCTTAAAGATCCTCCCTTGTTTGTTCTGTGTGGAGTTAAACCCAAGTCATTGCTCTTGAATTGTCTACAAGTCATAAAAACCTTTTTTTTTTTAAATAGGTAAGAATGGAGTGCAACTTCATCCACGTTGGAACATTAATTTAACTCTTGTAGGTAAATACATTATGCAAACACTGGCTTGGTTGGCTTCTGCCTAAAAAACCAAATCCCAGCTTTGTTGCCATTTGTTTTTCCATGTTTTTTTTTCTGTGCCAGTTTGTTTATTGATTATTTTTGTTTGTACGATCGCTATCTTCAGGACCACCTTAATAATTATCACACTAAATATTAGAGGAGTAGCAGGATGGTCGTCAAAGCCGTGGTCAGAAACATGGAAAGCTCAGTGCGTACATACACTGGTTTCTATTGTTGGGCTCAGGAGGGTTTTCCACGTGAAAGTATTCAAATATGAGTTCTAGCCTCAAATGCAAGCCACAGTTGCTCCACTGACTTCCTGAAAGAGACATCCAGCCCCTACTCGCTGTGGAAAGGTGAGAAAATTATGGTTTATTCAGCAGTGATGATCTTAATGAAGTAAAATGTCAATTTTAGGTCGAATTTAAGCGTTAAGCTTTAGCACTTTAATGTAAATATGTGTTGAATTGAATTTAAATAGATGTGTTCTGCATACAGATTATTTCGGACACATTTATTTAGACAACAAAGTGTCATAATTGATTGTTTTGATAAGCCCCTGCCCCACTTTTTAAAAAACTGGAATGTATTTTATACAATGGAGTTGTTTCCCTTATTACAGAGAGGGTCACAACTAACAACCCTTAATTGTTCTGGTTGAATTAACAATGGTCCCAAGCAGATTTTAATAGATGAAGGTGGCTGGTAAACAAATGTGTGGGAGGGGCATTCTTAATTTTGTCAAATAATATCCTCTATATTACTTAACATAGAAAACATGTCACTTGCAATGTTAATATATCAACCCTATAGCACTATGTTATAGACACCAGTTTTAATAATTTGATCATGTTAAATCCGTAATTTGGTCTCGGTTGACAGGTCTAAAAACGATCAATACCAATAAGGCTTGACCATTTCTTACAATGTTGAAGAATCCAGGCAGAGGCCAACTCAAATGTCTTGGTTGTTTCATTCGTAAACAAACACATTGTGATAGTTGCTATAATTCCTGCTAAATTAAAGAGTGAGTTTACACAGTAGAAATACACCTCCGGAGCTGTCCTTTTCCCCAGAAGTTTTTATGTACAGAAGCTTGTACCTTTTTCTCTAACTTTTTGTTTGCTTCATGATCACATCCGTTTCTCTTCTGCTTCAACAGATGTTGGGACCTGACTATAAGAAAAAGTTGTGGTTAGCAAATATAGCAGCTCTATGCCTTATCTGCTCTACTGTTACAATCACTCTGTATTACGACCCTCAATCTCCTGCTAGCCAACCTACACCTACAAAGCCCATTGTGCTGCTGTGGTTCTGGCCTCTCGGTGTCCAGTTTGATCTCAATGGGTGCTTAACCCACTTCAACATTGATAGCTGTGTTCTGACAGATAACAGATCCCTCTACAGCGAAGCCAAGGGAGTCATTTTCTTCCACAGAGACATATCCTGGGGGTTAAAAAACATGCCGAAGGGTCCACGTCCGGCTTTTCAGAAGTGGGTTTGGTACCACGTTGAATCCCCGACGAATACAGCAAAGCTCCCTGGTCTCGACAACCTTTTCAACTTAACACTGAGCTACAGGAGAGATGCTGACATCAAGAAAGACAAACTGGTGTGCTGGATTGTCAGTAACAACAACGAACACACTGGAACAGCTGTGAGAGAACAGTATTATCATGAACTGTCCAAACATATTGAAATCCACGTTTTCGGTTCAGCCTTTGGAGGGCAGCGTTTGCACTACGAGGACTACTACTCCACCATTGCCAGCTGTAAGTTTTACCTGTCGTTTGAGAACTCAGTCCACAGGGACTACATCACAGAGAAGGTTAACGGGCCCCTCGTGGCCGGGACGGTCCCTGTAGTATTGGGTCCGCCAAGAGAAAACTACGAGCAATTCCTTCCCTCCGACGCCTTCATTCACATAAAGGATTTCCCTGACGCAAAGTCACTGGCACAGTTTCTGCTGGGCATGAACGACGAGGCGTACATGCGTTACTTTGAGTGGAGGAAGTTCTTCACAGCCAACCCTCATCTCCTGTCGCTGTACAACGAATTCCTTCAGCCAATCTGCCTCGCCTGCAACCGCATGTCAAAAGACTGGGATTTCCATGTAGTTCATGACCTTTATAAGTGGTACTTTAAGTGAAAATGTCAATAAAAACATCACTTGAAAGTGGCTCGGACACAAGTAGATTTATTACTAAATTCTCAAATATTGTACCTATAGCCGAGCACTTGTGGACACTGTCTTTTGTTTAAAGTATTTGTTAAAAGCTGGTTGTATTGGTCTAAATGACTAATTGTAAAGCCAACAAGCGGTACAATTAAGACAGTGATAAACTCCAGAATCCTGCACTAACGTTTCTGTTATTCTAAATAAACAAGATATTACTTGTGAAGTTGTAATTTGTAGAGGTGTTTCTAATGCTGATTAGTCTTTGAGACTAAATCTGGCTAGCTGCTTCATCTGTTTTAGTGTTAAACTAAGCTAAGCTAACCTGCTGCTGGCTGTGGCTTCAAACAGGGAGTAGTATACATCTTTTTATATAAAGCCAATTAGTGCATTTCCCATGACATCAAAATGCTCCTTAATCCCAAATAATGTTTAGTTTTATAAACAGGTTAAGTTTTATATTGCTAGCAAACAGCAAAACAGAACAAGGGGTCACCATAACTTTCTTTAAATCAGTCATATTACCTCAATCTAAAGTAATCTTATCCATATTTTAATTTGGGATGTGGATAAATGGTGAAATTATTTGTCCATCAAAGGTATGGTTTCATTTTTTGGTGTTCTTTTTTTACTCTTTAAGGTTTTCCAAACATAGGAAAAAAATGTCCATCCAGCCCACGTGTAATCTGTCTTCCTGTAACTTGGTGCCTGCATAGAGACAAAGATGCTGTGTGTGTTCATTATTTGCTAAGGTTAGTTTGTCATGTGTTGTCGGTTAGCAGGTTAGCTGTAGAGCTGAAGAAGATGGATGGGGATGCAATTAAATCTGTCTGCTTTGTTAGGCTAATGTAGGAGTAGGTGGCGCATCAAGACAGCAAGATTTCTCGAGCCGAGTTGGACTTGTCAGACCTGCGCAGCTTTCTTGTGGATCCTGAAGAATATCTACACACTCGCCTTCAGTTCCAAGGGACAAGCAAGTAATTTGAGTACATTACAAAACACTTTAAAAGATTTAGGTAGGAACATTTTTCTATGGATGAGATTAAGCTCGTATGGACCTGAACTTAGCTCCTGCAGACACAAATGTAAGTAACTGAACCAACATTTCAAAAAAAAAAAATGTGTCAATTTAAAGTAAGGTAAATTGTATGACTATTTAATACACTGAATTTAATTTTCCTTATAGACGTGGTTATACTTTTTTCAGATTTCTTCATTTGAGTTTTTGATTGTGAATTCTTGAATGATTACTGCTTTTATATTTCCTGTTATTTAAGACTCCTCTTTACCCTGTCCAATAACGTCTTTGAGAACTTAAAAATGATGTATTGTTAATACTGAGGGAATGTGTTGCCAATTATTGTAATGCAGGATTCTTCTTTCCTTACAGATTTAATATGGCTACACTCTTTCGTGATTTACAAACCAAGGGGAAAGTAATTATCATGCTGGCTGTAATCCTAGTTGTGGTTTTGATGTACCACATATCATTTCCATATAAAAAATTATCATATCCTGCCCCGGCTCGTTCAAAGACAAAGCAGGATCATTCTCCCAGCACGTCAGTGGTTGGAAAACAGCCAAACAGCACACAGGTGATACAAAACACGGACAAGCCTGTACTGCTGCTGTGGTTCTGGCCTGAAAACAAAAGATTTGACTTTCAAGACTGCAAGACGCTTTTTCAAATTGACAGCTGCCACCTCACAGATGATAGATCTTTATACACCACAGCTCAGGAAGTTTTGGTATTTCACAATGCTATCCAGGATGACCTTTCCAACCTTCCCACTCCACCTAGACCCAGATTTCAGAGGTGGATCTGGTTTAACACGGCCTCGCCCAACAACACTCGCAGGATAACAGGCATTCAAGGCCTTTTTAATTTAACCATGAGCTACAGGAGGGATGCAGATATCCATGTTTGCTGGAGACTGACTCTTAAGAAGGACGTGGATGCAGATTTTGTACTACCCAAGAAGGAGCGATTACTTTGTTTGATTATTGATAGAGGTGACCCCCACACACAACCATGGAAGAGCTACTATGAAGATCTTACTAAACACATAAAGGTGGATGTCTTTTCCAGCTTATCGGCCAGTTTTTCAAAGAGTAAGAGCTATTTCCAAACTGTCAGCGGCTGCAAATTCTACCTTTCCTTTGAGACTTCAACTCACAGAGATTACATTACAGAATCGTTCAATGGACCTCTTGCGGCTGGCACTGTACCGATAGCTTTTGGCCCCCCGAGAAGGAACTATGAGGATTTAGCCCCAGGTTCTTCCTTCATACATGTGGATGACTTTCCTAATGCCACAAAACTGGTTAAGTTTCTCTTGAGGCTGGATAAGGATCATGACGCTTATATGAGATACTTTGATTGGCGGCGATTTTATACAGCCAGACGTCATCCTACTGAGGAGAATCGTCAGTTTGCACACGCTATCTGCCAGGCCTGCGATCATGTGGGCAAGAACAGGGTGTACAGAGTCGTACCTGATCTGTACAAGTGGTTTTTAATTTGATGCTGTAGTTATCCCCTGCTCCTCTGAACTCATTAAATCATTACGTACAGAGTAATACTCTTGTACAAACTACATCCAGGATATATTTCGCTAACCCCGCCTCTATGCGTAGGACCCAGTTCAGAAACTCACATGTTTGCTTTCATGCATAGAAAGGGTGAAACAAGCTCTCCTTTAAATATTTGCATGCCTACAAACACCACCACAGACTAAAACTCACCTGTTTGGATTGCACTTTGGCCAATAACATAACAAGAGCAAAGCACACTGTCCATTGCTCTATGTAGCTCTTAAAATGGCTTGGCTCATTTGAAGCTAACGAGGATTCTTGCTGTTCTGAATGGGTATCCTCCGTGGTTCATTGCACGGTAATTTGCACGGTTTGAGAGCATCACCTAAAGGAAGTGTAATGTGAAAACGATACAACTATTGGCTCAACCAGACATTCCAGACCTTTTCATGAAAATACTTAATAAAAGCTATTTAGTTTTTTTGGGTTTTTTTATTGAACTCGTAACTAAACATTATAACTATTAAAGGGTCGGTTACTCATATTATTTATTTGCCACAAGTGTGTTCAGTGAATTATACAGGGTGTTATTGGGGCACTGTTTTTGGAAAAAGGATTTTGTTGAATTTTTCAAAACTGAATGATTGCTGAGGTAATGAATGCCAAAAACAAGATATAAATGCTGCCAATAAGAAATTACAATAAGATGTATTAAACTTCTGTGTTAAAGTGATTGTGTGCTTTTCTTTTATTATTTGTATTAATATTAAATGCTTTGTACAGAATACAAGAACTACCTGTCACACGTTATCATTCCTTGATTATGAGATTAGTGTACCTCCTTCCCCAGGAGTCTGCAAAGAAGGCTTATCTCGAAAAGTACTGGTTTAATCAAAACAAGTTTTTGGTAATTTGCACTGCACAATACTTTTACCTTATTTTATTTATTTGAAAAAAACGTGTGTATAAATATGATTTTGTATTAGCTTTCTATCCCCTCTTCATGCCTTTTTATGTCTCATGATTAGAAGAATAGCCTTGAAAGGCAGCATTGCTTGCCTGACCAAACACTTGTTATTCAACCGTGTATTTGATGCATTTAATGAGCAGCTCAATGAACCTGAGCAATGTGATCTTTATGACTATCATGCTGTTTGGATGTTTCCAAATGAGGGCGGAGGCTGTTACTCTTTTGGCCCGGTATTGCGCGCGTGTCTGAGAGTGCGCGCGAATCTCCACACTAAGCGTGTGCTCGCGGTGATGCAAAGGTACCCTGGACAGCTCCAGGCGGCACACACGCACTTAGGCAAGCGGAGATACTCTCTTTTTAAAACATTTTAACAACCGCAGAGCCAGCTTCCCTCATCCAGTTTAGTGTAACTTTAACCTTTTTACTCTACTGGGACCTACTTTTATCGGATAACCCCTCTTTTACAGCCCGGTATGAAGCAGTAGAGACGCGGACTCCTCTCTCGCCCTCCGGCTGGAGCTGAGGAGATGCCCGGGGCGGGATGTGCTCCAGCCGCAAGATCCTGTGGAGCCTGCTCCTGCTGTCCGTGGTGGAGGTCGGCCTGGGTGTGGCAAGCATTGTCCTGGGAGCCGTGGGCATCAGCTGGGTCCGGGGAGAGCACAAGCCCCAGCAAGGCGACGCGTCCCCGGTGTGGAGCGGACTCTGTGTAAGTCCTGGAAACAACTTCTCTTCTTTCCTGCGTTTACTTTTCACACAGGATATCCACGTCACGCTAGGATAAATGTCTCAGTGGTGTTGTTAAAGGAAAATGCGCGGCAAAAACTCAGGGGAACTATTTGTGTCTGTTATTACTCAACATTGAATGTTTCTTCAACGTTGTTCACAGAGAATGGACTCTACATCTCTATATATTAAAGTCAGGCATATTAAATTAATTTGGCCTTATAAAGGGAAGCCATGATAAGTAGTTTGAAAATAATGCTTGTTATTATGACTTTGATGGATGATAGAAGTTCCTGTGTGACACATTTCTTCTAAATAGCTCTCAATAACACAAAATGTACAACGACAACTAAAAAATCAGGCTACAAATAAAGGTTTTCCTTAAAAGTCTACCAATTAAGTTGGGTTTTTTTGGGGGTCAGGACAATTTTAACTTTTACATCACAAGTAAGTTGCTTTTGAGGTCACTGTATAAAGCTTTTAAAGATATTCAACTGATATGACTTCATACTGGAGGTGGTTTATCTAATATTAATCACTAACTGGAAGCTGAAGATGCCAGTTTTAAGACCTAGGATGTGGATAACACCACATTATGTGTTGGTTATATAATATGTGTCCTCTCTGTGACTTAATGTGTTAGTTAGTTCAATTACATGTTTGATGTATACAAACAGACATTTTGTCTATAGGTTCCTCTGTGCCGCAGTTAGGGATCAGTTTCATTCATTCATGCTTGAATTGCTGCTCGGTTCTTGAGCTTTTACGCACAAACATCCCCTCTCCCTTCAAGGTTTCAAGGTTTCCCTTCCGCATATGTCTCCTCCTGTTACAGTCCCACTCTCTTCCTCTTTTTCTTGGTTTTCTGCAGAGCAATGAAAAGTTCAGTTGCTGACATTTTAGGAAGATATGCTTTATAAATGTAGGCTTAAATCAAATTTGAATGCAGTATTACTGCTGTGAGTGAAGTCATATATTAAAATATCTGAAACAGATTTCAGTATCTCTTGCTGTGTGTGTAAATATCTACAAAGAAAAACTTAGTTATATTACTTTATATGTGTTTTGTCTTGGTGCATACACAGTGTGTGCTTGTGTAAAAAGCTGTCATTCAGTGTGACATCTGTGTGTTTAACCTCACAGCTGTCTGCTCAGTCAGCCCCCGTCTCTTGTGATTATCAAGAGGTTTTATATCTCCTCTCAGGAACTGAGAGCTGTTCGTAGTGACTGACTGTTCCCCCCAAAGTAGATTGAATGTCCGACTTTTGATGCTGAATCTGGAAAATGATCCTCTTTATATCTAAATATATATGTATCAGGAAATGTTCAGTTAGGAATGTTTTGCTACTCATAAGATTACTTTAGTTCATTTTATCATATATTGGTCAATGTTTTTGGGCAGTCCTTTAATAACCAAATTGTCACCTGTTACAAACATCCATAATGATTTGGAGTTCATAATTTCTAAATCAAAAGAACCAATCTCTGTTTAAATTAATCAGTCCTTCAAAGTTTGCCTTTAATGGCAGAAAGAAGCTTAAAATCTAGACAGCATTCAGATGTGACATATACAAATGTAAGGAATTATATTTTTGTCCATATGTCCTGAAATAATAAGAATATTTTGAGTGAAACAGAGACACTTGAATTCACATTTACTTTATAAAAGATATAATAAAATGACCTGAAAGCAACTTGAGACAAAACAACTTCAGTTAAGATGCACACACACAGTCAATTGTTTCTGATCAAGGCAGACAAATAAGGTCAGAAAGAAATCTATTAGGTGAACCTCAAAACCTCTACTTGAACTGAAGAACAGTGATTTTAAGTTGCTTCCAACTTTCCAATTAGTTAATTCAAAAGGTATATATAGTACACCCAGTACACACACACACACACACACACACACACACACACACACACACACACACACACACACACACACACACACACACACACACACACACACACACACACACACACACATACTTATGCCTCCAGCTACTTCCAGCATAACAATGCAGCTCATTTCTCATTGTACTGTCTCATTTGTAAGCATATATTCTGCCAGCGTAAAACAGTGCTGTTCCTGCTCAGCCTGAATCACTGACGCCCAGGAAAATGTGGCTTCCTGCGTTAATCCCACAATAACACACTCTAAATTTAGAGAGAGAAAGTTTTATCTGAATATCCGGGTGTCAAAAATACAATCATCCTTTCCTGTTGTCAACACATGGAGGAGGGGGTGATGCAAACAGTTTAAATTGCAAAGAGTTTGAAAGCAGTAACTTTCTTAAGACTACAAATTAAGAAGAAACTGCTCATTTACTCGTTTGTTGTTCCCTTTCTATCCAGTTTCTGGTCTGTGGGATGTGCGGGATGCTGTGTGCTCGAAAGAGGACAGGTCTTATTGTAAGTATATATTTAGTGGGTTACTTTCCCAGTGGCATCTTTTGTCCTTATGTGATCTGTTTTGGTCTCTGCTGCTGTGGCAAACAGGAAATGCCCTCTAGTGACACATGGGGAGTAAAAGTGATATAAATAAAAAAGATTCCTCATTTTGGGGTAAAGTGTTGCATGAAAAGATCCTTACTACTCATCTACAATTTGGCTACAGCCTGCATCTGATTATCCTAGCGTTGCATATCTTAGCTTAGCATAAACATTAGAAAAAAAGGAAATCTGTCCCTGTCTCACTATCGGCACCTCTAAAGTTCACAGATTAATCTAAATCTTGTTCAAGGTTCAAGGTTTAAGGTTCAAGGGTTTTTATTATCATGTGCATAGTCGCTACAGTGTAGTTATGGCATTGAACATCTTAGGTCCCGAGCTCTTCCAACAGTGCAACATGTTTGTTTAATCTGCACAAAAAAATAGTCTGTGCTCAAATATTTCTTGGACAGCTGGTTGCCTGGAAACTGGTAACTGTCCAAAAAAAAAATCCGGCAAATAACCCTGAAAGATACAGTTGTGATGAGCAAACTCCACAGTGCTGCTGTTTCACCCTGCTTCCAGGCTTTATGCTAAGCTACATTAACCGCCCGCAGGCTGTACCTTCAAATACAACAAACAGATGAGGGAGCTGTTAATCTTCTCATCAACAAACAATCGAACGAGCAAACATGAACGTAGAAATTAAATAAAAAATGTAAAGAAGTATGACTGTACGCACAAGACCTGCATAATTTCCCCTGGAAGTTTACAAGTGATGGCTCTCTAATCATGTGAAACACCCAAAGGTGCTCGTTGTCCTGCAGGTGCGTACGCCTACAGTGTGCTCTGAAAAGACATTTGCGGAAACCAGAGGAGACAAGCAGTCACCTTTCCTCTTCTCTTTCTGTCGTTCCTTCCATCTTTTATACATAGTGATCGCATCGCAGCCTCTCTGTGTGTGCTGGTCCTCTGACTCTCTCCTACAGGGAGGGCACTAATGATGGATCAATGTCAGCACAATCTGCTGTAACAGAGACATCCCTCAACCTTTCTCTCCCTCTGTCTCACCCTATCCATCCCCGCCTATTGTCTCTGTCGCCATCCTTGCCCCCTTTTGACTTTCCTCTTTTTCTTCGCTCTCATCCCTCCACCTTCTCTGTCCAATCTCATCCTCCCTGGTCGTTTCAATGCTCTGACTCTCTCCATCTCCTCCCTCCTTGTTTGCCTGCGGGGTGATGATTGCATTATGCTGGTTTAGCTCCGGAGTCCTGCCAGCCACCTTCCACACTTCACCGGGTAATGACTGAAATTGGAGAAGCCTTTTTCCATGCGGTTAAAGGCACTAAAGGCATCTGTACTGGAAGCAATAAGAAAACCTGAAGTCCTGACACAACACACACACACACAAACACAAGCATGCCTGCACAATACACAGGGAGAAGAAGTGAATCGATTGGATTTTATTATTCTGATTGCAAAGCAACTGCAGTCATTTTCCCATCTCATCCTGGTGGGAGAGAAATGTGATTCTCTTACTGGGTTTGAATTCCAGCTGCTTTTCTTAGTAGGTAATCCATAAAATGTGATTTATTAGTCACTGAAAAGAAAATCTCACATACTGTCTAACACACACAAATCAGACAAACAAACACAAGCCCAAAACAAGTGAGTGATGCAAGCATATTTACAAGCTGTGCAATATTTCTGGAAGAGACAGTATGCTTTGAGAGCGATCCAATTTTCTAATAGGAAATTAGATTTATTTTGACTGATACGCATTACTCATCACAGCAACCGTCGCCCAAAACAGAAAATGATGGAGATGAATCTCAACAGTAGCTTGTATATCTCCCATCTCATCACTTTTTGTCAGTTTGTTTACAATTTTGTGGAGAATATATCAATTCTGCCGTTTGCATTGACATAAACCATTCTCCCTGTCCCCCAGATGATCTTATTTTCGGCATGCTGTATCTGTGGTCTGATTGGTGGGATCCTCAACTTCCAGTTTGTCCGGGCGCTGAACAAACGACCAGACTCCATGCACTCCATCCATCTGGCTGCCATGACACTAGCCTGTCTGGGTAACATATAACATAACACAATTGTTAATGTCTTCTGCATGTGACATGTTTGCTACCATAATGAAGGAATGTTGTTAGTAAGTATATTTGTTAAAGGGGTTCATATGTATATTCATAACTCAAACATATCCTGCTACTATAAATCAGACATCATAGCTCACAGGATGTGTCACAGTCATCTCGTTCTCCACATAAAAGGTTTTTTTGCCTCCATTACAATTTGTCTTACAGTTTTCTTCCCTCGTCTTAACAAGACAGTAACACTCTGTAAGATTGGGCTCACATTAAAGAAACTGCCGTGAACATGCTAACATGCTGATGTTAAACTGGCATAATGTCTACCATTTTCACCACAGAAAACCCCTCTTTCATTTAAAATAAAGATCTATTCCATTGTTTCTTCAGTTTCCATTTTCCTGTCTTGTTCAGGGATCTCTTCCTGTACCTTATCCACATGGCTCACCTGTCGCCTGGCCAGCTCTGAGCAGCAGAGGATGTTCCTGGAGAGGGAGCACTCGCTGCACCACTCGCACGAGATGACCGAGAAGGTAGGACATGATCGCAAAACAGAGCTTCTAATTGGTCATCTTGTCAACGGTTTGCCAAGAGTGTATGTTTCTTGGCCTATAAGCAGATCTTTGTCAGAAACAATAATACCCATTTTGCCCACAGTGACAACCAAATATAAGTTCCTTGTAGTTACTTTGAGTGACCAAGTGTGTCTGTGTCTCCCCCTAACAGGAGATCCTGGACAACTCCAGTAACGGCATCCCTCAGATCTCCTACAACGGACACACCACAGCATCACCATGACGATATATCACCAAAAGTGACACAGGGACGCTTCATGGATCACTCGCTGTGCTGTCAGATGACAAATACTGCATGTCGTTTTTTCCACACATCCTTCGGCATACGCAGTAACTACATCCTGGCCGCAGGGGGTGAGACCAGGTCTCTCGCCTTGGACACCTCTTTTCTGCCACCTGTTTAATAGAAGTACATTTTGAGAACAAGAGGAAGGTGTTTGAACTTCTGAATGATTATGCAAACACGGGTTCAAACCCCCTATGATCAACTCAAACCAAAGCCGGGACGGAGAGCTGCTGTTAGGATCATAATTCAGGTGACGAACATCGGCGTTTGGTATCTGACCTTTAAAGTAACGAGTTGAAAGGATAGATTTTATCCATGAGATGCCTCAAAGTAATGAGCACAATCCAAGCATGCAAGTGATTCAGTTGAATAGCCAATGCTATTTCAGTCTCAATGTCTTTATTCTCTCTGTGTCTTGTTATGGGTTTATGGAATGCAGACCTTGAGATAGCCTACAGTAAACCGTATGTATCGTCTGATTAAGGAATGCTTTGATATGAAATGCGGTGATGCGCAATGTACTGCATTGTATATCCATGCTTATATATCAGGAATCTAGCTGTAACTATAAATACATATTTTTATAAATGCTTCTTATAAAAAGTGAATTAAAGTATGACCAATCTGAGTGATGGTTTATCTTGCATGGATTGTCAGTTGAATTGAGATTCTGGTTCATTTACACACACACACACAAACACACACACACACACACACACACACACACACACACACACACACACACACACACACACACACACACATACAGAGGATGCAGAAAAATGAGTTTAGTCTTGTGAATCCAAAATATGTTTTACACTGAACAAGCCTATAGTGACTTTTGCATGTTTCTGTCAATATGCAGGTGTTCTGAGTTATCACATAGCAAGTTGCCCCCTGACAGCCTTTTAATCAATACAGTAAAAGTTTAATATTTAATAAATAAATTCAGTAAATCATTAAAAACCAAGTGAACGATATTATTGACAACCTGCACACCAGGCTGTCACTTATAATCAATGTGGAGCAAGATTTAGGAAGTTTCTTCATTCCTCTGGGAGCTGAGAGGTGGATTTGTGCTCTGCTCAAAGTTTACATACTCATCGTAAAGCTAAGTGATGAGGTAAATCTCTTTAATAGCACCTCTCAGGCAATAATTAACAGTATCATATACATTCAAACGGATAGACATACAGCTGTGACCTCTAATGAAGATATTCAATTACTCTGGCAACATCACCGCTGCTCAATACCTTATTATGGTGTTTGCCTTGTGTGTGTTTGTGCATGCGTGTGTGTGTGTGTTTTAAATATAGCCAACATACTGTAGCCACTCCCTCTTGCTGACTAAGAAACCACGTCGCAATATATCACTGAGACGATAAGCTGGAGTGGGACATGGCGCCCAAGAGAGCATTGTGTGTGTGTGTGTGTGTGTGTGTGTGTGTGTGTGTGTGTGTGTGTGTGTGTGTGTGTGTGTGTGTGTGTGTGTGTGTGTGTGTGTGTGTGTGTGTGTGTGTGTTTGCGTGCGCTAAACCGTGCGTGCTTTTGTGTTATATGCTGAATCATGTGACATCCTGGTGTGCTGATCTGTCAGAAAACAGTAACATTAGATTACACTCGTGTGTGTGTGTGTGTGTTTGTGTGTGTGTGTGTGTGTGTGTGTGTGTGTGTGTGTGTGTGTGTGTGTGTGTGTGTGTGTGTGTGTGTGTGTGTGTGTGTGTGTGTGTGTGTGTGTGTGTGTGTGTGTGTGTGTGTGTGTGTGTGTGTGTGTGTGTGTGTGTGCAATCTAATTGACACCTCAGGTCACCCTTATGATCTGAATATGCCATGGCAGGTGAGAACAGGATACAGAATCAATAACCCTAACCCGTCTCTTATCAGATGAACAGATTTACAGCAACCCTGCCAGTGTGACCGATGCACACCCTGCAGTTTTACGTAATGAAGGGCACGTTGCCGAGAAAATGCATCATACTCAGGGGTTTTACATAACATGAAAGATGCCTGTGAGTAATCAAAGCTTTACCAAACATTTCATTTGAAAAGTGCTGGATGTATAATACACACTTACACACACCTGCTGTCCCTCCCATTGCAGTGTGAACAGGAACACTATGCTGGAATATTACATGTTCAAATCTTTACTGTCTGAATCACAAACCAATTTCCATACGTGGCCTTGAAAGAGCTGCCCACTTTACACTGTCTGCTCTGTGGGAACAGTGTGTGTGTGCCCTTTGCTTACTCATGGTCAGTAAAGCAACATGTCACATGGTATAAGATTTGACATGCAAATGAAAGATGTAAAAAGTTGTTTGGTATTTACTAAACAACTTGTTGCATTAAATAATGCAGGATATCTATGAGATAGTATTCTCTGGGGTTACAAAATAAGACATTTGATAAGAGGTAGTGTCGTATGGGGAGCTACAAGATATTAAAGTGCATTTTTTAATTACATTATCTTAGTTTTACATTGTCTTATTTGAAAATGTCATTTTCCTGTTATCATTTTAATATTTGTTGCTTATTTCAATGCTATTAGGACATTATGCAAAATGTGAAATGGAAAATATGACGGGTTTTTTAAAGGTTAGTATTACACTTAAGTCAGATGTTATAGGCTGTCACTCCTTTTGTATCATTCATTTTCAATGGTATCTTCACCTCCTGGCCAGCAGGCGGCATTATAAAGACCAGTTTGACAGCAGTTGAGCCTTTCTTAAAGCGGAAGTGACGTAAATTCGTGTTCCGGTCTTCCTAAACAGCATGGCGAATTTAGAGCATGCAGAAGACGACCAGCAACATGTGAAAATGTCTAGTGAAATTATCACCACTAGTGCTGAAGTCCAGCCGGCCGTGGGGTCCTCAGCACCGGCCAGAGACGCGGGTGCTCTCCTGGGCTCGATCCCGTCGTTCGCCGCCGCTGCGGAGCTGCTGTCAGCGCCGTACTCGTGTCTGGTGATGAACACGCACCGGAGACACATCGCACTGCCGCCCATGTACCTGAGCAAGAAGAGGACAGGGATCCAGGAGGAGCTGGAGGGAGAGCTTCTCAGGTTCTCACAGAGGTAATAACACCGGACTCGGGTTATTCAACACAACCACTTCAGCTCTGTCGAAATGCTAGCCATTGCCTTGCATGCAAGCCTTCGTTTCCAGAGGTCGAAGAAGTACTCAGATATTGTACTTAAGTAAAAGTAGAAGTACCAGAGTGTATGAATACTTTGTTACAAGTTAAAGTCCTGCAATCAAAATGTTACTCAAGTCAAAATAGCAAAAGTACTCATTATGCAGATTGTCCTATTTCCGAATAATATATGATGTGTTTTGGATCATTGTCACCTGTTTTCATACCTGGTGGGTTGCATCCCTGTAACTAAAAGTATTAAATAAATGTAGTGGAGTAAAAGTACAATATTTACCTCTGAATTGTAGTGGGATAGAAGTAAAAAGTACAGTAAACATTCAAATACTCAAGTAAAGTACTAGTATCTTAAAATTGTACTTTAGTGTGTGTGTGTGTGTGTGTGTGTGTGTGTGTGTGTGTGTGTGTGTGTGTGTGTGTGTGTTGTGTGTGATAAACAATTGAGCTTTGCAGTTGGTGGACAAGCTTTTACCTCTCTGTCATTGATAATAACCTGAAATCAAAGCTTGGTTCTGGCAGTTGTGGATATGTTGTTCAATGAAACATAGCGTACATTAAAACAAAACACTGACCTACTACTTAAAGTATTAAAGTAAGGGCGCTCGTTGAGTCCACAAAGCATTTTTGTCTCACAGGTAGTTGGAAGTAAAGCCTATTTAACTACTTTACTTTATAACGAGTTTATTTTAAATGTATACCAATGCTTCAGTTGTTGTGTGTAAGCATTGATCCACCATCAAACTAATAAAGCTTCCCATTTAATGTAAATTAGTGGAAAGCTACATTTAGTTGCTAACTTTCCACTAATAAATCCAGAATCTCAGCATGACTGTAAATAGTCTAGTGGGTTTCAGTCCTTCTCCCATCAGATTTACCGGACACACACACACACACACACACACACACATTGATTATTCAACTGTGATTATCATCTGGAAGACAGAACCGTCACACCTGTTCCATCCGACCATCAAATTCAAAATGTGTTTTTGTGTATCAAACTAATTCAGATGTACTTGTTTTTCCTGTGCAGTCTGAAGGGAGTCCCCCTGGCTTATGAGAACATCAGCATATTGGGCCAGCATGGATGCATCTACGACGACAGCGGCTTCATCCACATGAACATAGAGGCTAACTTTATTGTCTTTCAGCCCGAGAGAGGACAAAAACTGCTGGTAAGATTTACATGTACTGCTCTCAGCAGTTGCATTTATTCCGAGTGGCTTCCAGTGATTCTCAGTTTTTGGCATGTGGACAAATTCTTACATTCTCTGTGTAAAGAAAATGTGCAGTGGAGTCTGTTCGTGTGATTAAATATTCAGGGGACTGTATAATTAAAATGATGTGCCGTACTTGCTTTGGGGGTCAATATGATTTATGTAATTTTTCTGGAAAGCAAAAACAATATAGTCCAACCAACTACCGGTCCCATGCAGAATTTTAACTCTCACCACATCTGTTGCATGTCAATTTATCCCTAGTGTGTTTCTCTTCCCAGGGTAACGTCAACAAATTAGGAGTAAGCCATGTGGGCTGCCTTGTGCACGGTTGCTTTAACGCCAGCATCCCTAGACCCAACCTGGTTTCTGTGGAGACGTGGCGGGACGCAGGACCGAGAATCGGAGCAGAGCTGGAGTTTGAAGTGACTGCACTCGATGCTGACACTGCGGGGGTGCTGCTGATCAGAGGAGGACTGAACAGGACCAGGTAAGAGCGTGATTGTGGCTGTTACAGTGGAACAAATCTAATCCGGGTTCTCTTGTACTACATGACCACATACAGGATTGCCAGACCGTCCACGCTACACCTCAACAAATCTCAGACACACAGTTATTGCATTCACAGTTACAATATAACATTTCATTTAGCTGACATTTTGATCCAAAGCGACTTACAATAAGTGCAAATAATCGAAAGAACAAATTCAAGTTTTTCGCTGCTTTGATTTTGCTGTCCGATTGAGATACAGAAATGTAACTTGTCCAAAGTCAAGCTAACTTTAGCTTTGTCTGCAATATCTGCCAACACGAAGCATACTTTGTCATCATAATATTACTCTGCAGTTAGAGAGATATTCACATCTCAAGGCGGCGTCTTTCTTCCTACACAATGTCCTGCGGCGTATGGGTGCATGTTGATTCTCAAGAGAAGCTGCAGTTTTTATCACACCTGCGCCCTGCAGCGTTGCGTCTCAGCTTCTGTACTCTGACTGCTACTTCTGTCAGAGTCCAAAGTTTGCTGCTTGTCATCCTCGCGTGTAACACAGAAGAAGTGGTTGAGGAAGAAAGACGGTCAAAAGAGGTACATCATCATAATAAGTCTGCCACATCCATTTTGATTCGAGGGTCCACGGTGATGTCTAAAAGTTATAAAATATATTTGTTACAATGTTATGAAACCTGTTTGATTTATAAACATTATGCTGGTGTGAGGGGATGTCTCTTTTCACTACCCATGTGAATTTTTTACTTCACATACTAAATACTAACCTTTTTGTTGAACTAAAAAATAGTAACTTTCAAAGTAGCTTTTGAAATGTGTGATTAAACACTTGATTGGTTTACTGTGTTTCAGGGTTCAAGAGCTGCTGGCTATGGCTGAGTGCTCGGAGTCCAGCATCCCCACAGACCAGCAAGAACTGCCAGAACCTGAACCAGAACCCGAACCAGAACCCATGGAGGAGTCTCCTGAAGACACCCCGAAGAAGAAAAAGAAGAAGAAGAAAGACAAAGTCAAAGAAGAGGAGATGACGACACCCTCCTGCCAATTGGACGGAGACACAACAGCAGAGCTGAATGGAACAATGAACGACGAAAATGGCAATGAAGCCGGTGAGAAAAAGAAGAAAAAGAAGAAACGTATGAAGGAGGTGGAGCTCTCTCGCATGGGGGTCAATGGCAGTGACTCAAGCGGATACCTTAGTGACAAGCCGAGCACAAAGAGGAAACTTGAAACTGACACAGATGTCCGATCTAGCTTAATTGAAAATCCTGAAGCACCAAAATCCAAGAAGAGAAAAAGTAACATTGCCTGAAAATTGTTTCGCTGTTTGGAAATCAGGTTGATTGTGTGTAATAATTCAGGCAATGCAACATTAATGACAGCAAAGGACGTGCCTTACGGATTAAACACAATTTTTAGCAAGCAAAATCTCTGGTGGGTTCCTCTCAAACTCCTTACGTTTTTTTTTACAGTGGGTCAAAATTGTGAAGGAGCCTTTCTACACTCGCATGTTGAAGCTTTTTAAAGCTCACAGGACAGACTCGAGACTGCAACTCACTCACACAGCCTGAAGAGGGCGCAACACCGCTTCATACCTCACCAGTGGGGCACAGGCACAGGGGTGATACCTCAACCACTGCCATTGTTTAACAGAGAGCAAAAAGGTCTTGAATATTGAATTTATAGAGCCAAATAGGACAACAACAAAAAATGATATCCGCATCTGCTTTGGTACATTTTCTCCTGCTTGGATTCTGAAAAAGGACTGATCAACTCCTCAGATTGCTAAACTCAGTTTAAGGAACTCAACTTTTCTGATGCCTGATGTGCCTCTTTGGAAAGTTTGTCTTGAATAATGGCTGCAGTCTAAGGAGGAATCCTTTTACTCTCAAATATTCGCTCTGTTAAAGAACAAAACGATGCAGTCAAGAATTTGTGTTTATGTTCAGGGTTTCATTCATAGTTGTAACTGAAACCAAAATAAGCATTTGTTAAATATTCATAACTCATCCTGATTAAAGAGTTCTATATTTGGAAAAGCTGACCCTGCTTCCATTTTTTTTTATTTACAATGACAATGTGTTAGAATTATGAGTTCAGAAATCACAGAAAACATTCATTTGGACAAAAAAAATTTCATTCTCCTCTACAACAAAATGTTTCATTCTCCTTTACAACAAACTCTTTTTTACGCCTGCCAGTGGGTGTTAAGTGATAAAGTGCTGAGAGACAGCCTAAAGATCTTTGTGTTTTCTTTACCCCCGCCACCACCCACACCCCCTACCAACACACCACACACAAGCCAGCCTTTCAGTGGGGAGTCTCATTAGCTGTGAGGTGCTAAGACTTGGAGAGCTTATCAGGAGCTGCCTGAAGAGGACAGATAAGGAGCTGCAATTAACTAATCTTCATCTTCATCATTCACACCTGATCCTTCACATCTGTGAATTTTAAACCTTTAAGTCCCATCAGTTTACCTGTAGATTTGAAGTCATAGGCATTCAGTTTCTCAGTGAGGTTGATAAGAACATTGATTTCACTTCCTGTGAATCTGCTGCAAGCAACTAAGTAACTTGGCAAACTATAAATTCTGGAAAAAGCTAGCTTGGCTTTATCCAAAGTTCAAAATTGTTTCCCTCTAAGACAACGCTGACTGATCTGATAACATGTAACATCCACCGTTTCAACAGTACAAATTCATATACAGTTACATGGAATCTTAAGCTAAATAGACATAAAAATGTGATCTGCAAAAGTAAAAGTAGACTTTAAATCAATCACTGTTATTGTCCTCTAAGGGCTCCTTCCAGCTTTATCACTCTTTTCCCCAAATTCATCCGCAGTCTGTGTGCACCTCTCTTGCACCTGTACCCTCTCCCTCCATCACCACTCATTTATCTTTTCATTCCCCATATCACTCCCTTACCCCGACTCCCCCTCTTTTCCTATCCTGCTTTCTCTCTTCCTCCTACTTGTCTCCCTGATTTATAGGAGGCGGTGTGCAGTTCACACACATTCCACTACACATTCCCCCCCCCACCCCCCCACTGGACCCTCATATCTGCGCACGGTCGTTTATCTTCATGATCCTCAAATGGAGAGAAGAAGAGGGAGTGCTAGAGAGATGAGACAATAGCAGAAGTGTTGTTTTTGTTGAGCAGGCCATCTTTTCATACACCTCTCGCTGCCTCTCAAGGAGTGGTCTCTGGTGTGTGTGTGTGTGTGTGTGTGTGTGTGTGTGTGTGTGTGTGTGTTTTAATGTGTGTGTGTGTGTGTGTGTGTGTGTGTGTTTTAATGTGTGTGTTAATGTGTGTGTAGATTGGCTGTGTTTCTTTCTATCTCCTGTGTCAAAGTTTCCAGGCCTGGGGGCTCCTACATGAAAGAGCCCCTGAAGTCTTTATGGAGAACAAACGGCTCCCTGACGCAATGCTCCAGGTTCAGGACACACACAAACACACAAAGGCACACAGGGACCCATGCCACACACTCTCTGGCCCACTCACTCATGCAGATACACCACATGCACAGCCCACAATCCACAAATCCCTAACCTTGCACACCCTAGTCAGCTAGGCCTAATTAGTTATGTGGTCAGCACTCTGCTCTGTCCCTGAGCCTCAAATGGCAGCAGGTCATAAAATCTTAAGTGTTCCACCAGTCAGAGCCGTGCAACTGTGGCCATATATCCTCCAACACGGCCCAGCCAGGGCTGACTCGTATCAAGGCCCATCTCTCACAGGCCTACTGACATCCATGTAATCCCTTTATGGCATTTTCAAAGGCATTTCTAGGAGTTTTTTGGCACTCCTGCTTTGCATCTCAGTGTTTTGTGCTCCCTCAAGTAGGCAACTAGCCCAAGCTCACATAGAGTTAGATTGGCTGCATTAAAGAAAGGATACTCAAGATATGGCCTTCAGGCTGAATTTGTCCTCTAATAGGAGGCAGAGTAGCGAGCTTACCATATTTTTAATTCAAAATGAATTAATTTATGACATACTGTCAAATGTAAATAAGGAGCTTGTTTATTGAAAAAAGTGCCAGGGAAAGATCATACAGACCCCCTGATAGAAGTCCAGGCTAAGTAGGAAATCCATTTTATCTGATAAATATTATTAATGTTTTTTATTAACTGACCCCTGACCTCCTGTCATTTTGAAAAAAAAAGTGTCTCCCAGTGCAAATCCAGTTGAGCATCTCCGCATTAAACTCTTTCCCAAAGACTCAGTGTCCACACAGTTGTAAACAAGAGCACATGCTCACACACATTAACCCCAAAAGTAAACATTTCTTTTGGTTGGTAAGTCAGATTCCCATAGTTTGTTTCCTTGGCAGCAGACACTCACCGTCCTGCCCTCAGTCACCCTGGCGACGACAGACGGGCATTATGTTCCTCAAGGGAATTGTATTTGAGTCTCTGTGTGTTTGTCCAATTTGAAACGCTTATTATCGTTTAGATTCCTAAGGGAGTCATCAGTAAGCGTGTAAATGAAATGACTGATTAAATAAGGTCAGATAATGGAGGATTGTGTTACCTCTAGGTGTAGTGATCACTGAACAATTTGTTCACCTGACCGCTGTTTGTGTGTGTTGTATTGTGCAGGTGGAATGAGTTAGTAACAAACCAACTCGTTATTCTGAAAGTCTAGTTAATGAAACCTGATATTTACAATATACAGTGTCTCCTGGTCACCTGGTATAACTAGTTGTGTGTAGAATGAAAAAGATAGGGCTTGAAGTTTAAACCTGGTTGTATTCGTTGTTTTTTCCGTGTATCAGTGTTACGATTACCAAAAGTTATGCTTTGATAGCCTCAATTTAATTTAAATGTGTCTACAGATTTATTCCCATGTCATTTTAAACCTGATATGATCTGTCTGAATAAAGTACATTTTAACAGACACAATTTATATCTATATAAAACATAGGTTATATTAGATAAAATAAATCTGGGGCCATAGGAAGAGCGTTGAGGGACACCACTGGTAAACTTCATTTATTTAGTTGTGACAATGAATTTTATTTCAACTAAGTCATCATTAATGTCAGCAAAGTCATTTTTGAACCATATTGCTCTACTCAATAAGTGAGGCTTTTGTTGGCAACCACCATCAGATAGAGTACTTTGACTCGGTACATTTACTGCTAAAACGAAATAGCTGTTACTTCATGTGTTAAATGTATTCTTGTGACCCATCCAAAGGATTTAAATAGTGTCCATCACTTCCTCTATAAGTATCTAGTTGTACTTCTCATCCATACAGGCAGAATGACGCATAGATAAAGGCTTTTCTCTGAAACTAAATGTGATACTCAAAATATATCACATGTTAATATTATATGACATCTACACAGTCACATTGTTCATATTTAGCATTCATTGTGTTCCTTTCCATTACATGCCGGATTTATATAATATAGTTTTTCAGTCGTTCAGTTGTGTGCTTATTTGTATTGTATTGCAATGTGTGTCTGTGTGTGCATGCTCTGCCCTGGCTGGCCAGCCCAGTGAGATTAATAGGGCTCAGTGTAATCAGGAGGTAATGGGAGGCTCATACACGTCTAGACAGTGTTCAGTCCATCTGTAACTCCTACACCCAAAAACACTGCAGAAATATGTCACGACCAAAGATAAAAAGTAAACACTTTTTTTTTTTTAATCTTAACTGTATGCCGCTATTATGATAACCACATCATCCAAAGACACAGAGCTAATATTGAAAGAATGAGGCCAAATCCTACGAGCATACACATAAAAGTGAACACTGATTTACTATGGAACAACAAGCTAATGTAAAAAGCATTTTTTTTTATCAGTCCCTTTACCTTTTGAAGCAGAAATGCAGAGAGGAGTAGAGGAGGGTTAAGAAGACGAATGCATATCATCAGACTTTCTGCCACAACCTCCCAAAACCACAGAAAAATAAATAAGCCGAATGAAGTGGAAGAAAACGTACATCTCTGGAACAAATGATCTCATTTTTAGTCATGTAGCTTTACAGGAGAATACACAGGACACAACTAAATATTTTATTATTACAGTATATGTTGATGACAACCTTGTCAGACTGCAGAGCTGTTTGTAGATAGAGGAAAGAGGGCATGATAGCAATACAGGAACAAATTAAAATACGAAACCTGGGTGGCCAAAGTGCTGCTGATGATGTGTGGGTTAGACCTGAATGCTGGAAAAAACACAGAAAAAGCCATTGGCATGAAGATCGAGGATACTCCCCTTATAATTGAGCCATCCGCTGTCTCTGCTAAGAAGGATCATTTTAATTACCGAAGGCTACATATGACAAATGTGTTGAATATAAAAACAAAGACACTGAGATCTTCAAGTTTTCCTAAGTGAGTTTAGAGATCCATGCCAAAGACAGCAGCACTTACTCATGGCAAATCTGAAACGCTCATGATGTTCTTCATGTTTAAACCAAGTTAGAGAGCTGATGCAGAAGCCACTTTATCAGCATTGTTAAATAAGAATATTTTCTTATTTGACAATGCGGACAAAGTTGCTCCTGAACCTTGGGTACATATTAACCATTTTACAGGAGCATTTGAAAGAATGCCGCAGTTTTACCACAAACAAAAAGAAGGGGTGGAGAAGGGGTTTTACTAAGCTTTGCAATTGTGTAAAACAAAACCTCTTTATTTACTTTCATTTTAAAGCTGTGTGAGAGAAGCAAGAACATATTTTAAACATGATTCACCAAAATTTCCCAAAGGATTTGGTAAAATGTAAATCATGAAGTTGTTATCCAGCTGTTGTGTATTCAAGTGTTTACATTACCCTGTTTCGTCCAAACAAGAGCCACCCAACAGAAAAAATATCAGAAGAGAAAAAACCCCAACACCTTTGTTAAAATAAAAATAACATTGACGCACATTAATAAATAACAATTCATCTAAATATCAAGCATTATAAATGGTCATCACACAAAAACAGAAAAGATATTGTTGAACTGCAAAAGCTCACGGTGGCTGTTGTGTTGTCAAGTGCTTCTTCAGTTCCTGTCTTAAAGAGCACATATTATGCTCATTTTTAGGTTTATATTACTATTTTGTGTTTCTACTGTGACATGTTTACATGCTTTAATGTTCAAAAAGGTCTTTATTTCTTTCATACTTTTGTGCTGCATCAGCTCTTTTCACCCACTGATTGGATAGCAGGCCGGCTCTGTTGTGATTAGTCAACCTCTTATGTGGATCTGCTGGACTTGTCCCGGGCCCTTAGTATATCACGTACAATGTGTTGGATCACTAGCCAATAGAAGTGCATACTTACTTATTCTCAAGTCTTGTTTCCCAAGTACTTTGTTGTGTTTTTGGATGCCATTACTGGGATGTTGCTAGAAGTTGAAGGGCTTCTGAAGCAGCGCTGCTTCTAGGAACTACATTTGATCAGTAATCTGAAATTCACAAGTCTGTTTTATTGTTACCAAGAGAATTGGTGACGTTTTTCCTCAAAACTGCTGTCCATATTTTCCAACTCGCCTCTGTTCCAAAGCAGTTCTGGCACAGTGGTGAGAAAAAAAGCATCACCCCCCTTTTACAGTAAAAAAGTTGCATAATCTTGATTTAAATAGATTATGATGTAAACCAGAACAAACCATGACAAACACACGGTTTATGGTTATGGTTAAACCTATAGTGCAAAAGTGATATTGGGCAATGGACCTCTCTACCTCATCATCAGTCCTCATCATCATCAAGTAGCATCTTTCCCTGCAGCCTAGCCTTTCAGCATACACCAGCTCAGAATATGAGTGTTAAAACAAATGAAACATGGCACCCTTAAAACAACACAGCAAAGAGTGGTTGACCTTCTTTCAGAAAATAAACACAGACATCATTCAGAATGCAGAATGGGGGTGGGTGTGAGCTGAAGCAAGGTGCTGACATGGGTGAAGGTGGGTGGGGGAGTTTAGTGTGGCAGTGGAGAGGGAGAGCTAAGAGGTTTGAGACGTTGGATTAAGAAAAGGAGAGTCATTTGGAAAAGAGGAGCTGAGGGCATGCAGCGGTTTGGCGTCTGGGAGGTTTAACTTTGGAGAGGGAAGGGGAGGAAGTTGGGAGGGGGGGAGAAAGGAGATATATGATGTGGTTTTGGGATTTATCCAATTTACACACACGCATGAACCATGCTGGCAGTGTAAACACACCATGACTGTATGTTGGCTTAAATGCCCAGCAAATCAGAAGGCAGGAAGTTGGGACAAGTGAGCCAATGAGTCAGCTTTTGGGTGGGGAAAGAGAAGGAAATAAAGGCCAAAAAAGTCCCAGTGACACAATGAAAAAGAGGCTGATAGGTCAGGAGTTAAACTCATCTCTCTTACTCCCCCTGCTTCCCACTGACTCCCCCTTCTCTCAAATGTGCAAATTTGCTTTATTGGAAAGAGCCTGATAACAGACAGCATTGCCAAAGTTGTATAATGTAATTTGAATATTCTGCCTCTGGTTAGACCTTTGTCCAACTAGTTGTCTTTCAGCGATTTGCACAACATATAGTGTGACTGTTTGTTCATTTAGAGAGGAAAACCAAACACAGTGTCAAGAAACAGAAAGTAAAAGAAGTGTCTTGTTTCAGATTTACAGTGGTGGTGGTGGTGGTGGTGGTGGTGGGAGAGATTTGGCTGTGCACAAGCCACAGGAGGAGGAAGACAGATTTACATGGTGAGAACAGCCCTGGCTGCTCTGGAGTACCACACTGCAAGACACAGAGCCTACTGTTCTGCATAGATCTCTATATCTATACAAAACAAACTACTATGTGACTACTGCTTCAGCATGAAAACACATCACTTGCATATTCAAAATCCACACCCTTTTTCTTCCTCAATCCTCCTGTGAAATTAGTGAAATCCTATTTTTCCACACACAAGACTTAAGGTTAATTCTTCCCGCGCCGCCTATTAAGATGTTACCGTGATGATTTATAGATCTAAAATCCGTAAGGGGTTTAGTTTTCAAGAGAAGTCTTTCTGCTATGAGCCGTAAAATAATGTATATACAATTTCTGGACTGAAGTGTTAGGTTGGATTTGTTGGTCTTGACTAACTATCCGCACCAGTTATCTTCGATCTACAACATTTTAATGGCATGCCTTGGTATTACATACAGATATTCACGATCCCCAGAGGATGAAACCAGACCTGAGTATGTGGGACGCACCCATGAAAAGTTTGCCAAATCTTCTGTGCCGAGCCAAACTGCAAATTGCTGTTGACTCTTGTTTGGTGTTGTTTGATGGATTGGATGATTGAAGAAGGAAGACATATTGGCCATTAAACCATTTAGTAATTAGAGGGCAGTCACAGCAGGCCTCCTGGCAGCCCTGGAGATTGGCTGTGTGTAGTCTGTTGAAGATTGTCTGGGCAGAGAGCCGTCGGTCATATCGTACTCCGAACCGTGACTGCAAATCTATAGTACAGTAATCTACCAAATACAAATGTCCTTACTTTTTGTTGTTTTTGTTGACATGTAGCCCATCTACCTGCAATCATACCTACATAGTCACTCTCAATGTCCATGACCAATGTCTTCCACAATATCCAGACTGAATGTCCCCATACAGAGTGGTTTTATTGCATGTTAATAAGACATGATGTAGTAAAGTACGGTCAGCGATGACAAGGATTTGCTGCACGTATCTTCCCAATGCTCGTGGTCTGTTTCTCCAGCAGTAGTCGGGCTGTGTGCGTTCATGTGTTTTGGAGTATTGGCTTTAGAGGAAAGCCTGACTCAAGGGGGTGGGATGTTTTCATTTGTATACTTTCAAATCTACCTTACTCATGCTAATTTCCCAAAAGTTGCTTACCCAAACTTTAACTGAATTTAACATCCAGACTTCTTGATGATATTTCTTCTTTAAACGGAGGTTGTTTCTGTCAAACCTGTTTACTTTCACATATACTTACCGCAAACTATCATTCATTTCCCTCTGTGTGTAAACAATAATAACAGACCAGAGCAGGAAATGGGCTATTATGAGTCTCTGTGTGAAGGTCTGTCCTGTGTGTTTTCACTCTGACAAAACTGGGGATAAACCCCTGTAGGTGTGTGTGTGTGTGTGTGTGTGTGTGTGTGTGTGTGTGTGTGTGTGTGTGTGTGTGTGTGTGTGTGTGTGTGTGTGTGTGTGTGTGTGTGTGTGTGTGTGTGTGTGTGTGTGTGTGTGTGTGTGTGTGTGTGTGTGTGTGTGTGTGTGTGTGTGTGTGTGTGTGTGTGTGTGTGTGTGTACCTCTTTTGGGGTTTTACTCCTTATTTAAGACCAATATTTACCCAGCAGCCCCAGGGTGAGATTACCTCATATTCTCCCGCCCAGCTGTGCTTTCTCAGCGTTTCCACGACAACCGGCGGAATGTCCCATCATGTTTATCTGCCAGTCGGGAAAACAGAGAGCGGAGGGAGATGGAGAAGATACACTGAGGTAGAGTATGTATACAAAGACACTCTTGTGTGTATGTAATAATTACTAATAGAAGTCATTTATGAGACAACATGTTACTAAAAGAGGATCCATACTTCCAAATTAATTTGACCTGCAGAAACTATTTCAGAATAAAACTCTGAATTGAGGATATAACATGGTACATGTCTTTATAATGTTTAAAAACGACTAGACTTATGTTAAATGTGTTGTTGGTGTGAACAGTATCCCAAAAATGTTCAAATGTAGAGAAATTCAACATTTAAAATAAGGTAACGTTTTATTCTGTCTTGTATCCTCCCTTGCGTGCATGCATCAATGTGGTAGTCTTCCCAAAGAAATATATTATTAATTAAATGTACAGTATTTTGATCCTAAATGTATTTAAAACTCATAAAGACATGCAATGAATTAACTCAGTGTAAGGCACAAAGAGTAGGATTTCCTAAATGAACGTGCATAGAGACAAAAAAACTCCCTTTAATGACTAATGACCTACTGGAAGTTTGGTGGAGTATTCTTCTGATCAGCCCTCTGCTTTATTTTCATTTTGGAACTTTTCTGGGCGTCAACTTCTATGAAAACTTATAGCAAGCAAGTGCCAGGTTGTAAACAAAGCATCCAAAAGTAAGCTGACACCTCCAAAAAGTAAAATAGCAAAGCAAGACCCCAATGGGGAAAACACTAGTTCTAAAATAAAAAATAATCTGTAGTTTGCTATTGCCCTCTGACAATTACTGTAACCTGCATTGAGCCGGGTAGACTCTTTAATGCTGTGTTTACAAACTGCAGTCAACAAATCCTAGTCCTTGGGCCTTTAATAAATGCTATCAGTATATCTATACTGCCTTATATTCGACATATATTTTTTAAATAATAAACATATTACCTTTTTGTCTGCAACCATCATACTGCAATATAATGGATCATAAAGCATTTATTAATTTTACCAAACACTGTTAAATATTAAGTACGGTCGATTAAAGAGTGACCAAACTTGCTGTTAATGGTATATGGTTAATAGAGCGTTCTTACATCACAATAGAAAAAGCGACAAATAGAACTTAATACGACCTATCAAACCTGACAACTGCACAAAGCCACCACCCAAATAACCAACAAATCACATGCTATCAGAGCAGGGACCTGGCAACCTACTGCATTAATGAATGGCATCTTCAGCTACATGCAAATCTCTTCAAAGCACCGTAGGTAAAGTGCTGGGACTGACCAAAACCTCTGACCTCCTAGAAACGACCAATTAAAAGAGAACGTATCCTAATTCAGTATTAATAAGATCAGTTACCCAGTGAGTCAACATCTGTGAAACTGAAATGTTGAACATTGCATGCCTCAACAACAACTTGTCATCATGAGTGGGCTTTAAACCACCAGCACTACACTGGCTGAATTCATAAACCTTCAGAACAGCTCAGTGTCTCCTCCTTAAACCACAATAGTTGATTTGCCCTTGAGTGAGTTATTTAACCCCAAGAGACTAAAAGTCTGCAGACTGTTTTTGTTCCTAACAGAACCTGTGTTTATATATGAAATGCAACCTTTCTTCCTGCCTTTTCAGTTAATAGGCAAATCACTGTTTGTGTTCTTAGTCAAAATGCCTTATTCGAGAAAATATAATAAAAAACTTGAAAACTGTAATTGGGTAAAACAGACGGCAAGTCTTGTACTATTTATGTAAATGTCCTCCTGAAGGTCAGCTATGCAAAACAATACTCCTAATAAGAACTGAGATAGACACTATTACTTCCACCCTAACACAAATTGTGTATAGCATTATTGGCTTTCAGAAAATCATGAACAATGGGAAAGGGTGACTGGGTTCATAAATATTTTCAGTGAAGCATTTTTATAGGCCTTATTTTTTACCTAGAAAGCTAATAGTATCCATGTCACTTTCTCAACATCTTTGTTATCACCAACAATATTACAACGTTTTGTTCTCAGTCATACAGAACGTTTAAAGTGTCCTAGCACTGAGGCAAAGAGCCCACAGTTACAGCAGTGTCTCTCTCAGCAGTTCCTACAGTGTGGACTCTGTCCTGCCATGGGAACGGACAGCTATTTGCTTTAATTTGCAACAGAAAAGCTTGTGGTGTATAGTGACTGTTAGGGAATGTTCTATTTGGTCTTCTCTCGGCCTGTTTAAGTGATAAAAGTGTCATTATTTAGCCTCTGAAGCAGAAGGGAGAGTGCAAACAAGACTGTATGACCCTCTGTCAAGAGCCTCCGTTCTTCAGAAGCTCATTAAGGGCCTCCAGGAGGACAGAGCATCAATTGGCAGGGACCTCCAGCTTCCTTTTGGTTTTTTAAGCCTCTCTCCTCGGATTCAACCCAGTCACCGGCTGACTTACTTTAGAAATGGACTCAATTTAGAGGGAGAGGGGACATGAAAGATGTCTCGCTGTGAGGAGGCATAGGCGACTTATTAAAACAGCATGTTAAAACCCTTGGACTTGAGCCAAATAGGATCTCACCCTGTAAACCGGATTTGGAGAAATTTGGATTTACTTGAGATGCTTTCCCCTTTTGATCTCTGTGTCTGGTGAGTGACTTCAGCCAGTCCTGAAACCTTTGATTGGCGTCAGTTTGTATGCTTGACTTAATAGCAGACCTATAAAAGTTGCATATCCTCTGTGAGACTGCTGTTTGAGACTGAATGTGGACATGCAGGACTGTTTAGTAGACTCCACTTTAATAGATTTTGTCAATGACATGAACATGACGGAGTTTCCGCAAAAGTTCGCATTGGAGTCCAAACGGCAGGTGGATGATGACGCATCCAGCCCGGACACACAGACGCGGCTGAGCGACTCACCCTGGAGCGACATGGAGGACGACGTGCACTCACAGAGATACTGCGGCGCTCACGGCCATCACAGCAAGTCCAAACGGAGGCGGATCATCAACGTGGTCCAGCGGCAAGCGGCCAATGTGCGGGAAAGAAAGCGGATGTTTAGCCTGAATGAGGCGTTTGATGAATTGAGGAGGAAAGTTCCCACATTCGCCTACGAGAAGAGACTGTCCCGTATAGACACACTCCGGCTGGCCATCGTCTACATCTCCTTCATGACGGACCTACTGGAGAACACCTGATTTAAAAGAGTCCAATATGAACTGGAACCTTTCCTGGAGATTAAGTTGAGTTTAACACGGAAATTGTGGTGAACTGATCTATTCGTTTCAGCCTTATTCAAACAAGATATAACTATAATACAACAAATACATTTTAAAACTATTTACATATTTACAACGTCTCAAAAAATATCCCCTATCTCAAAAGCGTTCATGTGACATCTATTGTTTTTTCAAGCACTAACATTTGAAAATCAGCACAACTTACGAGCAACAATTACAAATATTTGAGTAAGCCTAATATGTGTGACTTTTTGCTGCTTAAAAATAAATCTAAATGCTCTTATAACTTCAGTGTTCTTTGCTCTGCAACATAAACATACATTTGTTTTTAAATCATTCAAGCCTACAGTATGGCGTATTAGAATGTGATTTGCGATTATTCTGTAGAATCAGAAAACGTGTAAATCTTACAGGTTAATTAAAAAAAAAAGTGTGGCAATAAAAGTTGGCATCACATATTTACGTTGCCATGCAAGGCTACACGCTTCAGGTGTGCTATTTATTTCAGCACCTTGGAGAGCAACACATCCTCACCTGTCCTGATGCAGACATGGGAGCCAAGACTGATTTCAAGGGTAGCTTAAAGATTTGCTCAGAAGATATAACAACAAAAACAAGATTTACTTAAACATTATCAACCTTGTCAAGTGCAAATGAGCAAATATTCATCGGATTTGAATCGCAAAGTCAAGTCTGACTGCGTGTCGCTGGATGTTATCTTTAGCACTGAGGTGTAAATTGAGTCAGTGCAGGGAGATCCAGGCCCGACAGGCGTTTGTGGCGGGTTCTCCTTATATAAAGGGACCAGACCTGGCCTGCGGTGAACCTCCTCCCCTTCATCAGAGCTGAGGCCTCCCTGTGGATAATTCACACCACAGACCACCTCCAAAAGTTACCCGATTTAGTTTCAGCCACATCTAGATGCTGGTTTTTGATGTTATAGCGTGCAGGCCCCACAGCTGGGTGGTCATGTGTGCATGTTTAGACTTTGTGTGTGCAAGTCTCTCTCTCTCTGTCTTTTTGTGTGTGTGTGTCTCTCTCTCTCTGTCTTTTTGTGTGTGTGTGTCTCTCTCTCTCTCTCTCTCTCTCTCTCTCTCTCTCTCTCTCTCTCTCTCTCTCTCTCTCTCTCTCTCTCTCTCTCTCTCTCTCTCTCTCTCTCTCTCATCACCCCCGGTGTTTGCATTGCTCTCTAACTCTACACCGCCTTTAGCGACCCCGCTGTGAGCTCGGATCCGCCCTGAGAGCTCCCTGGGACAGCCCGTCTTTTAAACCTGAGCCTCGGTGTCCAGATCCCTGCGGGAGTCAGACCCATTTCAGCGCATACCTCAACGCGGGGCTGCTGACGGGAAAATAAACACCTCGGTCTGCTTACGAGCTGAGCCCTCCTACTGTGACAACCTCCTGTGTTTCAGTAGGTCTGATATTTTTCGCAGCCACCACTGCTCCCATCTCAGTGTCTAGACCTGTGCAGGGAGACTTAAAAGCCGAGAACAGACTAAATGTATTTGTAATAAGAAATAAATGTCATTCAACTTGTCTAAAGAGGCATGGCAACTGTTGAATAGAACTTGGAAAATAGTAGAAAATGAAATCAAAAAACGTGAAATGCGTCCATTTATGTTCAAAATACATATTGTGAATAGGCTTTACCATCCTAACATACTTATTGGTGTTAAAAGTTGCTGGTGCAAAATTCTTATTCCTATACACTATCTTGTCTATGATGATTTTCTTTAAAAATACATATTATTCAGGTTATTTTGGAAGATGTTAAACAGTTCCAGCTATGATATGAAATAGTTGTTCTTTTTAATTTACACTAATTCAACAGTTAAAGGGAAATGAACAATGTGTATTACAGGCAGAAGTAAACACTGTTAGATAATGGAGAAATATTGAATCCCCTAAAACAGGAACAGTTCTTGCTTTCCTTGCACAAACCTATAAATATGATTCAATAACACTACGCCCCACACCCTCTTTCGCAATCTTGTGTAAGGGAGCCTCAAGGAGTCTTAAAGAGCATTTCTGATATTATAGCTAGAACTCTCCTTCCCCTGCAGTCAGTGCCGCCGCTCCCATAACGCGCATTACGCGCTGTGCGTAGGGCACCAAGTGTCGAGGGGGCACCACCAAAAATAGCCTAATGAAAAATCGTCATAATAATTATAAGGCCGAAATGATTTCAGTAGACTATAGAAATATGAGGCACTTTTTAGGCATACTACTCAAAGGTACCGATGGTGCCCCCCCTTTCCCCTCCCCCCTCCCCTCCCCACTCACTCATCACAACTCATAATGTTTTTTTATTGGGGGGGGGGGGGGGGGGGGCATCATGAAGGAATTATGCTTAGGGCACCAAAATGGCTAGCAGCGGCACTGCCTGCAGTATTATGTTACACCCCTCCTCACCCAATCACAGCGCTCCCCAAAATCCTCCTGCCCGCTCCCCTCTATAAGAGCCCCGGTCGTCCCAGTCTGGCAGACACCTCTCCCTCTCTTTGGCGCACGAGATTTACCGTAATAGCAGCCCACCTCTCTTTTCAGGCCACATTTCTTTTTACCTGTCGTGTTTGTTGATGTTGTAGCCAGTTCTCTGAATTTGGGTCAGGGGTTATTACGCTCCCACAGACCATAGCAAAGTTTTGGAAAGGAAGATGCGGGAAGAGGACTCTTCTCCAATGGACAGTGCGGGGAACAGCGATGAGGAGACCGACCGTGAGCCGCCCAGGAGAGGCGCGAGGAAGCGGCGAGCGACACGGAGGCGTGCAGATGACGAGGTTGAAGAGGAGGGAGACTTGGAGAGTCCGAGCACCGGGAAGAAGAAAAGCAGAAAGAGCTGCGAAGGAGGAGGTGGCAGTGCGGGGAGCGGAGACAGTGAGGCCAGCAGCAGCAGCAGCCCCGCGCCCTCCTTCGATGACCTACACACACAGCGCGTGGTGGCCAACATCCGCGAGCGGCAACGAACGCAATCCCTGAACGAGGCTTTCACGTCGTTGCGTAAGATCGTTCCCACCCTCCCGTCGGACAAACTCAGCAAGATCCAGACGCTAAAGCTGGCGTCCCGGTACATCGACTTCCTGTGCCAAGTTCTGCAGAGCGATGAGCTGGACGCGCGAGGGACCAGCTGCAGCTACGTGGCGCACGAGCGCTTGAGCTACGCGTTCTCGGTCTGGAGAATGGGGGGCTCTTGGTCCTTGTCTACTACTACTACTACTACTACTACTACAACTACTACGTCCCACTAGCAGGGCTGCTGTGGATGGTGCAGCACGGTAAGATGAGCGGCTTTTCATCCTGCAGGGAGATACACTGTGCCAAAATGTTCCAATGCACATTTTACGCATCACCAAGCTTAAAGTAATATTATTTGAATGTCCCTGCAGGGATACTATTGCTGTAATGTTTCCATGGAATCCCCCCAAAACAGTTTTTATATTATAATAAAAGGGTCCCTGAAGGATGTGAAAGATATTTCTCACAATATTTGTAAGACAACCTCAAGATTGCACAATCCAGTTTGAAAGATGGGAAATACGCTTTTTTTTTCCTTTACAGTAGAAAAGAAAAGAGATATGTTTACATTGCCTACCTCATAGGCCACAACCAGTTTACTGCTGCACATTCTGTGTTTAAATACATCAGATTTAATTCCATTTTCTGTGTTGGATGTTTTATTAATCAAAATCATGTTTTGTTTTGTTTTACAGAATATCCAGAGTGCAGAACCAGTGGATCAGGCCCCTCAGATAAACTGAAACAGGCGAAACACAGATGAGGGGCTAGTCGCTGTGGGCCTCGGAGGAGAGTTGGCTTTTCATATTCTCTGCTGCAAGGACTGTAATGCTTGCAAGGGAGCACTTAGGACAGACAGGACAGATATGAAGAAAGAAAGACCACTGCGACCATGAATGTTGTAAAAACAAAGTGATTTCTGAGGAACCACTCCATTTTGAAACATGAGAAAAGACTGACAATTCATTCAGGGTTTCACAGCAAATGAAGTATTTGGTATTTATTTTTCTACACAGGCTCAACATTCCTTTTCTTCCACTCAAATAAAAGTTATTTATTTTTGGGATATCCCAGAATCCCGAATGGATCAGAAATCTGCGCTTTTTGAGTGTTGTAAATATTTGGTAATATCTTGAATAAAACAAATGAAAGTATTACCTCTCAATTGTCTGGATATCAATTGTAGAATTTAACTTAAGCTTAATCACAAAAATAATAAACCGAGGGTGGTTGTTCGACACACATAATTAAATACCTGACATTTTTAGAAACAAACTCATGTCCCATAGTCTCAGCACTTTGAGACTATGCAGAGAGTTTGTTTTCATTGGTTGTTGCTGAATCCCCTGTTAACTGAACCACAGTGGAGGGGGCAAAAGAAAACATCTCATACCCGGGGCTTATTCTGTAGTGATTTCTTGAGCTCAGGGATCTGGGGAAGCCATAATTAGCTGGTGGTCTGTTTGAACAGTGTGGATGTGGAGCTGTGGGACGCATGCTCCATATTCCCAGATGTCCTCTGAGCCACAGGTCAGCATGGGAGTCTCTGCAGGTGCAGCAGCAGCTAACCCAAGAGCTCTAACAGATAACAGGGTTGGATACGGGTCATAAAGCAAAATGAATAGCCTGTGAAATTACTTATTTCTGCAATTCTGATGAACAACACTTCTTATAATAGTGCTACAATGCAAAAACTATTTTTTTTTTATTCACAGCGGTCTTAAGTTATGAGGTTATTTCTAAATATTCAAAATTATACAAATGATCAATGTTCTTTTTTCTGTTTTTTCTGTTATTCCTTTAACTTTCATAGCATGTTGCATTGAATGACATGCAATCAGGTTGTTTCACTAAAAGCATTTTCTATCCAAACAACCAACCTGAGACACAACGGTGACAAGTACCCCGAGAGCAAGTAATTATGAGTATTATTTTAAGTAGGAAAATTAAGGTTTGTGTAGACTTTAGAGGCCACACATATCAAGCTGCAGAAAAAAAGTCTTCTTTAGCAAAATTAGAACTGCTTAAACAATTAGTAAGTTAAAGCGGAGTGTGTACCTTCCTGACAAAATTATATCAATCACCATATATCAATCACCATACATCCATCACACGTAAACTTGATCCTTTAAGGAGTCTAGGACTGTATAACTAGGGTAATAGATTAGACCCTAGATCTTCACGACATTTCACTGATTGTTTTCCTTGAATTTTTAAGCAAACCCGCATGCCTAAGACCCAAAATCTAATCAAGCCTGAGACTGTATATTGTAAGCTTTTGCATATGCATGTGTTTGTAAACCGATGTCTTGATATAGTCTGGCTTTTGTCATATTCGGGCCCCGTTGACTTCAATTCATCAAGACTTTCCTCTGTTTTGGGGTTCCTAGTTTGAGAAAAAGGGTTAAAGTTTACTTCAAAAGTTCAGAGTAAAAAAAATATTAGGAATAAATGTACAAATGTTAATTTTGAGAGTAAAGTTTTCCTTTAATCCAAAAGTGTCCATCACTTAAATGTCACGTAAAAAAGTTTAAAGATGACACAGTGAAATGCTGTGAAGTCCCTAAGGAGCTGGCTATTACACTTTGTGCTTTCACACAGATAAAAGAAACCGACACACTCTTTATCATAGTGCGTTTCATATCTCTCCATAGGGTTGTTGAGGGAGGATTTTTGGAAGAATTACTGTGTTTTTGCTTCACGGGTTGCGTGCGGAAGGTAAAGCCATCAGCTCTGACCCGAGGTCCTCGTCTGCAATCGGGGGGGAATCGATTCCCACCCTTAGATCACCGTGGCCGTGTTATCTTAAACTTGAGGCTGTTGCTCTGACATGGAGGAATGTCACCTCTGAGGCTTCGAAACATACACTCACACACACACACACACACACACACGCACACATATATAGGTTATACACACAAGGAGAGAGATTTCTCACGCCTACCAAACAGGGAAATAAATTCCACAGAGAGAGAGGGAAGAAGAGGACTCCTGCAACACAGCTTCTGCCCCCCCTTTGATGTTTTTAGGTAATGGGATGACCGCTTGTTATCAGCGTGAAGGCATCTGGCTCTCTGGATATAAGTGTGCTATGATAAACTCTTTGATGACTGACACACACACTCTCTCCCGATCATTAATCACCGTTTACATATCACTGCTCTGGGCCTGCAGTCCTCACGCGGATCTTAAAGTCAAAGGTGCAGGCCTGTGTGTGTGTGTTTTAATAACACCAGGAGCTGTACATCTTTGGAAAAGTTGATTTCACATGCATCCACACAGATAGTAGGCCTACATCGTTGTTTGTTTGCTTGTTTAAACTTATTCAGCTTGCCTTCTTTCTCATTTCGTTCCCTCTCTGAAGTTCCCATTATGGGCTAACAAGAGCTGGTTTACATTAACCCTCAACACCACAAAAGACAGGGGGGAGAGGAAGCTGAACTGACAAACACACACACACACACACACACACACACACACACACACACACACACACACACACACACACACACACACACACACACACACACACACACACACACACACACACACACACACACACACACACACACACACAGAGGAAAAGAGACTACATTAGCAGGTCTGGTTTCCATTAGAGCTAATTATCTGTGTTTCATCTCAACCTAAAGCCGTTAGTGTGTGTATGTGCAAGTGTATATGTGTCTTGTGTGTGTGCGTTAGTCTTTTATTTATGGTCTGCTGTTGTTTTCCAATCATACCTGAGGACATTTTGTTAAATGTAATTAAATAGTGCTTTGCATATCACTGCAGCATCTCCATCTTAAGTCATCCATGACAGTAATCTTGGAGAAGAGACGGCACAGATACTAATTTGTTTTTGGCGTACAGCAGAACTTTTGAGAATATTTAAACAGGTCACATAGGGTTGAATTCTTATTTTCCAAGCATTTTTTGTCTTTTTGTCTATAATGCTTGCAGTATTAAATATGAAATGGTTGGTTACAGGGGGCACTTTATCAGTATGTTGTAATGCATGAAGAAAGGAACATATCCAAACTATTTGGATTTTTGGAAGTTAATGGCTCAACTAGCACAAATAGCAACAAAACAAATCCTGCAAAACAATCACAATCCAGCAAAATGCTTTCATTATTATTTCATATTTACAGTACATTTATGACAAATACTTTAAGCGTCTTAAATCCAAACATGTTTTAAAAGCATAATTTGTCCTCCTTTAAATATAAGATATCATTAGAGAGTTAGTAAGGGGGGCATTTAGCAGAGTATAAAACACTTTGAAAGAGATAGCCTTGCTTTTTAGAGTTAGGGGTTATGTTAAAGTAAGCAGGAAGTAATAGAGTGACAGAAGTGACAGAAAGGAAGTCGGGGCAGAGCAGCGCTGTAACATAATGAGCTCTCACACATTCCCTGAGGACGGTGCCAACTTCACCCATCACTCCCGACCTCTGACCTCTCAAAGTGACCCTGTACCCAGACAACAGTGACCCCCAGCTGGACCACGAGCCACTGCGTTCACCTCCACAAAGCAGCCACTCAGTTCACTAATACCTCTCAGATGGATGGACAGAAGAGTACAGGGAGCTGGGGAATGGATTGTGGGGTAGGAAGGTAAATGTCCAAGTTTCGAAATGAACGTAAAGTAAGAAAAAGAAGAAGCAAACTCAAAGAAATAGGAGCAGGAAGGAGGGAATAACTTATAGGAATCCTCTCAGCGCTCCTGCCAGAGGCTGTTTATCTTTCAGATTGAGTTAAGCGCAAGCCTCTTATAACTCTCCACATACCAGACAATATCACAGTGACCCCGTTTTACGAACATAAACATACGCACTTTATCAAAGACAGGGCACGGCTCATTCAAACACATAGTCTCTTTCTCCTAACTTAATTTACCTCGCCTTCTACAAAGTTCTTTTATTGGATTTGAGTTTTCTAACTTTGGCTTAAAATGCTGGAACTTTAGGGGGTCTGTTGATGGAGATTGAAAGGTTTTCTCCATGTTTACCTTACGAAATCACAGTGGTCTCTTATCATGCACACATCTATGGACTATCATTGTGTAAAACCCTGAGGTCACACACACAACACACTGTGTTTTTTCCACAGAGAGAGACCATTGTTTGACTGAATATAGGTCCATTCACAATGATAGGAGTGTGTCTGTCAATGGGGAAATGTATGTTTCCTTGTTGTGTTAAAAGAAGAGAGAATTGTCCTGACTCTGCCAGTCGGCACCTCCGGGTCTGAAAAGTGAAGCCTATGCGGATTCTCCTATAGCCTGCATTTTTTTTAAATGGCCATCAGGGGTTAATCTTTGTCTGCAAAAACATGTCAGATTGTATTGAAGTAAATGAGAAAACGACCCTTCTTCATATCTGATTTATTACTGTAGTTTATCAATACAGCATGATGTTTCTTTGTTAATTATTGTACCATTTAGTGTAAAGATAGCAGTGTATGCCTGAAAGCGTATGATTGACAGTTTGCTACTACTGTGTTGACTAGCCTTCAACACTTTCAAAGTGTTTGAAGTTCATGCAAATTATTTGTGTTGCCCAGAGAATCTATTTTTCCTACTCTCTTGTGTAGCTTGTAGTTACAAAAAACTAAGAAGGCAACGTCCTAAACGTCCAGCCCAAAGTTATTAAGACGTTGGTACATAAAAAAATGGGTTACATCATACTGACATCCACTACTTATACAAAGTCTATGGAGTCTCAGAGCTCAGAGATGCTTCTGACACACACACACACACACACACACACACACACACACACACACACACACACACACACACACACACACACACACACACACACACACACACACACACACACACACACACACACACACACACAGTGTTGCATCATCCTGGATTATATAAAGTTTTGGAGCTTTTCTCTGTTGAAAGCAATAACCCTAGCACAGCCGTAGTTTACTGGCGATCTGAGGGCCCTTGTCATAAGTGAGTATGCTCACACACACACACACACACACACACACACACACACACACACACACACACACACACACACACACACACACACACACACACACACACACACACACACACACACTCACACACAAGGGTAAAGTGAGGGATGGCTTGGCAGTAAGACTTAGTCCAGCCTCAGTGTTGGTCTAAGGGGGAGCTGCGCTGGGAGAGAAATAGCCGTTGAAATCTGCAGCCCTTACTCTGGTCTTCACTATGGGGTGGTCTCTCTCTCTCTTTCTTCCTCCACCTTCTTTATTTCTCCATCCCCTGTACTTCTCTCATTACTTTGAGGTGGTCTGTTTCTGTCTCTCCACCTCTTAGTTTCTTCCTTTTTCCCATCTCAAATCTCCTAGCTCTTCATCACGTTTTCTCTTATCTGTCACATAATCTCCTCTGCTCTGTTTAATAATTCCCCACTCATTTCCTCCTCTTTTTCAAACTCCATCCTTTTTTTACGCTTTGTGTTTACCTCCACACACAAATACAAAAACACTCATCATGACTCACAATTTACTCAATAATTTGTGCCAAATGTGTGTGTTTGCTGTGCCAGAAAGTGAAGAAAACCAAGTTGAGACGAAAACAAAGATGCTGGGACTGTAAGAAAACAAAGTCCTGCTGATGCAGTGATTATCGCTGGCCTGCATTTTTTAAGCCAATTGTCCTCTAAACCAATGTGTTTTTAGGGGTTTTCTTTACTTTGGAGTTTAATATTAGAACATGATGTTTGCTTTTCTGTCTGTCTCCCTTTCCCCTCTCTCTCTCTCTCAGAAGGTGTTAGTTGTGTGATTTTAATGGCCTGGCGTTTGGTGTCACGTGAACCATTTGCATGTTTTTTTTAAAGATCCTGTAAAACAGGCCGAAATGCCTCATAATTCTCTTCCCATGGCTGCTTTACTTGGCAACTTCCAAAGTCACCCCCCCCCCCCCCACACACACACACACACACACACTACACATACACACTCAGCCATGGCACACATCTAACAGGAAAGGTGTAAAGTAACACCACCTCTTTTAAAAGCAAAGAAAAAACTGGCAAAAGGTCTATACATTTTCGACCAAAAGCACATAAAAATGCAAGGAACGGAGACTTTAACAGAAAAGAGGGATGGGAAGTGTGTGTGTGTGTGTGTGTGTGTGTGTGTGTGTGTGTGGTGATAATGCTTCTCAAATACACAATTAATAATGCCTGAGAAATTGCTCAGTTTAATGTGTGTGTGTGTGTGTGTGTGTGTGTGTGTGTGTGTGTGTGTGTGTGTGTGTGTGTGTGTGTGTGTGTGTGTGTGTGTGTGTGTGTGTGTGTGTGTGCATGCTTGTCTGTGTGGCAGAGTGAGCACACACATGTGGTAGGGTTATAAATAGTTGGATCATCTGGAGTACATTAGAGGTATAGTGTTTAAGTGAACAGGTCCGTTACCTGCAGCCACAGAAACCTCAGAGCAGACACTGCCAAGCCTCCAACTCGGCACACACACACACACACACACACACACACACATACACACACACACACACACACACACACACACACACACACACACACACACACACACACACACACACACACACACACACATACATACACATATCACACACAAACAGGGAGGGGAAAATAAATAAGAAAACAATCAAAACAGAACTTTAAGTTATGAACAGAGAGACATGGTGAGAGTTATGTGAGAAAAGGCTTTATATATTATAACACAACCTTACCACTCAGCAGCTTTAAGATAAACACTAATGCACAGATCCACACACAAATAAGTAGGGAAGGTTAAGTATTACAGGTTGTTTTGCCCAGAGTGAGTAAAAGGCCCCACATGTTGCTATTAAAACCTTCATTATACTTAATCACCTAAAATCCTGACTCACAAAGTCATCAACTCTTTTACATTTATTACCTGTATTTGTTTTAAATGGCTGTTTACAGACAGGGATTTGCACCTCCAAAATTCATAACTGCTCTTTATAGCCAAAGGGAGTTGGTTTATTTGTATATCTTACAAAGTCCTGCTTTCACTGTATCTTCTTTCCAAGTTTGCCAAAAATGTAAGGCCGCCAAAATCAGGAGTTGGAGCAGGAAGTGGACCCTCCCCCCATAGCACATTTACACTCACACACTGAAACCTGAGCTACAGGAAGTGGTCCTGTGCAGCATCATGTCAGGGCAGATTAATTATTCACCATTTGAAAAAATGCACTTTTTTCTCTTCTCCTATATTTTCTTCCTCCCCCTCTACTCCTTTTCTTCTTCTCTCCATTTATTGTTTTCATTTCAGGTTCTCCAGAGAGGAACAGTCAAGGAGACAAAAAGCTCTGCTACCTGCGTTATCTCAAAAGGAGCTACTTTCAGACTCAAAATGAGCTGCTGCTGTGGTTGCTCAGGCCCCAAATTCCGGGAAATATTCTCCAGCGGTGTTCCCTGAAGACTTGCGGTATTCCTGCCCACAGTATCCCCACAACTCTATTGTGGAATTTCCTAAATGGATGAAAAGCAGGTTTTATTTGGACTCTTTTGAAAAGTGAAACACATATCTTCCTTATCTTTCCATGGCTGTATTGTTTTACTGTATAAACACAATTGTGAGAAGGCTGAGGGAGAGAATAAAAGGAATGATTCAGTGTTGGTTTTATAAGCAATAGAGTGAACAAACAATAAAACCACCCAGTTAACATAATGTGGGCGATCAAATCTGTAAAACCTGCTTCCAGTGACCTCAGCAGCAACTTTAATTGGTTAAACGAGTCTGCTCATCAAAACAAGATAAAACAAAGTATTTTTAGAATTGTATTTAATAAAACGTGATCTATGGATAATTGGTGTTAAAGAAGAAGATTTTACATTTAAATGACGAATCTGTGTGTTTAGTCATGACCATAAACTGAGTTGGAAGCATGAATTAAGCCAGAAAAAGGTATTATTCTTCTGGTTCACTTTTTGGATATTAATAACACGATGCTCTTTATACCCTTTTTAATAACTGTTTTTTTTTTTTAACCATTCCAACCCAAAATAATATGCACCTCAACATTGGATCTAAAACTGCCCATGCATGTGAAGTCCATGCTCAGAATTTGTCAACAAAAGAAGTGTTTTCGGTTTGACAACAGAATAAATGCATTAAAAAATACGTTTAAACTATAGCCAGCGAACAGCAGAACTTTCTTTTGAGCTTTTATTACTATTATCCCTTGTTTGATTGTCTTCTTTAGCAGTACTTAATCAAGAGAACTGACTGAAATAATGTAAATATCCAATGAAAGACATTAGAGGACATTCAACTTAAGACTGCCAATCTCCAGGTCATAACACCATTTTAACATTAGTGTTTAACTTGCATTGACCCATTGCTTCAATAATTTACAGGACTGTGCCTGTTGTGCATTTATTATACTTCCTTTTTGGGACTTGTACCTGTCATCTTGAAGTGGATATGGTTCATTTGATAGGACAGGTCCTCCACAAGTAAAGCGTCCTTAAGCAAAGAAAACTGAACCTCAAAACTTGCCAATCAGGGTTTATGTGTACTTAAATGTGAATGAGAGTCTTTCTTTGTCCTGGTTTATAATCTTATGTAAATGCAGTCAATTCAACTTATGTTTTATAATATACTCACATTTAAAAATGCTTGACCTCTTTTATAGCTCAAAAATAAGTGAATGTCCTTCTACTGGTTTTTCTTTTTGTCACTTCTTATATTATTTAATAATGCATTGTAATAAGCATGCAACTTCCCTTGTGCTGTGATGTAACTGCGAGTCATGAGGCTTGTTATTATGTCTTTTTTGCAATTTCATACCAAATGTTATTCACTGAAAAATATGTTACCCACAAGGACAGTTAGCTTTCCAGCTTCAGCGGTTAGTACGGGCCCACAGGGATGTGCACACAGCGCTAAAATGACATAGTCGCCGTGCACCAGGAAGTGTCCACTCTGCTCCTCCTGCCAGCTCTGTGACTGTGTGGATTATTGGGAGGTCAGGGGGGAGAAGGTTGTGTTAAGTGGAGTTTGGAGGCGCAGCGGGCAAACACACTTTCCCCTCAGGCGAGTGGTCAAGGGACAACTGAGGGCACACACACTCAACCTCATGCACACATACCCTCGAGCGGTTTATTCTGAGGTAAACATCTTGCCCCATTAATACCCACAGTGCCTCTGGCTTCTTGGCCCACTGGCCTACCGTGGTGACCCTTGTTACCTTGGTGATTAGATATAGGGAGGCTTCATCTGCAAACATTTAGCCAGTGTCACCCTTAATCTAATTCTGTCACCCTGCCACCGCAGCAGCAAAAACACACAAACATGCAGCTGAGCACACACATTGTGGCACATAATTTACAACTGACAAATGAACACATCTCATCTCTCTGCTGATGCTGTGAGGTGAAAACCTTCAAACACTGATCTATTTTTATGAGCTAAAATGATATGAGTCTGCCTAAAATATATTTTGAGTAACCAGCTCTTACCCAAGGAAATTGGAAAACGGTTATACACTTCGACAGAAAAAAGTCCTGAGTGCTGAGTGTACACCCAATGGCTTCCCTTAGCATCATTTATTTCCACACTGTCCATATATGTTTCCACACTCATGTTGTGCCAAGATCTGGCTTGAGACACACCTTTTGTTGGAATGTAGTTATTTGTCAGAGCAGTTCTGCTCTATAAAGTAATGAAAAAAGCCCTGTGAGTTAACTATTTATCTATCTTGTTGCCAGATTTTGAACTAACTACAGTTAAACAGTTTAGCAATTAATAGTTTTAGTACATTTTCTCAAAATCCCAAAATGCCAAGCTTAAAACTAAGGCAGTTTTTCCTGTATTGTAATCGGTATCATTTTGAAGGTTGAACAACAAATGACATGTACCTATAACGTGCATTTCCTTTGTCATTAAATTACGATTGGCTGTCACATTCCACCTCCTGACCCCTGACCTCTGACACACAGGTCCTCCTCCTCCAGGCCAAACCACCGTGGACACCGTGCCTCAGGTCACTCGTGGGCTTACTAAGCAGAGCAAAACAGTGTGTTACGTCTGGAAATAAGTAAATTACTCTATTAGGTGGCATACATTTTGAGTAGTCAAGCAACTCTTTTGACATAGTCATCCATCAGTTGTGAAACAGGTTAATGTGTCCTACTATCCAAATGTTCCCATCAATGCATTACAAGCTAACAGTTGAATGGTTCTCTTAATATGACTTAATGTGCTGCTATAGGGGTTTACACACACCAACTTTGGTCTCACTCTTGAAGGTTATGGAGTAGATAAGCCACTGGTCTCTCTTAAATAATAATATGACTCTCATATTAGCTTTGGCATGTTTTTGTTTGCTTTAATTATTCAATTATTAAATTCATACTACACATTGAGAGACACTTTTCTGTGCATTTTTCATTTAAATGATGTTCCTGCACTTTGTAGAAATACACTTAAGGAAGTTTGTATAGTTAAGCTGTCTGAGTTTTGGAAATATAACACAATTATTAAAGTAACAGCCTCAGTTGAAAACAGTGGAAAGCTGTCAACAAAAAGGTGTTTTGGTTTTCACTTGATTTCATTTCTTAGAACTGAGAGGACATGGACGATTCAAAGAAAGTTTTGAATACATTTTGTACAGAATAAGAAAAGTGATGTCTTAATAGCAAATGTGATCGGGACTAATGATATGATACAAATCTATTTTTACTGTTCATATGGTTACCCGACTTTAATTTTAAGACAGAGTTGAACAACTGTTAAGCTGTCTGGATCCAAACTATTTTGAGCGTCAAGCATCTTTCTTTTTTGTCTCATGTAGTAGCAGTCTTTATTTATGCTTTCTTCTTCCAAAATTCTCAATTTGCACTTTGATGCCAAACTTTTATCCATATAACAAAACGTCACTTAATAATAGACCTCAAATTCCTCTAAGTGAATTATGTATGTTAATTTTTGCTGTGCTTCTGTGCTCTCCCTCCAAGGGGATTGTTGGATGTTTGTGAAACTAAGATTGGCATGCACAATGTTATTAATTTGAGACTTTCCACAAATTCCTCGTTTTAGACCTTCCGACCACTTTTACAGGAGATTGTGACAGAGTGATAGCGACCTCTAGCGGTAAAGATACAACGCGGCAAGTCAGGAGATGCAATGTCTGTGCAATCTTTAAAAACACAGTTAAAAGGTCTTTGGAGACCTTTTTTTGAAGCAATTCAGATGTTTGAATACATGACATCAAATCACATATCCTTTTTGTATTTGCTTTTGCTCATAGTGCAATGATGAACACACCTGCAAAACAGGTTGATCAACATGCCACAGTCATCTTGATTCCATCAAATGGAAAACCACTTAACCTTACAGAACTGGATGCAAAAACACCAACAATCTTGTCACATGTTTTGCTGATAACAGGCTTGTAACTCTTAAAGTGTGGGTATAAAGTCTACGTTTACAACTTGCATGTGGGTTACTGTGGGTGTGTGACAGTCTGAAAGAGAAAGAGGGAAGTAGAGGTAAAAGCAACATGAGAGGGCAGGGGAGATATCTTTTATATGCACTGGTGTGTTAGAAAAATGAGCAGCCTGGTATGTGCGCTCCGCTCTCCTGGACATGGAGGAGCCACAGACTGGTTTTTGCTTCATCCCTTGCTGCTGTGTGATCCTTTTGGTGCTCTATACACATGGAGACAGGTATCATGACCTAAAACAAAACGGATTCTCTTGTAGCTAACACTCTTTTTCGCTCACTCTAGGATTTCTTTTCTTTCTTCTTCTTTGTTCCATCCTCACCTCACATCTCTCTTTTTGCCAGGCAGCGAAAGGTATAGCTCAGGTTATTGATGGTGCCCCTGGGGCAATAAATAATGCATAATACCCAGGTGTGCAGGTACCCATGGTGTAACATGTGATCAGACTGCACTTTGATGTTGCTGGTGCAGTCTTCTAATATTGCACTTGTTCAAATTCTCAGGAATGTACCATAGGTGTTGTTTTTGCAAAAATGAATCGACATAGATTTCTGCATGACCAGCATCGTGTGAATACAGGCAATATGGAATAAATTGCATCAATTACAATATGATAGATTGCATTATACTGTAGGTCTACTTAGAATTAGGATAAAAGTGGCTTTACACATTTCTAAAAGTAAGAAGTAAAAGTGATTTAGCTAAATGGATTTGCAATATCATTTGAATAATCGCAAATTTAACTTGTTTCACCTTCATAAGACTAAAACTGCCTATGGGCGGTAGGTAATCACAGCCAAGCCTTCTTTTAACAAACGGACAAAAGATCTCAAAGAGAATTTTCTCTTTTTTGGATGTTCACTGCACACGGAATTTTCACATGTCATACATTGTTAAGAAATGTTCTTGAATTTGGGTCAGTCAGTCGTGATTATCGTCGCATTTGTGTCTGTCAATCAGTCACGGGTGTGTTACTGCGTCATAGCCTCGCAGCCAATCACAGGGCGGCGTCCAGAAACGGGGCACCCGAGACGTAAACCTTGCAAACATGGCGACGCTCCGAAGAGAGTACGGAGATTGGAAATACGACCGTTTTTAACCGAGACTATAACCTCCCTCTGTGCATGTTACAATGTGGTGGGGTTAGCCAGAGCCACCGCACGCACAGCCTTTTAGACGATGTTTGCAGAGGTAAGTCAGAAACAGACGCGTGGTGTTTTGTTTTCCAGTCATAGACACGGCTAGTTAGCATTTAGCAGCTATTAGCATCAGCCCCTCAGGTAAACACACAGGCTGACAGGGAGTGAACGGCTCACACACAGCTGCTTGTACTCTCAGAAAGGTTGTCTGCTATAAGTGGCAGGCAGCCTGTGGATTACACAGTTAAAGCTAAGTTAATACGATGAGCTCAGGATATCTTCACTGTCAACACCGTGCTGGAATTAGCTCAACACAGGCAATGTCCATAGTAAATTATGAGTAACGTCCCTCAACAACGAATTTCTACATCACAACAAATACAGGTGAGCTGATCGGTAGCTGTATGAAATATAGAAGGATAAAAAACGTATATTAAAGGTTAGAGAAAGGTACCTATGTGCAAAGGTGGGACAAGTATTCAGATCGTGTACTTAAGTCAAAATAGAACTACCAGGAATACTCTGTAAAAGTACAAAAGTATCAGCACCAAAATATACTTAAAGTCCAAATGTAACAGTACTCATTATGCTGTGTGACCCATTTCAGAATAACAGATTATATATGTTGTGATCATATTTATTGACGTGTTAATGTGTTTATCAAAGCTGGTAGAGGTGCAGCTAGTTTATCTTACTTTACTAAAGGTTGATTAAAAGCACAGGTGTTGACACTGCTTGCAAAACTGTTTTCTCTAGGATTAGCTCACATTTGAAAAGTGTGTTATGACAGTTCCTTCTTATTCACTTTTACTGGAGGGAAAGTGTGAGACTTCACAGCTGTCCAATCGAGATGTTTCCAGTGGCTTTTAGACAAACTGTCAGTCAGAAAAGCTCCCTGCTTTTGTCAAACACAAACTACTGGCCTAACACAGGCTTCTCTTCAAATATTAATATGATATCTTCAGTCCTTTGTTGCTGCTCAGTGATTATGGAGATTACGCCTTTGCTTAGCCTGACAATGCCTTTTTGAGTATGTGATGACGGTGTAGTTTTGCTCACATGATGCAGTTTCTCAATGCACACTGGTTTCCTGGTTTTTGATGGATGTGTCACTGACCATGGCATCTGCTCACAAGCAAACAGAAAAACACTGTCCACCACACCTGAGCTGAGGGATGACTACATCCAGGCACATCTCCAGCAGTTTAAGTACAGGTTTAGCCCTGGTAATAAGGCTTTAGCACTGTCCTGCATGTCTGACACAGAGTACGGACTTTTGTGTAATGTGCAGTCAGGTGTTAAACTGTAGCTTAGTAACTCTCTGCAAAAATGTTCCCCCTTGTTAAACCTGAGTTTGAACTCGTATTGGATCGTCCTGTGATGAGGTTTGGCTTCACATTAGCTTTGTAGTGTATTATAAAATATGTAGAAGCTTAAATACAAATTAGACGTCTTACCTTTGTACCTATCATAAGTCACCCGCTTCAGTGTATTCAACTACCTTCTGACATCACCTCCTTGGTTTGACTTTTAGTGACATTTCCGATTATAGTTAGCTTCATGCAATCATTGTTTTTTTATATTAAATGCATGTTGCTCATAAGTTGTAACGCAAAATGTGCTTTTTGTAGTTATTTTGATAGTAAGATCAAGTTTAACTGTAGACATTAGCATTGACTTTATTTTTTCTGACTTGATTCCTTCTCTGAACAGATGGCATACCTTGATTACCACCTTGTTACACTGGGTTATCTTGTTGTAAGGGGATGTGGTGCAGTGTGAGTTCATCCACAATCACACAAAGTTATCTAAGAGCTTTCACCACTGGCTTGATCTCGTTAAGGCGTCTTAATCAAAGCTTGGTATACATTAAGGCCAGCACGTTCTCACATCAGGCCTGCATTTCACCCAGTACACCGCTCCCTCCTTCCTTCAGTAAATACAAGCCGTTGCCCTGCCAAACAAGCGAACACCTTTCAAGAATTAAGCCACATCCAGACCTGTGATTTGTATCCAGATATATCCAGAGAGTTTCTAGGTAATGCTGAGACTTACAGTGCAGTTTTGGCCTCACAGTTAGACTTCTGTCACAAGTGGTAATTGGATTTTGCTTTATAATGTGTATCCATTTATTTTAAACTGCTAACTTGTACAAAACCACAAATTGGGGCAGCACAAGGTGATGCAAACTTCTCCTTCTGCAGTGGCCGCCATTAACTTCCCAGTAGGTGTGCCTCTGGCATTTGTGTTTTTCAGCTACTGGCCTAGGGATTCTTACTAGTTGGTTTGAATCCTGGGTGAACACCGTAAACCTCGTACAGATACTTCTCCTGGAAGAGCTTCTAACTAGAAAAGGACAAAGAGAAATCTGGGCACTGGGAGTATGTATTATAGAAGGAATGTGGCTGATATCACCCTACCGAGGGCCAGCTAGCAGTTTTCGGGACTCAACTGGACATACGTTATTCTTAGAAAAGATTGTTTGGTGGCTTGATGATCGAGCATTCAACCCCCCAGTCCAAAGCCAATGTGTTTAATACATCTGCACTCAATCATTTTGAATTTCTCTTTAATTTGTCGCTCTATATGTGCTCACATTTATCTATCATTGATTGAGAAAGTTCTGTACTTCCTTGTGCAGTGATGAGATGATTCAAGATGCATTACAGTGTAAAGTTTCCCATCATAGTTTACTCAAGGTTCGTATCTCTGACATTTTATCACCCCTGGTGGCTGTACACCAACTTTAAATGGTTGTAATTACTCAGTATATAGTTCACTTGTTACACTTTAACCAGCACTTCATTCTGCGGGAAGGGAAGTCCTTCTGCTGGTCAAACACCAGCTTCTCTATGCAAAAGAAGAACTCTTTATCCATGTCGGTAGGTACTTTTAATTGTTGGGTTCATGAGTTTGTTGGCCTGTAGAAGAGTGGAAAATATGACCCTGTTGGCTCTACTGCTGAACTTGTTGCTCCACCTTATGTTAATTTATTTCAGATAATAACCAAAGGCTTGTTAGTGGTAGATTGCACAGCACAGGTTTGGAATTACCCTGGAGATAGAATTCTCCAGTATCTGCTCTACTGCTCAGTGCTGGTTTTTTTTAGTGTGGGCTGTCAGTGATTTGTCCACGTAAGGCTGCCCACCTTCAGATGACATATTAGGTTTGACATGCTGTGAACTAAACAACATTCCAGGGCGCATTTTACAGTAACGTTTCTATTAAACGTGTTACTGTGTATAACATTACGGACTTACATGTTGCAAAAATGAAAATGCTGCTATATCTTATCTATCTCAGTTTAAACAAAAATATAGACCCCAGCACAAAACACTGCCATCATTTGATTGAGAAGACTTTTTAAAGACAATTACATTTATTACAAATGTTTTGTCTACATCTTTTTATTATCCTGACCATTTGCACTCTGTCTTTAAACGAATGACAAAAATAGACACTTTTTTTTTTGTATATTCTGTCTATTCTTGATATTTAATCCTGAAGCTTATATTGTAGCTCTTTGTGTTATGGTGGTCTCGGTGGATTAAACCAACATGATCAGTCCGCCCCATTCCCTTTCTCCCCCTCTGAGGCATTAACCATGGATCTCCCACAGGAGAGCTTTAATGGGCTGAGTTAACCTCACTCACCCACACTTAAGGTTTGTAGCTAAGCACTTATGGCCTTTCAACATAGCAAAAATAGCACTATTTAGCCTTTGAGGAGTTTTTCCTCCCTAGTATGTGTGTGTGTGTTTCTACATCGTAGTTTGTGCGTGGATGTGTTTTCAAGTCGTGCCAGGAAATCTGGGAAAAAATAATCTCCGTCACTGATAAGAATCTCTGTGTGCATGTCTGAATGTGTGTGCAGTCAAGGACGCAGCAGCGCTTTTAAACATTGAGATTATTCTCTATTGAAGTTTGCTACTAGTAATCGTTCATTTGTGCTTGAGGGAGAAAGCAAGAAGGAGAGGAACTGGAAGGAGAAAGTAAAGCTAGGACATGAGTCAATATGTGAACACATTTATGAAGTTATGTTAGTGTAGTTATTAAGGTATGTTGAGAGAGAACATCTATAGTTGACCCTTTGCTATTTTGTTAACACGTGTACATATATTTTTTAGTCTTATCATTGGTTGGGTGGTCAGATTTGAACCACAGAAAAGACACAAGCACATTTGTTTCTATCTGCATGTGTCCCTGTTTGTTCTGCTCACTCTTACGTGTTTCTATTCAGCGAGGGGGTTGCGTAAGGAATTGCCTGGATCTTTAGATGTGTGCATTCCCGATGGGCTTGGGTGTTAATCACTAGAGCAGATGGTTCATGTTTAAAACCCTGTGTAAGCTGTAATGACTCAAGAGTGTCGGTTATCGTGTCTCTCTTACAAAGCCCAGCCTCTGCAGCCTGGCCAGCCGCACTGACGCTTCACTGCTGCTCGCTCACACCGTGGACATCACAACAGACTGACATTACCCATTGAGCTACATTCAGAGAGTTCATCAGAGAATGGTTTCATTGTAGGGTATACTAGAAACATATTTCTGTAACGTCGAACAAAAAGACTTTTCCTGATAATATTGTTTAGACAAGAGAGCTTTGTAAAAGGTTCTTTATTATATAACTGATACTGGTCCTTTGTAACCTCGTACAAGCATTCAAGCTTCTCCAGCTCTTTTGTTGTTGTTTTTCTTACAAAAATCCCTTGCAAAACATTGCTTTCAGCTTGTTTGCGCAATCCCAACCCGGCCAACATCCACTGAATCAGCCTAAAGGAATTCTTATATTTCTCCCAAATAATGCAGCTGGCTCCCAATGATGTTTCTGGCTGTACGCTGTTCGGGCCTTCTAACCAATGTTTATGTTATTCTGTAGAGAGGTTTTGACACCCCTTTTCCCACTGAAATGAGTAGTTGCAGCTTCAGGTCTAGCCACAGTTTTGAGAGTGTGTGTGTACAGTCTGTGTGTATAATACTTGTTAGCGTGTAGCTGAGGTCTTCAGGTAATAAAGGTGTCAGTGATGACTGCAGTGGGCTGCTGAAAGCCTCTGAACCAACAAAGGAGCAACTTCCTTCTCTGTGAATACCGTGTGGGTGAAAGGTAAACAAAATGGATGTGTTACTACAGGTCAAGCTGTTCATTGAGGTTTAGATGAAAGTCTTTACTTAGTTTACTTTGTTTTTCTTGGCAATTGAGACAACATTGTGGCTGAGTTATACTTAGAAGTGTTAGAGGTAAGGACACTGAAGTTCAGTTCAGATTTGTTTCAGGGTATGAACCGCAATGTGAGTAGGTGTTTCTTTGAATTTCCACCACTCCTAGCTAAACTGTCACAATAGGCCTCTTCTTCGGGCAGCCCTTTTCTGTTCCCAGAGTCCTTACCCTGCTATTAGCGACTAAGTCCCAGCCAGTTATGACTTGTGAAAGAGGGGGTAGTCGAGCCAGTTTGGACACATTCTGCAGCCCATACACCTGTGCGTTTACCTGCCTTCAGTTCACTCGGTTTAAATCAGGTGATAACCTCGTTTCTTAAACATCATGTACACAAGAATCCCGGTTGTCTTAATATTGGTATAGGATTTCAAGAAACTTGGTTAACACTGCTAAATTTCTGCTAGGAGACTTGACCTTTCCCATATGTTCCCTGTATATTAGACAGGTGGTCAGAGGAATGCATCAGATAGGAAAAGCTGCACAGAGGGATCAAATGAAACATTAGCTGTGCTTCCTTTTATCCAACATACTTAATTTCTAAGACTAAAATGGAAGAAATGATCCTAGCTTTGACAAAGAAGGAAAGCTTTGAAATGTCTTTCATGACTAAAACAATTCAAAGATGTCAGCCTTGGTCGAGGATAGGGCAGACAGTGAGGAAAATAACTGATTAATGACCAGTGAAATGTAATGTAGGATTTGAGAGTAATTGCAGCACATGTAGATAAATGATCAAACAGTTCCTGCCGTAACCTGATTTACCTCATAACCAGGTTAATGAATGATACTGTCTGCTGTGCATCATATATTTCAGGCCTGCACAGAGAGACTGTTGTTCTACATATGTAATATTGACATGTGTAAAACCAGTTGGGCTGTCTTGTCTCAGCCTACACTCTGACAGCCTGTATATTATTCCTTTGGTTTGCATTGAGTAAAATGTCAGGGTCAAAGGGTCACCACTGACAGCCATCAGCATCATGTCGTAATATCTCCAGTGTGTAATCAGATATGTCACAAGCTAATCTGCAAGATCTGACGTGGAGCCAGTCAATTCAATTTTTTTAGATAAGTGGTACCGGCTCTATAAAGCCTGATGCAACTGAGATGCTCTGTCAGTGAGACCTACAGAATAAAGCTCTAGAAACAACACGAAGCACCACCAACAATAGTGGCCACTTTGAATAGGGATGTACACACTGACAGCCAAGCTAGCACAACAACAACGACTACAAATGCCAAGAGTGAGGCAACTACTGACAGGGGATATACATCTCGATACTTTAAAATCCATTAGGCCTCCTTTGTAGCTGAAACACGTTTATGACTGTTCATTTTAACATGATGAACCCTCATATGAAGAAATGTCATACCCGTACCATGTGCCATATTCTCAGGAGTTGGGATATGTTAAAATTTAAGTTGAACACATTTTACTGAGTTTGTTTTTTATCATATTCGCCATTACGTATTTGTTATAAGCCTGATAATACATTGGATATTACCTACTAATTATACTTATATATATATTAGAAATGAAATTCCAAAACACTGTTTATGCAGCACCATGTGTACCAAGGCATTTTCTTTTGCCTAAGCCTGGTTCAGTAATGTCAATTATAAGTGCATTGATTGTCAGGACCCTGCTGTATCATGCTAAACATTATAAACCGGCTGGCCCAGTTGGCAGCATGTGTGTAATCTGATTGTCCCTCGCTGGCTGTGGCAGAGGGAACAGTGTCTCAGTGTCCTTAGGACATTCTGACTGTCCCTCTTGGGCTCCATCAGTGGAGCTGCTTATCTAAGGAAGTCCAGTGTGAATGTAGGGCAGCCGAAGATCATCACGGCTGATCATCATGGTGTCTGTCAGCAACTCTATCTGAAGCCTCCACGGTCAGAGTGTGGGCTTCATACAGCGTGTGACCGTGTCAGAGTTTTACTCATGGAACCACTATTTTGTAGATAACTGTATCTTCCAGATTTATTCACGACACTGTTAGGTCTAGCACTTTGCTAAGGTCTGCATGTCCTGGTTTCATTTGTCCAGCTTGCACTTGATGCAGCTCTATGGCAGCTTATCCTTCACATAACAGCCCCCACCGTGCACACGCACAAACCCTGCGTAGCCTGACTGATACTAGATTTTTTCAGGCCGATAGTGACTTTAAAGTGTGGGAATTAAATGTAGAATCTGGTGTTTTTTAATTGCAATAGTTGCATCTGTAGCTTTGACATAATATGGGACAGAAAACCTGTACATACCAGAGTAACCTGTAAAAAACTGTGACACCGAGTTGCTAGCTGGAAAAGACAGCTTGGTTTCCTGAACTGACAATAACAGGAAAACCATAGGATGTGACACTAGTATGCACACACACACACACACACACACACACACACACACACACACACACACACACACACACACACACACACACACACACACACACACACACACACACACACACACACACACACACACACACACACAGCCTATGCCTGATACTCACTATGATACAACAAAGTGTGTATCTTCTTAAATACTTATTTCCCATGCCAACATCCAAAGTATAGCAAAGGGTTTTCTGTGGATGACGTCATTTAAAGTGTAACAAGGTCCTTCTGATTCAATCTGTATGGGGATGCTGCTGATTTACTGTTGCTTTTCCTTCACAACGGACTAAAGAAGTCCAGCCTAAACAATTTTATGCGGGGAATTGTAAAACTTAAAACCAACATATGATGAAAATATAGTACTGTTTGTAGCACACAGTAAAATCAGACACAAATTGTACAAAAACCAAAACTGTGTATGGAGTGTAGTCTTAGTTTGCATATTAAAATATCTGTCATTCAGTCTGTTATCATTTGAAGATGTGAAAGACTTGATCAGGCTTTACCGAGGGAGTGTTTTTATATCAAGAGGGGTTAAAGAATAAACTGAAGAACATGGATGTTCAGCTTGTGGTTTTTTTCTTCTGCGTGTCTTTCAGGCCAGTCTGTCCATCTGGGGATGGGGGGGTCTTGGAGTCGTGCTGTTCCTGGTCACCTTTGGACCCTTTGCCATATTCTACCTGGCCTTTTATATCTTCTGCTTCATTGTAGGGTAAGCAGGAAGACCCCTAAACCGTCCGTCTACATAAGCATTCTCTCTCTCTCTCTCTCTCTCTCTCTCTCTCTCTCTCTCTCTCTGTGTCTCTCTCTCTTTAACCACAACACCTGACAGATCCGTTTCTAGCTTTCCCTCATTCTCACTTCTGCTTCCAGGGGCTTTGCGGTCACTCTGCTCTATGGAAAGATCAACTCAGAGAAACATCTGGAAAAGTGCGAGCACTCCTACTTGCCTCCCACACAAATTGGTATACTAAAGGTAAGGGCACGCTTAAGAACACACACATTTCGGCCGGTATTGATTATATGTAAATCAAGTTCCTTTGTTGATGAAGTCTGCCAGCCAGTCGCCATGAAGTTCATAAAATAAGCTTTTTTATTGATTGTCTCTCTTTGTTTGTTTCCTTCAGACATTGGATGAGATGAAGTTGGAGATGAAGCCTATAAAGATAGACAGGAGACTGACTGGCTCCAGTTTCATAGATGAACCATTACAACAGGTGTGTGTGTGTGTGTGACTTCCTTTTCACCTGTGTCAAAGCTTCACCAGCAACATGTTTGCGTCCTTTACATTTTAAAGTATCACGATTAGGAAATATATATGTTACCAATTCTCTGTGCTTCATAAGTTCTTTTACGGATTAATTGTAAAATATTTAGTGCCCCTTGTATAGTTTCAACAGCTCAACCAACAGTCATGTATTCATAAACATTTAATCGCCACTTTATAAATGATCCCTAGCTAAAACTAATACGGAAGTCCGGGAATAAATCCTTCATGGACGTCATTGTGTTCAGCAAATTGAATTGCACCAATGCTAATGTGACAACAGTTGGTTTCGTGTCACTAGATTTGTCTTGAGCAGGATATCTGTCTTCTGAGTGAACCTGCCTTTATGTCTATCAAAAATAATAAGCATTTTACAACAAAAGCTTCAAACAAAATGAGAGAAATAAGTAAATAAATAGCTTTATTGGGTTATGACGGGGACTGACAACATGTTTCGCTGGTACATGTTCTCCTGCTGGACTTAATATGTAACATTTTAAAGTTCTGCTTTTATATCTTTATGGGGTTGAGAGATGGGTCACTTATTACTGGTTCTTCCAAGATCGATTGTTTTACGTTTGCTAATTTTACCTCTGATAACTTCGCCATCAAAAGGGTCATACCATCTCGGTTTCCATTTAATGTTTGATAAAATGCTTCAGAGTATTTCTAATTACTGACTGTCTACAAAACAATATTTACATGTGTGTTAGATCATCAGAAATAAATGACAGGAAGTGGAACATAGAATCTCTGTACTGTTACACCGTCAGGGTCAGTGTTGCCCCAGCGCTGTATTCATCATGTGGCTAAAGTAAAACACTGTTGACTGTATTTCCACTCTTGAGTGTGTTGGTAATTGAATCTTTGAGCCGAACATACTCTAAATAAATCCTCTGACTGATGGTTAGGCGGTCCATCAGTGCTGCAGACGGGGAAGATGAGCTCAGTGGCTTTTGTCCGTTGGTCACAGTATTTCTTTACACCCTGTCTTGTGGCTACAACACTTCCAGTAGAAAAGGAGCTTTTTAGCATGCAGTCGTGCGTAAAGCAGCGTGGCCCGTTAGAGTTAAGTGCAGACACAGCAGTTTGTGATGGTCAGATGACACTGGCTGCTCTACTGTGGTGCTTCTGTTCTCCATTCCTTCCTGGGAATGCACACTAATCATCTCTGCAACACGCAAACCTTGAGATCTTCAGCACTGTTGAACATGACGTCATTTAAACCCGTGCTCTCTGAAAGACATTTATGGCACTTTCTATTCTCTTATGCGCAATTTACTTTATAGACACAGTCAGCTCATATAATCAGCCTTTCCGGACGGTTGCTAAGTTCATGTGTTTGCTTGATGAAATCATACTACTCAGATCTATCTCTACTGTATTCAGTGCAGTACAACTAAATAGTGATTTACCCAAGTTTCCTGTGAGCTAATATCCCAGTAATCGGTCGTCTTGGTTTTAGTTATGCACTGACAACGAACATTCTTAATGTACCCATCTGACACTCAAATCTTCTGCAGCATTTAATTAGCATGTCTTAAATCTGTGTTTCAGAAGTCTTAAAAATGTACAGAATGCCTCTAGCGTTTACAATTAGGATAAAAGAACCGTCACCAATCATAGAGTTTTATTGTATGGTATTAAAAAGTCTTAACAAATCTAATTTTCCTGTAGCTGAAGGAACCCTTATTCACCCCTCTAACCCCTGCTAATTCCCTGACTGTCCACCCGCTTGAACCAGGTCATTGGGTTGTCTTTGATAAATGTCTTTGCTTCTCTTCTTTATAAGGTGATCCAGTTTGCTCTGAGAGATTATATCCAGTACTGGTACTACACTCTGAGCGAGGACGAGTCCTTCCTATTGGAGATCAGACAGACGCTGCAGAATGCCCTCGTCCAGTTCTCTACACGGTAAGAAATGGATACAGTTTCTGACCATATGTTTTATTCGAAACACACAATTGGTTCTTTTGTGTCTCCTACATAATCCCTGTGATTAATGTGGTGTCCCAGTGTTAGATGTTGTTGTGTGTGTGCTCGATTTCATTTAGACTTTCATGCTTTTCATCTTTTTAAAGCATCTTTGAGCTCCTGTAAAATGTATTACTTGTGTGCCAAGGTCCAAAGAGGTGGACTGGCAGCCTTACTTCACTACTCGCCTGGTGGACGACTTTGCCACCCATTTACGTGTCTTCAGAAAAGCCCAGGACCGCCTCGCAGACAGGGAGGACAAGCAAAGTAAGCACACACTTTCTCGGTTTAGTCTGTCTGCCTGAGTTTATTCAGCTTGTCTTTAACGATGATTAACAGTCTGAGTGTGGCGATTGTACTCGATCCGATTTGATTATAATCGTGCTGCAGAACAATTCTTCCATTAAGTTTTGATTAAGTCCGATGGTGATGATTCATAATGTTGGATAATGAACATGACAAGGAGTGATGTGTCAACAGGGGACATAACCGAGGAGCTGGTGGACTCTTTCTTTGAGGCCGAGGTAGAGATGGAAAGGAAGATTTGTCGAGACGTGGTGTGCACTTCAATCAAAGACGAAGAAGGTTAACACACTTTTGTAACGTGTCTACTCCTAAGGTTCACACTGTCATGACCAACTCTTCATAGAAATGTGTTGCACTTTGATGCTGTAACTCGGAAAAACTGAACATACTCCGTTGTCTGTGTGTGCCAGGTTTTCTTAGGGACTTGTGTGAGTTGCTTCTGTATCTGTTACTACCTCCTGGAGATTTCCACAACAAGAACATGAGATACTTCCTTAGGGTGAGCGCACACAAACAAACACGAAATCTCACTCTCACTTACACAGTCTGTCACAGGGTCAAATTACATGTGACTTCAATGATCTGAGAAGCAAATATGAGGCGTAAAATCACATATTCAGTCACACAATATGTCACAAAACCTGGGTTGTTAATGAATCATGATCAAGCTGCAGGCCAATGCTGCCACTTTGGCCTGCAGCCAGTTATTTTCCAACAATGGGCTCCTGAATATACTATGCTGTTAAACAGGACCATGTGACGGCACGTTAGTAGTGTAAATTCAAAAGAGTGAACCTGAAAATGCTCTGTGATGTCTCTTTTTAGGAGGTGCTGGCACGTGGTGTGCTGCTTCCTCTGATCAACCAGCTTAGTGACCCAGACTACATCAATCAGTTTGTCATCTGGATGGTGAGAGTTCACACTCAGTTGTTACTCAAACTTTGGCTTTTGGTGTAAAGACTACACAAAAATATAATTTCAAATATGATGTGATGTTAAATGGAAGTGATTTTGAACAGATACGGGACTCCAGCTGTAATTATGAAGCCTTCATGAACATCCTGAAGCTGACAGACAAGCCCTCTGAACTGGAGGCGGTTAAGGATAAGGTGCTAGAGGAACTGCAGTACCTCCGCTCCCTGGACACTGCCGGAGATGGTAGGCACTCACGTTTTCTACTGATATACAGACACACAAATGCATGAAGGTAATTTGCCATGTATCTAAAAGCACACAAAACACCGACATAAAGCATTTCAGCTAAATATTTTTCCTAAATCCAGCATTTGATTTGTCCCTTAAATGCACTAAATTGGTTTAGTTTGAACGATAATATTATTATATGCAATTAAAGGAATAACATGTAAATATTGCGCAACAAATTGGCTGTTTATTTTATAATAACTATTGCTCTTTCTCCTCCCTGTTTGTTTCTCCGTCCTTTAGACATCAATGTGATCAAGAACCAGATCAACAGTCTTCTGTTTGTGAAGAAGGTGTGTGAGACCAGGATCCAGAGACTGCACTCTGGCAAGGTGAGAAACGGCAGCACAGCATATAGTGCTTACAGCGGGGTAAAAATATACATCACTTATTGTTAGTGTGCTGGTAAAACATTGTCTGTGAGTCCCAGCTGCAATCGCTCAAAATCTTATGGAGTCAGCCGGTCTGAGAGCAGGGTTTTATTAATCATTTCTGATTCGTGTATCAGACTTAACTTTATCATTTTCTGTGTAGGAGGTGGATGCCTTGAAGCTGGCAGCCAACTTTGGCAAGCTGTGTGTCATCCCTCTGGATCACATCCTCATCCACAACATAGCCCTGCATTTCTTCATGGGTAAGTCAGGAAATGCATCATCACACTAACCACTGATGCCAAATGTCACTGTAGCCATCCCAGGACCTTAATCCTGAACATTTCTGTTAATCATCTTTATAATCCATAACATATTCCAGTCCTCTGGAATATACTGTATAACCCCAACCTGTGTCATTGCCACACCCCTTTCTTCGGCCCACATGACCTGTCAGAGACTTAACAAAAAAGGTCACACTACTTTACGGATCAGATCACGATAGAGTGCATGTGTGTGTTTGTGTGCCCATGTGAGTGTGTTTGTGTGAGCAAACTAGGAGTCAAGCCAAGTTGTGTCCGATCTAGTGTGAGCTAGAGCCAACAGCCGAAACATTACGGCTATTACTATGATTAGAAATGTTTAATATGAAAAACATTGTTTTTTAAATTGAGATCGACAAGCTCAAAAGCTGTAACCAACCAAAGCAAAAGAAAGGAAGATTTGGGCGTATAAATAGGCAGCAGTATCCCAACCTTTATATTATTATCTGTATCCAAAGCATTCAGAGTGTGACAGTCCATGGATCTTTAGTTACAAGATCACCAGACACCACAAGCAGCCAGGAATACCGTTTGTGAAAGGCACTTGCCCACTAACTATGCATGAATGTGTAACCAAAGTGCCGTGGACACCGTTTGGACAAGCTCTCGTGTGTGTGTTCATCCAGACTACATGCAGGCGGCGGGGGCACAGGCAGAGCTGTTTTTCTGGCTCACTGTGGAGGGCTACAGGGTGACGGCGCAGCAGCAGCTGGAGGCCATGCAGAGCTGGCAGAAAGATGGCAAGAAGCAGCCCAGCGCCACCAAGGGGCTGCTGAAGAACGCTGCACTGGGCGTCTACGAGCAATACCTCTCGGACAAGGTGGGAGGCGTTTGGGATTTCAGTGATTCATGTTAAAAGTCATTTTAAGGAGTTTCTCATCTATGTTTTCTCTTCCTTAAAAGGCGTCGCCCAGGGTGCAGGTGGATGAAGTGCACGTTATCAAACTGTGGGAGAAGCTACAGAAAGACGACCCCACACCAGAGATATTTGATGAGATTCAGAGAAATGTACGTATTCTTTTCTACAGAGAGTATTCTTTTGCACAGCTTCAGTGTCTGTGTCATAAGAAATAACTACAATTCTGCTCCTCTTTCCAGCTGCTAACAAATGGTTTCACATTTATCTAAACCCAGGTGTATGAAATGATGCTACGTGATGAGCGCTACTACCCCTCCTTCAAGCAGAGTCCTCTCTATGTCCGCATGCTAGCCGAGCTGGACATGTTGAAAGAGCCGAGCTACCGGGGGTCTGATGACGGGGATGGAGAATCCTTCAATGGCTCTCCCACAGGAAGCATAAACCTAGTAAGACTTTTCTGAATTATTCTGATGTGGAGACCAAGCAGCTAGCTCTGGGGCTCAAAACTGAAGGCCAACACTCTAATATCCAGCAGACTTTACTCCACTGGTTGCAAAAAAAGTCCAGTTCAGAAGTCTGTCTGAAAATCACTTCTTCTCACTTGATTTATCTCCTTCAGGTTATTTTTCAGATAATGCTAAGCGTGACTATCTGGTGATTTATAGGTCGATAACACGGTGTTATCCAGTCTGGGTGCTCTCCATAACAATTTGTTTTCCAAAAAAAATGTCTCTTTCATGTTGGTTTACTCTTCACTATCCTGTGTCATTTCTGGATGGCCACTGCCGAACTGGAGCTTTAAAACTTCAGTCCACAAACCAATAGGTCACATCTTAGATGCGTTTGTTTTTTTGTGGAAACACGTCCTCCACATTTATAGAAGCATTTATTATCGATAGCAAACTGTGCCGTCAAATGATGACTTGTTTTCTTGTGATTTCAGTCTTTGGACGATTTGTCCAACTCCTGCCATGATGATACTATGCACCTACATGCCTTCATCTCTGACACAGGTACACACAAACACACACGACTATGTTAGCCCCTCCCTGCACGTTTTTTCTTTCTTTTCACCTCCTAGCCCTATTCATCATGTCTGCTTTGTCACTTCATACTGTTCTAGTATTCTTTATTTCTTCCATTTTATCACTTTCCTTTTTTTCTGTTTTTCCTTCCTTCCTCCCCCCTCCCTCTCTTTCCTGTCATTTTTGCCACATTTTCCTCAACGTTATCACATTTCCAAACCCTTTGCTTTGCATTCCTCCTTTGCCTGCTCCTCCTCCCTCCGCACACTTTACACCTGCACACGCTTTCCTTTCTTCCCCATCTTCTTCCCGTTTTCCTTCCACCTGCCCCCTCATCTTCCATTGCCATTGTGGATGTATTGCCGGGCCGGGTAGCTGACACTTGTCTCTCCGGCTTCTGGGGTGCTGCAGGGGTGTGCAACGACCATGGTAAGACCTACGCGCTGTACGCCATCACTGTGTTCAGACGCAGCCATGATGGCAGTGAGGACTGCTGGAAGACCTATCGCCGCTACTCCGACTTCCACGATTTCCACATGAGGATCACTGAACAGGTGTGTGGCTATCGGGGGTTTTCTTTCTCCTACCCCAGAAGAAAGTTAGTGATGAAAGCTGGAGCAGAATCTCATGATCATTGCTGTCTTTTTCTGAGAGTTTCCTTCATTCTGTTTAAGTTTGAGAACCTGGCGTCGATTCTCAAGCTGCCAGGGAAGAAGACCTTCAACAACATGGACAGAGACTTCTTGGAGAAGAGAAAAAAAGACCTCAATGCTTACCTACAGGTGAGGGTCTTATATGGTAACACTGTATTGAACACCTTTTATTTTGTAAGTGTGTGTATCAATGACTTTTGCGTGTGTGTTTCAGTTGCTGCTGAACCCAGAGATGGTGAAGGCCTGTCCAACTCTGGTTCCTTATGTCTATGACTTCCTCGAGAACAAAGCCTACAGCAAGGGCAAGGGAGAGTTTGCACGCAAGGTCACTACATTTATATCAAACAAAGACTATGTATTTTAGGGTCATTTATTTACTATCAAATACGGCACAAAACTCATCTTACTTTCCTATTAACACATACAGTATGTGAGTGTTTTTCTAAAGTACATTTTCCCATTTTGGTGTAAATCCCTTTCAAGGTGGACACATTTGTAAATCCTCTGAGGAGCTCCATGAGAAACGTGTCCAACGCAGTGAAGTCTCTGCCCGATAGTCTGGCGGAGGGCATGAACAAGGTCTCTGATAACATGGGCCGCATGTCAGAACGACTCGGGCAGGACATTAAACAGTCCATACTCAAGGTAACAGCATCGCATACTGTAGAGCAAGTTCTTTTACACTTAATCAAAGCAGGTGAATATTAGTTTAAAGTTTTATCCTTTTTGATTTATCCGTGGCTGTTTTTTTCCCCAGGTGCCTCCACTCCTCCCTAAGACTGACATCGACCCTGAGCACTGTCGAGTCTCTGCTCAGCTCGATGATAATGTGAGTAAGACAGTGGGCATGTTAGGTGCTGCATGTTTGTTTTATTTCTTTCTCTTTCACTTTTTAATTTGGATTCCCATTCATATGTTTATATATACAGGTGGATGATAACATACCGCTGAGAGTAATGCTGCTACTGATGGACGAGGTGTTTGACCTGAAGGAGAAAAACCAGTGGCTGCGCAGGAACATTAAGAACCTGCTGCAGCAGCTCATCAGAGCCACGTATGGAGACACCATCAACAGGTCAGAGACCCAAAATACACAATGCAGACTGAAATATGTTCACAAAGATATAGGCACATGAACTATGCACTAGTTAGAATGTTTTATTTATATATGTATGTCTTTTAACTAAAATCCCACTCTGAGAACAATGGTTTGTTATACATTTAAACCAAAGTGAAGTATTTCTGAAACATCTCATGACCAAAGATGCACAGTCGGCGTGTTTATTAAACTGAACACAAGTACACGCATGTTCAGGGCTTCAGAAAAACAAGTCTTGTAAACACTAAAGGGAGGTTGAAGGTGTCACACAACGTGAATCATCCTTTTTTCTTTCTCTCTAGGAAAATTGTGGATCATGTGGACTACATGACCTCACCAGAGCAGGTTGCAGACTACGTCAAGAAGTTCAGGTAACTTCTCTGCTTATTTTTCACATAACTCTGATTGGTCAGAATAATTATTGATGACCCTCACTTGATCTTTCTATGAATAGGGACTCTTACTGGCCCAACGGTATCTTAGCTGAGACGCTGCCCCGTCGGGACAAGAACATCCGCATGAGGACCCGAATAGCTGCCAAGACCAGTCTGCTGGGCATCATGCCAGGTGAAAACACACACACTTCATTTATTTATAATGCCGCCACATTAAGGACTGTTCATCGACTTCACTACTCGCCTGGTCTCTTGTACAACTGAAAACATACTGCTGGACAACAACCCAGATCAAGCTAAAATCTACAGGGTTGGATCTGAGCCTTACAGAACAGGAAGAGGACGTACAGGAAGCTTTATTTTTCTCAGTTGTTAAGCTTATTATCGGTGTGATCACTTTTATAGCAATCATCTTTCATCTGTCCTTTCGCATACTTTGATTTTGGTCAATGTGTGTTCCCTCAGTGCTACGTCTCTTTTCTTAATTCATGCACTAAAGCAACATTAAAGGGGTAATTAATCTACTTAAGTCCCCCTCTGGCCCACCCAAGTACTTGATGCAAAGATGAACCCCCGTGTATCCTTTGTTTCCTTCCACCTTGCCTCCTTGTACACCCTTGACCACTTTATCTCTCTCTCCCTACCTCAGACGAGCTGAAACACATCATCGGAGCAGACACCACGAGGAAGGGCATCCTCCGGGTCTTCGACATGTTTCAGTACCAGCCCATGAACCGCCGGTTAGTCTACGTTTTCCTGGAGGGTTTCTTGGAGACGATGTTCCCCCAGTACAAATTCCCCGAGCTCTTCGTCAAGTTGCACTCCCGCTCGCCACGCATCCACAAATATAGTGAGAAACTCAAATCGTCCTCCCTCAAGAGGTGACAGGAGAGGACCGAGGCGACTGGACATGGGCCGACTACACCCACACAGACTTGAGAGCTGAGAGTGAGGGTGGGTGGGGGTGTGAACGGTGAGGAATATGTGTGATTTCTGCCCTTCTACTTCCCTCACACACTCTTTTCAGTGAAAACACTCCGATTATCCATCAGAGTGTTTCTGTGGACTCAGAACTGAAGGATGAACAACACACACTCTGCCCTCATCTCACTCTGTGACACACAGACACACACACACACACGTTACTGTAATTTGCACCAAGACTGGACATGTCTTTTCTCTTAGTTTAGATATTTTCCTCCTCCTTTTTTTTTTTACTTTTTAGTTGTGATTAGCTTTATCAGGGGCCAGTCAATGCTGCTTTCTCCCGGTCCTGACTCCAGAGAGCAGACCTTATGGTATTATTTTAAAAAATGCAGAAGTAGTTAGCATAGACCCACACCTTGCCTTACCTTCCCGCTTCTGTCTTTTGGCCCCGACACGCCGCAGTATCTCAGTGACCCATCTGTAGTCACACATTACCCTCGTGCTGTAAACATTTTATCTGCAAAAGCTGCACACTTGCAAACCATATTTTCATAGCAACCAAATACGTCAATAGCACTGGGTTGAAAAAGGCGCTGTTTCAGAAAATGTGACTGAACAAATATGGGACGAAAGACACCATTTAGATTTTTATTGTCTGCATTTTTTTCCAGCCTCAATGCCTCTCTGGAGTTTTTTTGTTTCTTTCTGAAGTGAAGCATGGTCTGCACCTGAAAGAATAGTTACACCTCCCCTTTAAGGCTACTGTCACAATCTGAGACGACCAAAGCTCATGCTGTTCCATACCTGTGTGTGTGCACCAGTTTGATGTTGGAATACTCTGAACATTACTGTGCTTCATATCCTAATCATGTGAGGAGAGATAATGCAAAGTTGACCTTTAACCACGTCAAAGGTGAGGCTGTGAGGACACGATGAAGTGTGTTACCGTTCTGGGAGGCTCAGCTCTAGCTGTCAAAGCGCACTAACAAAGAATGTACCCTCTGGTCTAGTGTATTTGGCTCATGTAGAATTATGTGTGAATGTGTGCGTGTGTGTGTGTTTTGAAGATGCAACCCTCTTCAGTCAAACTGTGCCAGTGTGAGCTAGTTAACCAGCCTTAAACATACTATATACTGACCAAGAGACGCACGCTAGAGGTAGCTCTCCTTCACTCGACTGAACGTTACAAAGGAAATCACGATAGAGATATGGAAAAGTATCCCTATTCACTTTTATTCAGAGAAAATGTCTTTACTTTTGTGCAATATTTTTGTCTTCTTTAATGCATGTGCATTTTGAATCATTGTATACTGAACAAGTAAACCATATTGTTTTAATAGTAGAAAAACACGACAAGTTTCCCCAGAAATGTCTTCTTGTTCCAACAACTCTACATTCCGTTGTTGTAAAAGTACAACGTTTATTTTACAGACTTGTTTTATAAGTCTGTTTTTTTTTGTGGTGTGTGTGGGGGAGGGAGGGGATTTTACACTTATCCCTCGTCCACTCGTACAGCATCTGTTTTGGGTATGGATTGGACAGTGGAAGGGGGTTTTCCTTGTCATAGCCCGATGATTTGCTCATCGGGCCTCAAACTACAAACTGCTTCTTTTTAACAAATAAGTGGTGTTTTATGCATTAAGCCTGTTCTGTTGAGTGTGAACAGATGCCCCCTCCCTTCTTGTCTATTGGCTCACAGGAGAGCCATGTCCTGTGACCAATCAAATCACTGCGAATGAGCACTTACCGTAGCAAACTGTGGGAGGGCCAGTTCTCCCATCTGCCGGACGAAGCCCCATCCTGCTGCAGCCATTGGATGGACCCCCGTCGTCTGCTTTGATTTGCTTGCACTGAGCAGCCCTGGTGGACTCTAATTGGCTGAGTAAAAGGACATGAACTGGAGCCTCTATAACTGGGAGGTGAATATTTTGTTCCCACGGTGGAGGAGGTGTCACTTTTAACTTTCTGCACATCTCTTCATATCGGAAGGCTTGTCTTTTTTTTTTAACCCAAGTATTTATGAATCTATGATAATGAAAATTGTGCATATATGTGTACAGTATGTGTTAATAGTGTGCCTAAATGTACTGTCAACTCTATTTTCATATTTTTCTTTAACCTACAAAAAAAAATCAATCAGAATGTCATGATCATTTTACGCGACTGAAAATGACTTTAGGGTGTTTTTTTGCATCATGCTTATCAAACTCTTCCTTGTGAGCAATTGTGCTCCGATCAGTATAACACTAATAAAAGATAACTCAGACTAACTGACCCACGATGTGTCTGTGCTTTCTTCAGTATGTTTGCATCTGGGGTTTGTAAAGATGTGCAGGTTATGGGATGGTGCTCTGTCAATGAAACAACTCCTGATGTGGCTAAGGGTTCATTAGCAGCTTATACAAGTCGTGCATTAGACAGATGCTTTCTCCCTTCTCCCTGCTGTCTACAGTGCAGTATTTGTGCAATGTGAAACACTTTAATATGAGCTGGAAATCTGTTTGTCTACCAGGTGAGCTAGCCACTTTAATTTGAGGGTTTTCACATCCATTTCAGGTAAAAGTGTGGGGGAAGAAATGGCTAACAATGAATTAAACGCTATGAAACATAGCCCTTTTGACATGGCCCTTCTATTTCAAGTTAGGATTTACTCATTTACAGATTCAAAATCAGTTGAGTGGTTATTGAACTCTTAGCAAATGTCTTAACTTACATAACATTTCCTTTTATGTAATTACTTGTTATAGCTTTGATTTCCAGACTAGTGTTGAATGATATATTTTAAGTGACAAAAATACACAGTCTTGATAATACCTTCAGTACGTTTTTACTTTTAATTGTTCTTTCAGCATTACAATGTAAGCACCTTTTTCTAATGGTGTTTAAAGCATAACATTCCAATGATGACACAAATATAACATTTGTATACATATATTCCATCTTTTATTCGACCAACCAAAAGCCTCCAATATTGACACTTGATCTATCCACACAAAGACAAGCTTGTTTCTGTAATATTACACAACATCTCTATACACGACTTTACTTTATTTGCCAACAAACATGCAGTCCATGTCTGAGCGAGTTATCCATCCTTTAGGAGTTTTTAAGGTGACTCTTTCCAACCGGGTCAGTGATGATAACAACTCCCCATGAAGCTAGACCTGAAAGAAAAACACAGGTCTGCATTTATTACTTCAAAAGATGAAACCAAGTAAAACCACCATCAGACAGACAGCTCCTTCTCCAACAGACAGGTGGACAGATACAGGAAGGCTGTCAATTTGCACATACATATCATAGCTTACTTACACTACCTATCAGGATATAATTAAATTCAAATCTACTGTGCACACATTTGTTGTTACATAGATAGATAGATATTGTCACAGCAGCAGTGTTATCAAGCATTATACACGAGTTAAACATATCTAAATATAGTACACTATGTTTATATGTTTCTGTACCTTTAGGTATATTAGAGAGTATTCTTATTTATTCGGTATATTGTATACAGTGTATTCGTAGATAGTCGTATGAACATATGTCTTTTCTACTGTGAAAATGTATAAATTGCTTTTCATGTTTTTTTTTATGTATTATTCTTTATACAAATTACTTTCAGAAAGGCTGATGTGACAAAACAAGTTCCCAACTTTAGGTAAATAATCAATCGAAGTCATGTAACACCAAAACAAGTCAGGAGTGTTGGATAACTTACATGCAGCAAATGTAATCTGCGCCACTATCCCGATAGAGCTAACCCCACGTTTCTGCAATGTTGTCCGGGCCGCACTGAACACATAACCCGCAGACAGGAACAACGCTCCGCCGGAGAGGAGCCGACAGCTCCAGCAGCTCTGGAACTTCTGGCCCACTCCTCCTGCTGCTGGTGGTGCTGCTACTCTTCCAGCTGGTGCCTCTGGTGCTGTTGACATTGTGCTACAGGGTGCCTGCTAATGCCAATGCTAATGCGCCTCTTGGTAAACAGAGACGTCAGACAAACATGGGGGAAAAAACACACTATTCCGTTCCTGAAGAATTGTTAGCATGTGTTTAATCAATGTTGTCTGTAAAGTGCCAAACTACATCCATAGTGTATCTCAAATCCTGCTCATGCTGGTTGAAGTAAGGTCAGTTTTGCAAAGTTGTTCCGGGTTTTAGGCAAACTACTTCCGGTTGTGTATTTTCAAAATAAAGGTGTTGTTTATGTATGAGAGAGGTTGTCACTTGTGCAGTAACGAATATTTATGTTTTAATAGCAGGACCTACAGACTGGACAGGTAAATATATATATTTGAAAATTAAATGAAAGCCAAAGCTGCTGCACAAATTAAGACCACATGAACGCACATACAGTGAAGACACAACTATTTCGCAAGGGGAGCTTATCACCTCTAAAGCAGAAAATGACACATTTGTAGGACTCTTTATGTCTCTTTGGGAAAACACCATGTTTTTGTCGGTTGTTGTTTTGGTCAGTTTATCTGTAACGTCGGCCCTTGATAAAACGGAGCCAGTTGTGGACTCCTCGTACATTGCTGCTGTGTATGAGCACAATGTAATCCTGAACCCGGACCCTCGGGTCCCCTTGTCCCGCCCCGCCGCCCTGCAGCACATGCAACAAAACCTGGATATCTACGAGGAGCAGGCTGCCAGAGCCGCTCAGCAGGTACTGTCAAGTTGGAAGACACAGAGAGACATGTTCAGTTTTTCAGTCAAATCCAAATTGGTCCACTTCATAGACACAACTTTTGATCAAGTGCTGAGGACTGAAAGGACTAGTAGATAAGTCAGTCGACAGAAATATTATGGCATTTTTATTTTTATTTAATTGTAATCCTTTTAAGTATATTTGTATGCCAATGGGCAGACAATGCTGCTGTATTTAGGGTCTTAAATATATAGATCAATGATTTATCCTTTATATTTGTCCTGAATGTCACAATTTTTCCTGACTGTTTATGCTGAAAACAGTTCAACAAAAACATTTGCACTACTGTTAAATATTAACTTTCAAGTGTATTGGTCTTTGGACACTAAGTAAAGACTCATATGTAACCAGGATTGTTTGTTTATTTTGCTCTACATTACAGAATGTTAACAGTTAACTGAGATAAACCAAGGAGCACTTAATGTAACAATCAGATTATGTTCGATGAGGGGCATAACTAAACAGTCAGGAGTGGTTGTATTTCTCTCTATACTCACATAAAATTAGCAAGTTTACTATCACACAGACTTTATGTCTACCATAGAGTAATACGTTGCATTATATGTGTACTTTGCCTTCATCCTTGCTTGGTCAGGGTTAGACTTAGCACATTTTTATTTGTCATAGGTGAATGAGTGTTTACTGTATAAATCTGCGAACACATTCACAGAATTTTGTGCTGCTCTACGTTTTTTTTCCAATACCTTTACATAATGTACAACCAATCAGATGATCACGGGTTTACTCTCTGACAGTCAATAAATCAATGTATCGTTGGGCAAGATACTGAACCATTAATGCTCTCGTTGACATAACACAATCTCCATCTTCTCCAAAATCTGGAGCAACTACCTAAAGGAGTGAGTGGGGGACATGAAACCTGCACAATTGCCTTAAGCAGCATTTTGTACAAACTGTAGCAAGAAGGAAAGTTTGCCTTCTTGAACTCTAGTATACTACAATCTCCATTTGCCTTCATCCTTCCTTGGTCAGGGTGTCCAAATCCTGGTGTTCCCAGAAGATGGCATTCAGGGTTTCAACTTCAGCCGGTCGTCCATCTTTAACTACCTGGAAACCATCCCTGACCCCCAGCAGCAGAGCTGGAACCCCTGCACAGAACCGGGGAAATACAACAAAACTGAGGTGCACAGTCACACACCCTGAAATGGATAGACCACTTGTCTCTGTCTGAATATGTAATTCACATTTGAGTGTGGTTGTTTCACAGGTTCTCCAGAGGTTGAGCTGTATGGCCCGTCGTTACAACCTCTACCTGGTGGCTAACATGGGCGACCTGCAGCCCTGCCCCCTGCAGACTGACCCCTCCTCCTCTTGTCCCTCTGATGGACGCTGGCAGTTCAACACCAACGTGGTTTTCAGGTACAGTGTCCAGGAAGTGCACCAATACATAATTTCCTAGGTTATAGTTAACAGAATCTTCTTTCATACAGGTCAGATGGCCTGCTGGTGGGGCGCTACCATAAGCACAACCTTTACTTTGAGGCAGCTTTTGATGACCCCCCGCAACCTGAGATCATAACGTTTGATACACCTTTTGCTGGGAGGTTTGGTCTCATCACCTGTTTTGACATCCTGTTCCACAAGCCTACAGTTAACCTAGTGATGATGGTAGGCACTCAGATTTAGCATCTAACTCTACAGTCCTGTGTGTGGTCTTCTCTTTCTCTAACATTGGCCTCTCATTTTAGGGTGTGCGTCAGCTGATCTTTCCCACAGCCTGGATGAACCAGCTTCCTCTATTGGACACAATCCAGTTCCAGCAAGCCTTTAGTTTAGGCGCCAATGTCACCCTGCTCGCTGCAAACATTCGCAACGATCAACTGATCATGACAGGAAGTGGCATCTATACTCCTTTCTCTGCAAATTCCCACCATGCCCAAAAAGGAGACCCAGAGGAAGGCAAGCTGCTCGTGGCCAGGCTGCCAGTCTTAAACCCACTGTGGGCGAGGCAGAGTGTGATAGAGGGGTCTACAGCTACAGACTCTGGGTTCTGTCACAAGGAGAGCTGTTTGGATTTTCCTGCTCCTGAAACCTCTTCTTCAGTTCCTCCTTCTGACTCTTCTGACTCTTCTGACTCTTCCAAGTCCACCTTCATCTCATCCATGATGCACGACCCATTTACATTTGTCCTCTTGAAGGAGACAGAGGGCAAAGTAAATGTGTGTAGTGGCACATTTTGCTGCCACCTGCAGTACCGACTGATTCCACAAGGCAGTAAAGAGCTCTACGCATTGGGAGCATTTGATGGAACACACACTGTGAATGGGCGCTACGCTGTGCAGGTACGGAAGGGGTTGCAAAGAGTCAGAACATTTCCAAGTTTATTTGGGAAATTGGGACTTTTTGTGTGCTTTAAATATAAAAAAAAGATGTACTTTTATATTTGTTGTATCTGCATATCACATGGTAAATTAAGCCTAAGCAAATTGATTCTATATTTCATTTTATTTTATGTTCATTCTTATGGAAAATGTACATCTTACATATATCTGGAATTTTACAAACCCTAGGTATGAATGAGAATAGTTTTAGTTAAAATCTGGTTAATGTATTTCTGTTGCAGGTGTGTGCTCTCGTCCGCTGTGCAGGGTTGGACGCCGGTTCCTGTGGACAGGAAGTAGAAGAAGCTGAGTCCAGAATAGACTTCCAGTTGGAGGGGAGGTTTGGGACCATATATGTGTACCCATCAGTTTTGGCCAGCAAGTTTGTCCTTGAGCAGCCAGAGCATCTGGAAACAGCTGCAGATGGCAGTGTGACCATGAAACACTCAGACATGAGCAGTGGGCTGGTCACTGCCTGTCTGTATGGACGAATGTATCACCTGGATAATGAATGATCTGCTTTGGAACAGATGTAAAGGAGAAAAATATCAAATACATTTAAATACGAATCATTAAAAAATGCTCTCACCAACACTTGTTTAGCTTTTACACAATTTGTCTTTCGACATACATTACTGCATCAGTCTTGGACATCAATTTCTGATATGTTGTCATGTAGCACTCAAAATAAAACTCTGTAGGCCTATAGTCAGTCCAGAAGTTCCGTTTCATCTCTTCCGAGACTAAATCGATATGTATTAAATGGTATTAGATCTCGGTGGCCACCTACAGTTCTTGCTTGGATTGCCTGACTACTCTTAGCAATATAGAGGTTATCAAGGTAGCAGCAGGCTGGATAGTCTGACTGTCTTACCACTCGTTTGTCTGTTTGAATTTGTGATAATACCTCTGCTTGCACTCTGGCTCTCCGTCCCACAGTGGCCAGCAAAGCAAAGTAACAGATCACATGGAGATTGTAGTATACTAGAATTCAAGAAGGCAAACCTTCCTTCTTGCTATAACACAGTTTTTACAAGCTTGAAAAATGCTGCTTAAAGCAATTGTGCGGGTTTCATGTCCCCCACTCACTCCTTTAGGTAGTTGCTCCAGATTTTGGAGAAGATGGAGATTGTGTTATGTCAACGAGAGCATTAATGATTCAGTATCTTGCACAATGATATTGATTTATTGACTGTCAGAGATTAAACCTCTGATCATTTGATTGGTTGTACATTATGTAAAGGTATTGGAGAAAAAACGTTGAGCAGCACAAAATTCTGTGAATAGGTTCCCAGATTTATGCAGTAAACTCAACCCTATTTTCCAGGGATTAGTTCATTTACCTCTGACAAATAAAAATGTGCTAAGTCATCTCTGTTTACCTCAGCCTTGATTAAGACATCTGAGCCCCCTGCATAAAAGTGATAAACTGTCTGTCTGGTGTACACCATTTGTTATTGTCCAGAACATTTGAAGGTTGGAACAATGTTTTTAATCGTTGTCATCAGTTTTTCTTTATCAACAGTAGTCGTTCAAATGGAGCCCAACGTGGACTCCTCGTACATTGCTGCTGTGTATGAACACAACGTCATCCAGGCCAGTGACCCTGTTATCCCCGTTTCCCGCTCTGATGCCCTGAGGAACATGCAGAAAAACCTGGATATCTACGAGGTGCAGGCTGCCAAAGCCGCCAAACAGGTATGTTAGATAGAACAGAGTAATACATGTTTTGTTGCTGTCTTCAGTGAGAGTAAACGTCAATTGTCCTGCACGTCATAATTGTTCATTTTTAACTCAAGCTTTTCACTGGATTAGTTATTTTGAAAGGGAGATTTATTTTCTTTCTCAGTATAAGAACAAAAGGATTTGTGTGGACATTAAAGCATTTCAACATGTTCCAGTAGAAACTATATCTTGCAGAATAGTCAACATTCAACCAATCGTAACGAAAACCCCCAACTTTAAGAATCAGTTTCTGCTTGATCAGTGCCTTAAATTACTAAAAGGTAATGTCAGGATTATATTAAATAAAAAGGACATTCTTTAAGCTCATGATGGTAGGGCACTACTAAACTGAGTCATTAGGAGTAGTTTTGTTTCTCTGTATAACTCTCATTAAGACACACTTTACTGTCACATAGTTCATGACTACAGCTGAGAAATAGGTTGTCTCATCTCTTTACTTTCCCCCAATCTTCACTTGGTCAGGATGTCCAAATCCTGGTGTTTCCAGAAGCTGGTATTCTGGGTTTCTTGTTCACCACCCGGTTATCCATTTTTAACTACCTGGAAACCATTCCTGACCCCCAGAAGGAGAGCTGGAATCCCTGCACTGAACTGGGAAAATACAACAACACTGAGGTGCAATGTCACACTTTCAGATCTGATGTTATTGAACAGGATTCTTAACATGCTTTCACACATTCTCTGATCGGGCTGTGCTGTAGCTTACCAATGGAGATGGTTGCTGCCGAACTAGCGCTGGGCTCAAAGTTAAAAGTAATGAAACATTGGTCCCAATTGCCACTGATCATTTTGACACACGGCTGCATTAAATGGCACAGGCAAGCAGGGAATGCTACCATAGAAACAAAAGTAACTAGCTGTTTTCACTACAAGGCTTTGTGCCTTTCCTTGCGGTGAGCAAAAAGTACATTGTGTGTAACTTAAAAGCAGCTTAACACAATACTCTCACATGGAGTCAGCCGAGGCTATTTAGAGCCTTAAGCGATGCAACAGTTATTATGTGGATATATAAACCGCATTTGATTATGGTTGTTGCACAGGTTCTCCAGAGGTTGAGCTGTATGGCCCGTAATCACAACATCTACCTGGTGGCTAATATGGGCGACCTTCAGCCCTGCCCCATGATGACTGACCTCTCCTCCTCTTGTCCCCCTGATGGACACTGGCAGTTCAACACCAACGTGGTTTTCAGGTGCAGTGCAATGGATGGATGGATGGATGGGTTGCTGGATTATGTTAATAATTATTGTTTTTACCTGAAGAATTATACAAACTCCAAAATAACAGCTTCTGTTTCCTGTAAAGCATTGTCTTAGGCTAGTGTATAGAGGTAAAAATAAATAAATAAAACGTTTCATTTAGCTGTAGTCCAACAAGTGCACCAATACGTAATTTTCTAGTAAGCCTTTCACAGAGACTTTCTGACAGATCGGATGGCCTGCTGGTGGCCCGATACCATAAACAACACCTCTACAGAGAAATCTACTTTGACCCACCGCCGAAACCTGAGATCATAACGTTTGATACACCTTTTGCCGGGAAGTTTGGTCTCATCACCTGTTTTGACATCATTTTCTACCAGCCTACAATTGAACTGATTGAGAAGGTAGAAAAACAGCCACAAATTATCTGTACTGCATGCTACAGTTCTTTTTGGTCGGCTCTCTTTCTGACAAGGGCCTCCCCTCCTCTTAGGGTGTGCGTCAGCTGATCTTCCCCACAGGCTGGTTAAACACGTTCCCTTTCTTGGACTCAGTTCAGTTCCAGAGTGCATTTAGCTTAGGTGCCAATGTCACCCTGCTTGCGGCAAACCTTCGTAAAGAAACAGTCCCCATCACTAGTGGATACAAGACCATGACAGGAAGTGGCATCTACACTCCTGATTCTGCTACGTACCACCACGCCCAGAAAGGAGACCCAGAGGAGGGCAAGCTGCTGGTGGCTAGTGTGCCAGTCCCACAGTGGGTGGGGCAGAACGTGGACACAGAGAAGGGGTCAGTTAGGGGTAAGTCCACATCAACTACAGCTACGGAATCTGTGTTTTTACACAAAAAGAACTGTTCTGATCCTCGTGCTCAGAATAATCAGAATCAGAATACCTTTATTCGTCCTACAGAGGGGAAATGCACATCGTTATGGAAAGTAAAAGGCCAAAGATAGCCTAATATTATTAAAGAAGCAAGCATAAAAATGTTAAAAACAAAAGTACAAATGACACAATTTACAATTAAAAAAAATACACATCCAGTACCAGTAACAGTTTTGAAATACAGCATCAGGTGGAAGTATATATTGCACGGCGATTTAGGGTATTTATATATATATTTCATGTCTTCTCCATACAGCTCCTAAAACAGTTTCTTCAGTTCCTCCTTCGTCTTCCACCTTTCACTCATCCGTGAAATATGACCCACTTACATTTGTCCTCTTGACGGAGACAGAGGGCAAAGTCAACGTGTGTAATGGCACATTTTGCTGCCACCTGCAGTACCGGCTGATTCCACAAGGCGACAGTAACGAGCTCTACGCATTGGGAGCATTTGCTGGAAAACACAACGAAAGATTCTTCATCCAGGTAAGAACTTCAAACATTTTTAGTATTTTAAACTGCCTCTTGTCAAATGTATCCTATCCTATCCATGTTGCAGGTGTGTGCACTCATCCGCTGTGCAGGGAATGACGTCAGTTCCTGTGGACAGGAAGTACTGGAGGCTGAGTCTAAATTTGACTTTGTTTTGGAGGGGACTTTTGGGACCACATATGTGTACCCATCAGTTTTGGCCAGCAGATTTGTCCTAGAGTAGCCAAAGACAATTGAAAAAGCTCCTGATGGCAGAGTGACCATGAAACACTCAAACATGACCGGTGGGCTGGTCACCTCCAGTCTGTACGGACGGGTGTATCACCTGGATAATGAATGATCTGCTTTTGAATGGATGGGTGTCAGGAGAAAAGTATGAAGTTCATTTAAAGGTTCAATGGAAAATAAGAATACACTGAGATAAAGACTCCGTCACGAGCCCTTACGTTATGGCCGATTTGAAAAGTGTTTCAGGTTTATGGACAATGATGACATGTAATAAAAATGAAGTGTACAACCATAATGTTAATGACAGGAGGTTTGTAAGTTCAGACAATAAAGCAAGGAACCTATAATCATGTTTGTGTTGTATTTTTTCCTATGACGATACTACAAATATGAAAGAGGGAAGCTTTTGCCAATTCAGAGCAACAACTCGACTCAACAGCAAGAGAATATTTATATGAACATAGACCTGCGGTGCTGTCAAACCATTGCTCTGACAGCATCACATGTGAAACCTTTGCTGTCAGAGCAATGGTGTTCTTAACAATGTGACAATATCAACTACAATTCTGTAACAACAATGCTTTTATCTGACTGTTTATTTGACTTGGTCCAATAGAGTGGTGAAGGGGGGACGAATTCATTGTTTGTCCCACGACCAAAAGCAATGGGATTTTTCTATTCGATATTGGAATGTTGCAAAAATAAAGATCTGTGGCAAACACAAAATGATGATACTAACATGTGTTGTTCAGCAGGAACATGACTACATATTAACCCCAATTTATGACTTTTGAAATTAAATGCAATCGCCAGAATTAAAAAATAAATGTTAGGCTATGAACGAAACACACAAAGGTAGCATGGCTGCGAATCACCAGCGCTAAGCTAAGGGTGGCTAATATTCGTTTTGATGACATTTCAGGGGTCTCATTTAGCAACTTGTTAGCGTATTTATGCCGTAGAACATAACGTTAGTCTCTTCAACTGTGTTAGCCACAAACCTTATTTCAGGCCTCGAACCAAAAGCATATTAAAAAAAGTCGACTTCACTCAAACAAATTATATGAAAACATGTTGTTCTGACCAACACCTACAGCTGTTAAACATTTGTTTTCTGTCAAACATTAATAATAATTTAGAAATAAATCAAAAACCAATATCTTTATTTGTTAATTACTTACAATCTTTACAAACATCGCGCCAGTATTATTCATCCTCTGTCTGAACGTTTCTTGTTCCTAAAAAGGCAATATTTCTTAATTTCTCTCTCTCTCTCTGTTAAACACACCCAGCTCACGCTCACAACACACAAACACACACACACACACACACACACACACACACACACACACACACACACACACACACACACACACACACACAGTGTCAGCCACTTTCCTCTGTCTACAGTACAAAGACATTGAGTAGTTACAGCATTGCAAGTTACAAGTTGAGCCGCTCATTCCGGTCATCAATCAACTCCAGGACCAATCATACACTGAATGGGTCTTACATCCATCTGCTGTCCTCATCAGCCCCCGGATTCCGTTTCCACTTGGAATAAATTCATAGGATTCAATAATAATTTCCTCTCTTAGGAATTGAAAAGTGGTTCAATAACAACGATGCAGCGTCTCAAGTGTGCATGACCGTCAGGCTGTGACTGTCTGCCATGAAGGCTCTGAATAAAAACTCAAAAGTACAGTACGGGAAAACAGTTATCAATCTCCTGGTCCCATTTGATTTTCCATCATTTTTTTTTCTTTAGATAATTGTAAGATAAAAGCAGTACACTGAGCTTTTCTCCACTAGATGCTCTTCTAGTTATAGTCAACACATTTACTGTGAAAAGGCTTAAAATCACTCCAGGAAGTATCAGCAAAGATAAGGAGCTTATTTCAAAAGGAATAAACAACATCGCTTTAAATGTAAAAAGATACAGGCCATGTTACTGACCATACAGTGATGCTGTCTGAGAGAAATGTAGTCTGTATTCTCCTAATTCTAAATGTTAGTACATTATTTTTTACTCCATGGTTACGCACCTTATGGAGAGAATCATGGTGTTCAACAAGGGGTTATTTTTAGATTTGAAGAAGCTTATTTAAAAATAATCTGCACGTCGGCTCTATTCTCTCTCTGTGTTCTCTCTTTTAGCTTCTTATCAGTGATCATTTAAGGCTCCTGAGTGGCTGGCTAGTCTGCCAGTATTGTAGGGCTTGGTCCAATAGCAGGTATGTCCTCAGTACGTCTCTGAATCTGAGTCATTCAGCTCATCGTCCCCGGTGATGGAGGCCATCAGGCGCTCCGGTCTGCAATAGGAGGCATGGTCCGGCCTCAGAGGGGGAAGGGTGTCAAAGGCCACGCCTTTCGAGACGTGGTTATTGGTGGGGTGGTGGTTGATGACTGTGTGGGGAAGAGAAAGCGCAGGCAACGCTGCAATGGTGACCATGGGGGAGGTGGGCATCATGGAGTTGAGGATGAGTGCCAGACAGTCGGCCACATCCCGGTTGGGAGCGCATGCCAGAGCTGGAGTGTAACCTAGGGATAAAAGAAAAATCAAGAGTAAAGAAAAGCATGTTTCACTCTCGCAGTATATGTGAATAGTGAGGGATGAGCTGCAGCAGGAAGGGGTCATCTGACCGTTCTCGTCCACTGCTAACACACTGGCTCCTTTCCCCAGCAGCTCCTGCACCACCACTGTCAGCCCCTTTCTTGCCGCTACATGCAGCGGCCTGCAACAAGGCAGAGAGTGAGGGAGGTTAAAATAAAAGCAGTCTGAATTGAGCAGATTACCCTGTTGGATCCTGGGAATACTCTTACGTCTGGAGAGCAGTGTTGGTGCTGTTGATGAGGTTCTTGTCGCTGATCTTCTCCAGAATCAACAAGGCACTCGTCTCATGACCCTGAGAGGAACAGAGAGCAAAGAGTAGGATAATTCCATGTTTAGGGACATTTTGTGGAAAGCTTTATTCAATTCACTAAAGAATAAAAATGATCATCATTACTATGTTTAATTTACTTTTTCAGCAGCCCACTGATGACCAACACTGACTGATTATGACATTTTTAGTGAAATCTTAATCACCAGAGGTCACACTATGGCCAGTCAATACAAAAGCATTTCCTGTCTCTGAATTCTTGTTACCTTGCTGCAAGCCAGATGTAATGCTGTATTCCTGTTTGTATCCTGCAGTGTGAAGTCTGCTTTAGCACTGCTCACCAACATCTCTGCAACACATGAAAGAAGGAGGCTACATGTTAAAGGTTTAGAAATAAAAAAAACTCTAAGATGGAACAACAGAAAAATAAAAAGAAGGGAAGGAAACAAGAAATAAAGAAAGAAAGAAAGAAGGAAAGAAAGAAAGGGGGCCTACTGACCCACAGTATTGGTCTGTCCGTTTAGAGCTGCCATCATCAGGGGAGTGCTGCGTGTGTGTGCGTCAGTAACGTTTGCCTGAGCTCCGTGGCTCAGCAGCAGGGAAACACACTCCACATGGTCAGAAAAAGCTGCCGCATGAAGCGGGGTCCTACGTCGACACAAACACAGTTATCAATACAGCAGCAGATCTTGCGCACCTGAACTGCTTTGATAAAAAAAGAGGGTGTCATGCTAGCCTTTTTTCTTCGTCTCACCTGCCCTTGGGGTCAGTGAAGTTGACGATAGCTGTGCCCAGGGACTCAATTAACATCTCAGCCACTCCCTCATTATCACTCATACTGAAATACAAAACACATAGGGTTAGAAGCTTTCAGAACAGTGCCTATCGACATAAAAACATTCAAAGGTGCACATGGACTTACACAGCACAGTGCAGTGGACTGAAGGGGTTGCCCTTAATCCTCTTGAACACCTCGTGGTCCAACAACACCTCCACACAAGCATCGTATCCTAGGGAAACATAGAACAGATTGACGTGAATACTTCTGCTTTGGCTTCATACAGAACAGTCATGTTCCTCTCGTGTGTCACGCTGTGTGTCCGTACCGTTGTAGCAGGCCCAGTGCAGAGGTGTGTAGCCCTGGTTGTCGGTGAGGTGTGTGTGAGTGAGGGAGTTGTTGGTGGTGGCCTGCAGCAGCGCTCCCAGGACGCCCACACGGCCGCAAGCGGAGGCCAGGTGAAGAGGGGAGCGACCCCGGATGTCTTTCACACAAACACCGGCCCCCCGCTGGAGGAGGGCCTCCACACTCTCCTCCTGGCCCGTCACCGCCTGTGAGAGAAATTACAAATTGGAAAATATAAGTATTAGTATGATGCAGAGGTGGGACCAAGTCACTGTTTGGCAAGTCCCAAGTAAGTCCCAAGTCTCAGCAGTCAAGTCCAAGTCAAGTCCCAAGTAAAGACAGAGAAGGGCAAGTCGAGTCCAAGTCCAAGTAACACCAAAGCCAAGTCGAGTCCAAGTCCAAGTCCCAAGCTTCTTCGAGTCCTGAACAAGTCATCATGTACTCTTCACTTAATAATGCCATTATCAGACTAACGATCACACAATTTCAACATATCAACCTAATCTTCAGTATTTTTTTATACATACAGATTAAACTATGCATATATTTTATATATCTGTATATACGCATGCGCCCAAAGACCTTCAAAGTATTGTGTGTGAATGGTGGGTTAGAAATGTATGAGCACGGAAGGCACCACTGTCATCCTAAAGTTGGTAAAGCGCCTTGACTAGTGAGGCATGGACTGTGTGGATGCATGTAACTGGCATTGATGCTTCAGTGGATGCCAGTTACAGTAGGTCAACATTTTGCTTAAATCACAAAGAAACCTAATATTTCAATAAAACAATGTTTAATCTGCATAACAATTAAGCAGCATGACTACACACAATGAAAGGTGCTGGGGGTAGGCGCTTGAGAGACAGACAGACAGAGAGAGAGACAGAGTACACCTCCCTAATCTTAGTTATTTGTGTACTGTATGTGAGTGTGTTCGTGTATTTATGTACTGTGTGTGTGTGTGTGTGTGTGTGTGTGTGTGTGTGTGTGTGTGTGTGTGTGTGTGTGTGTGTGTGTGTGTGTGAAAATAAGAAGATGTCTGATGAACTTAAGATGAATAGCATTTGTAAAGTCAACTTTGACAACAGTGTGTTCAACATCTGTGCAGAACTACAACATCTGTGCAACAGAAATCAGTACAGTTGAGAGAAAAATACAGGTACAGTCATCAGGAACATTTATTTTTCTCTGGTTGTGCCTCCAAATGTAAGGGTGTGTGAGAGAGAGAGAGAGAGAGAGAGAGAGAGAGAGAGAGAGAGAGAGAGAGAGAGAGAGAGAGAGAGAGAGAGAGACAGAGAGACAGAGAGAGAGACAGAGAGAGACGCAGACCAGACGGACAGCTCTCGACTAGGCTTCCCTTCCGTGGCACAATTGCATCTTTTCCGTAGATGAAATCCGGGGAAATCGTGAATATTAATGAGGGGAAACCCGGGGATTATCCAATCACGCTGGTTAGGTCCCTGATCCAATCCAAAAAGGCCAAAATCCACCACATGATTGCATTGCTCGCACTTGCCTGCCGGCTCTCTCACTTTGCGGTCTTTGGGGCTTCGCAGGTTCGCATTGCAGGGAAGGATGTCCATGATCAGGAAATCTAGCTTTTGACTCGAGGCATGTCAAGTCATTACAAGTAAAAGAGGCAAAGTCCGAGTCAAGTCTCGAGTTAATAGTATTCAAGTCCAAGTCGAGTCGTAAGTCATGCCGAATTTGATCAAGTCAAGTCTGAAGTCATTAAAATCATGACTCGAGTCTGACTCGAGTCCAAGTCATGTGACTCGAGTCCACATGTCTGGTATGATGTATGAGTCTTTTTGCACATTGATCATCCCGTTAAAAGTTTTTTTTATATAACCCCCCCCCCAAAAAAACAACAAAAGTACTGGCCAAGATACAGTGCATTCAATTATGAAATGAGCTGTTTGTGTGGTGCTTTCCATTCTCCTGAAACGGAGCACTGTAGATCGATAGACACACAGCTAGACGCGTTTCATGGCCTGCTTGCTTTTTATTGTAGTAGAAACAACTTTCTGCCCTAATTCCATTTCCTCAATTGTGGCAATCCACAGGCAGAGGAACAGCAGAGAGCAACAAGCAAACAGCTTTTCCCACGCACCTCGCCCTGCTGACTTTGACAGAATCATTATATATAAAAATACATTTAGTGTTTTGATAGTGCTACAGCCTTATGTCAGTGCTCTGATTAATAAATGGAATCTTTGAGTCAAACAGTAGCTCTATTTTGTAGTTATTGAGCCTGAGGCTAGGAGTTCTGATTTGAAAGTACATGAGTTATTGTTTCGTTTTTTATAAACATTATCATCAATAGGCTGATATTCATGCTAAAAATAGGCTATATATATATGTATCATGATTTATTGGAAGAGATCAAGAAATGTGATGTATAAGCACCAGCATGTAGCCAGAATGGAATGATTCATTTTTTCAAAACCACATTTGACCACAGCCACAACTTCACGTTCCACACATCTGGCTCCTTCGATAGAATTGTCCTTAGTGTAATATTCGGGGTTATCATGTAATGTGGATGTGTATGAATGTCTCACCCCCCGGTGTAGTGCTGTCCTTCCCCAGCGGTCCTGATGCTCTGCAGTGGCCCCTTGACTGAGTAAAGAGTACACACACTCTGTGTGTCCATTCAGCACCGCCAACATCAGAGGAGTCCTGTGCAGGTGTGGAAATAGGACAAAACACAAATGTTTTAATAAAACTAGTTAATCTTTTCCTCAATGAGAATAATAATGATCTGAGTGAAAGCTAAGCCTTTCTCTCTGCACACACTCACTGTCCGTTGATGTCTTGTACGTCCACATTAAGGTTTTGGTCGTTGTTGCTCACGAGCAGACGCAGGCACTCTGGGTGGCCATTCATAGCTGCGGCACACACACAACAACATTTTTCAAAAGGCTTACAAACATCCTCTTTCATGTGGTGTGAACCATACAGATGTCTGTGGCTCTGTGCAACCTGTGTATACCTGCAGCATGTATGGCTGTCTTTTTGTATGTGTAGTCACGGGTCATGGGTGAGGAGCCATGGTGCAGCAGCAGAGAGACACACTCCTGGTGACCCTTGGAGCAGGCCAGGCTGAGGGGGGTCCGGCCCTCTGGGCTGAAAACGTCCACTTCCAGCAGTGACGACAACAGAACCTCCAAAGCTCCACAGTGTCCATGGTACGCCTAAATCAAAGGAAGACACACACCAACAGACACTTCTTTTATGTGTAAAGGTCTCAGACAGTATGCAAGAGAGAGACAAACTGCCAAATGAAGACATACTGAAAACAATCCCTAAACTCACCGCCAGGTGGAGTGGGCTGACGGGGGCCTGGCTCTCTGAGTCACTCAGCATGTCTGTTCCTGATGTCTCCATTAACTGTAATAGAGACACGGTTCCCGTAGAATTCATTTTAGAAATAGGTTTGCATGCATTGCAACTCACTGCGTAATGACAGATGCACAGAGCTAAGGCCCTAGTCACACTGCTCCATGAGCTCAGTTTGTTGAAAGCCAGAATAGTGGTGTGTGATTAGGTGTGTGCTAAGAGTTTTTAAGTTGAAGGTAATTATTGAGAAAGCATACACACCAATTGTTATCAAACCCAGATCAAGACGTTGTTTAACAGTAAATTCATCCGCCTACCGGATGATGTAACCACTATGATCTGCCCAACAGAGGGATCCATGTACAAAATCCATCTATGCAAGGGCTCATTGTGCTACAGTGAATCATTGACATTTCTTTCTTACCACATCAAGAGGTGTCTCACTTGCCATCTGAAAGAAATGCAGACAAAGGCTCTTTATGATACCATAACAAGTGTACTTTTGTGCTTCAGATTTCAGCACATGGAAATGATCACATTTGGCAGTCTGTGGGAAATGCAACAAATGATCGTGCGGTAGTTGTACACACCAGTTCCAGGCAGAGCGTGCGTCCGTACGCTGAGGCGTAATGCACCGCACTGTAGCCCTGTCCGTCTCGCACTCCCGGGTCAGCATCGTTCCTCAGCAGGTACTCCACACACCTGGCAAAGAGAGGGCAAAAATGTGTCCATCGATTATTTGATACAACTTACTATAAACTTGGGAATGCTAGAAAGAAATGATGTACAAAAACAAGTTCATTAAAGAAGTCAAAGTGTAGAACATCTCAAAAAATAATGAAATAAATATCAAAAGTATTGTAAGATTTAAAAAATGTCAAAAAAATATTAGTATAATGTGTCCATAAAAAAGGTCAAATAAATGGATATATAAAATATATATATATAAAAAAGATTAAAAGTAGAGTTAGTGTTTTATATAAGTTTTTTATATATATAAAGTCATTATATCTGTCCCATTGCATAAAATATTTCATTTCAAAAAAAGTATAGTATGTCAAACACAGTAATAATAGTAATAGCCTTTAACAATCTCATAGTTTAGCATGTTGTGTGATCTAAGTAAGCACAGCAGATCTTACTTTCCATCCGTGTCCGCTGAAGCAGCGTAGTGCAGGGGGCTGCAGCCTCTCTGGTCCAGCTCATTGATGCTCGCCCCTGAGCCCACCAAGGCAAATACACACTGGTAGTTACAGTTGGCTGATGCATAGTGTAGCGGAGTCCTGGGAGGAACAGAGAGTCAACAGCAGATATTATTAATGCAGGTGAGGACTTCATTCTTCCCTTCTACTCCCTGAGATATGCTCTCAACTCTTTTTTTATCTGTCATCAGACCTTATTTTATTTAAATTCCTGAAATTCTAGAAGAAAAATGTAAAGAGGCTTGGCTCACCTTCCGAAGTTATCCTTCCTGCTAAAGTCTGCTCCTATGTTTAACAGCAGGTTCAGACACTCCAGGTTCCTGGGTAGAGAGGCACATTTAAAAATGATGACTCATGGATAAAACAAAAGAAAAAGGGGAATGCTGCTGAATAAAGACCAAGGAAAAACAATAAGGAAGTGAGCAGTGTCGATGACCCACCCTCCAGCTGCGGCAGCATGTAGACAGGTCCTGCCAAAGTCATCCGGGGTGTCTATGTCAAACCCTGCGAAAATATGCGATCAGCATCACTTAGGACGTCAACGAGGTGATTCTAGTGACAAGAACGGTGTCAGCTTGAATGTACCTGAGGACAGCAGCTTCCGGCAGCAATCTGAGAAGCCGCTGAGAGCTGCCAGGTGTAGAGGGAACATCCCGTGAATGCCTCTCCTAAAAACATTCAAAACAGAGAAGGCAAGCCCCCACAGGAAGGTAAAGTGAGAGAGCATGGAGGCATTTTTGATGACAGAGATAATGGTTTATCCAGAACATAACCATCTCATTCCTCAAATGTTACTCTTTTCTTTTTGCTTCTTTGTTCTAAAGCACAGAGTGTATTCAGTGGGAGGACGGACAGGTGGTTAAATGTTACTAACTTGGCGGTGTCTGCTCCGTGTTTGATGAGTGTTGTGATGATGAGCTCATGGCCGTAGCGGGCAGAGATGTGAAGGGCAGTATTTCTGCTCCTGTCCTCGCAATCAATCTCAGCTCCTATACACACATAAATAAAAAGGGTATATGTTTCTATTCAAACACTCAGCCATGAAGCGGACTGTAGGGGCTCTCACCATTTTGAATGAGGGCCTGAGAGCAGGAAAACCTTCCATGGGTAGCTGCCATGTGGAGGGGAGTCTTATCATCCTTACTCTGCACATATGGAGACAGTAGAGACAAGCAGAGAGAGACAAGACAATGATTATGATTATCTGTAGAAGATGAGATGATGAGAGACAGTTAAGTGACAGTTTGGGAAGATGACTCAACTCTCACCCTGTAGTGTTCAACATCTTAGCATGAACCAGAGCTATTCATGTTCCCCTCATGGATCAAACACACACCCACACACACACATATTCCCTGAGCAGCTTGCAGCCTCAGGGATCCGCCCCCTCCCCCAGTCATCATCCATATGGCCTTGCATCTTGAGGCTCTGGGAATCTAATATCAGTTTTCATCACTGCTACCAAAGTGTGAACAACACTGTCATTAAACTAGGCAGCATAGACATGGCTGCTTTTCTTTCTTCTGTTGACAATATGTAAAGGTGATTTATACACTTCCAAATGTATCGATATAAAGCAAGTACCCGCATGTTGATGTGAGCTCCGTGGGCCAACAGCAGCTCCTGACAAAGCGCCCCCTGACGCGATGAGGAGGCAAAGTGGAGAGCAGAAAACCCCCTCTCATTAACCTGAAGAGAGTACCAAACAACACAGTTAAAATCACACACCATCACCACACACACACCAACCGGCACAGGCACACACACACACACACACACACCTGGTTGACGTTGGCCCCTGCCTCAATGAGCTCACTGACCACCACATCCTGTCCATTGTAACAGGCTAAATGGAGCGGAGTGTTGCCGTAGCCGTTTATCTCGTTGACCTACACAAGAAAAGATAGCATTTGTCTAACTTGACAAAATGATATGGACACCGTACTAAAAATAGCTTGTATATCGACGGTTAATGTTTCAGCTTGGTTGAAGGGTCATGTCACAAATCAAAGCAATCCCCACACATTGACCATCTGTATATTCATTCGTTACTACTCCCAGGTTACCTTGAATTCTGAAAGAAAGTTATGATTTTGTCCATGCAGAACAGGGAATAAAGGGAGTAAGTCTAGATACATTTCAGCAACATTTTAACTAGATTGCATATGTTTGGGAAGAATTGAGCATGTGTGTGTGTGTCTGTACTGACGTGGACTCCCAGGCCCAGCAGGTAGTGCACTGTGCTGCTCATGCCACTGGAGGCGGCTGCATGGAGCGGTGTGTATGCTTTTTTGTCCTTGCAGTCCACCTCTGCTCCACTGGCCACCAATAACTTCACCACCTCCAGGTGACCTGAAACAGACACGAGGGGGGGAGGAAATGATAGGGGGCACATTTCACTTGAGCCTAGACCTGTTGATTTCACCATGTTCTATTTGGGGATGGGACAACTAGGGACATGGAAGCTTTAAACATGCTCCTGGATCTATTTTTTTTAAATACATGTTTACATAATCATTTTTGTTGAATGGATTAACTATGTTTTCATTTAATGATGTTGTTAATGAATTAATATCTGTACATCCTGGGAAAGGGTCCCCTCCTCAGTTGCTATCCATTTTTTCGCTGATTAATGTTGATTTGTTTAGGGAGTTTTTCTTTGTCCACTTTAAGGGGTCTTAGGAGTGAGGATTGTATGCCTTACAGTCTGTAGAGCCGTCTGGGTCAAATGTTGTACTATTGTGTTATATTAATGACATTTACTGTAGATTTATTTAGTCTGTATTTGTCTGAACAAAGGTATGCCTGCACTTAAAACTGCTCATCATTCTAAGTCTCACCCATGTAGGCTGCCCAGTGGATGGCTCTCCTGTCCTTCTTGTCGAATGCATTGATGTTGGCTCCTCTAGACAGCAGCAACTTCACCATCTAATCACACAAGAGCCATTTAACCAGGTGCTGACATAAATATGTGTGTGTTTGTGTGTGTTGACAGGAGACCCACCTCAACATGTCCGCTGAAGGCCGCGTGGTGCAGGGCAGTGCGTCCCGCCCGGTCAGACACGTTGACGTTGCTAAGCAGCGGGACCAAAGCCTCGGCGCAGCGCACTGCCTTGTTGCTCGCTGCGACGTGGAGCGGTGTCTGCCAGTTCTTGTCTCGGGCGTTCACATCCGCACTGTGCTTCAGCAGCATCGCCACTGCATTCTGGGGGAAGAGTGAGCGTGGGTCAGAGTGTGCAGACGGAGGGTTTATTTTTTCCTAATACGCCTCAGTGCATTAACTAAGTACATGTGTGCGCAGGTGGATGTTTGTGGGTGGATATAAAAGTCTTTGCTATTCTTAGGGGGCTTGCCGACAATAGCTCTGAAAAGGAGAGCAGGAGCGAGGGGGCTCTGGCTGTTCGGGCCTGTTGCCTGGCACCAAGCAAAACAGGTTAAGAGACTTTGTGGGTTTATGAAAATGAAACACACTGCACAGGGTTTTACCCCTTTAAGGTCAGCTAGGGCAACAACTGTTAATATTATCTCAGCATTCTCTCCATCTTTAGATACTCTATTGAAATACATATTATCTACTGTTGATATACATACAGCGCCGGGAAAAATCAAGAGACCACTCCAGATGCTTCTTAAATCTTTATCGCTACATGTATGGCAGCCATTCCATTGTGTGTTGAATTCCAACTCAGAGAAAAATGGTCAGTAGTTTGATAATTAAATAATAAAAAATTATAATAAAGACATACTGTATACATACATACCTATAAATAATAAAACAAGAGAAAATGATAATGCTGAGGTGGTCTCTTTTTCCCCCCCGCGGCTGTAAATGAACTGTTCATGCTTTTCTTTTCTTTTATACCATTTATATTTTATTTCTATCATTATTATCATTATAGTTTCAATAACGAAAATCTAATTCTCATGCCAGAAAGGTAGTTATAAGATATCACATGTGGTATTCTGCCACCATGGTGGTTCCAGTGAAATGAAAGCAGAAGTAATTTCCTGCATTTTTGTTACAGTGCTATTGTCAGTGGGAAATCCCCGTTAGTATCAAAGGTTGTGATAACCTCGTAGTGAAACAAACACAGCCACATGATTAGTGGACTCACTACAGGACACATTAGCACGTGTGTTTGTGTAATTTGTTACCTCACTACAAGAGGCGACAGCTCGATGAAGAGGAGTCAACCACTTGTTATCTTTGGCATTAACTCTGGCCCCTAGAGGAGAGGAGGGGGATGAGGAAGAGAGGTTGAGAAAGAGAGAGGGAGCGAGAGAGAGAGAGATATCAAAGAGGTGTCAACAATACCGGACACAGCTAAGACAAACAGGGTAATAATGTTTAATAATTGTTCAAGTGTCGCATGGGTCGGGGGTGATTTAAGGCAACACTGAATAGAAGATATAAAATATCAATGATGCTCTTTGGCATAGCTTGGGGGTTAAAATAGCTCGGAGGCTACACCTGTTGCTTGCTCTCTACATTATTGGGAAACAGTGACTATGCACGCACACACACGCACGCACACAAGCGTACACTCTAGCCTGTTTCAGGGTTGGACCCATTTCCTGGCGCACAGCTGACCTAATAGAGAGCCAATTCAACATGTACCCTGTCAAATGATTTATAAATCAAAGAGAGAGGGCGACAGCCTAAGGAGAGACATATAAACTACTGAGGGAACAGCGAGAAACAAACAGGAGCTTTAAGGAACGCATTATGGGACATTTGCTATTAAAACTCATATCTCATGAAATCAGACGATACATGTGTTTTCCAGTTTAGTTTGACCTGGTTCCAATCTTAAAATAGAGCAGACTTTACTTTGGTATACCTTGAAACTTTTTACTGTGCGATGAAGAAATGGAATCAGTAAAACTAATTGAATTTTGGAGCACTAATATAGAAGGATAAACAAACAGGACCAGGTGGATGCACCCAGGGATGAGCAAGCTATTGATACTATTGGTTTCTAGGTTTTAGGAGGAAATTGAAATTGAACGGATGGCTGAATGGATTGATAGCTGTGCTGTAGTGTTCACCTGAGAGGACGAGCAGCTCGATGATCTCAGCGTCTCCCAGGTAGGCTGCGGCGTGCAGAGGCGTCCTCTTCTCGTTGTCCTGATGCCAAAACACAGAAAAAAATTCAAGCATGTGTATCATATCTCCTTTTCACACACAGCATCAGCCTTGCTCACACACCATGATGCCACAAACGGAATCTATAGACATCACACTGCTGCAGACCAAAGGAAACATGAGACTACAGCCACAGGGGATGGATGTCCATCATGTGATCACTTGTCCTCTTCACTTGGCTCCATCACTTTCTCCATCGATACACAGAGCCGCCGCACCCCATCTCTCTTTCTCTCAGTGCAGCGGGGAGCAATCAACAGAGTGGGGCTAGCCTATATACAAATGCCATGTGACTGTTATAGGTCTGGGTCAATAATGCTGACTCAAAGAGATTCAGGGAGATGAGCCCAGCACTATAGCCTTACAGAAGGACAGGTGGACAGAGAGGGAAACTATGAGGAAATAAATTCAGAAATATCAGTGAAAGAAAACTAAAGCAACAGGAGAAAATCAGAATCAGAATACCTTTATTCGTCCCACAGAGGGGACATTTTCATTAGTTACAGCAAAAAGAGCCAAAGACAGCTTAATATATTGCAGTTATTATATATATATTTATATTTATTTCACCTTGTATTGTCTGTGTTATATGTATGGGGGTGTACCGGGGGCCATGATGGTTATACAGTCTGACCAGTTAAATCAGGTTAAGGTTACGACCTTAAGTAAAGGGAAAAGGAGGTGCCCTGCCTTGATTGACAGCTATATGAAATGGGTAAGCAGCCAGAAGGCACTCAATCGATCAATAGGAGCCTGCTAGCTTACTGCTGCCCTCCTTCGGGGTCTGTCATATGTCAGGGTGTGTGTGTGTGAAGCAAGTGGGAAAAGCAAATACACAGGGGGGAACAAAAGCATTAACATTTGAATAAAAAATCAGAGGAAATACAAGAAGAAAGTGACTTACCTGAATGTTGACATCCTCTTTCTTGAATATGAGGGAGCGAACTTCATCTGTGTCCACGTTAAAGATGGCTTTTAACAGCGACGTCTACAGAGACAAGGGAAGGACACGTTAATGCTGATGGAACTACTACTTCATACTCGATTTGCAAGGCAGTCATTTTCTCTGCTGACAACCCGTGTTATCAGCGAGAGTTATGAGAGTTACAAATTGGAGAGGCTAAGACACAGACCCTATAATCCTGAGCTGGGGGGGGAGACATAAGTCACAAATGGCTGTAGATCACCAACTTGTTTATGACAGTAGCAGCTGCAGCACACATCACACACACACACACACACACACACACACACACACTATACACACTATACGTATGAGTCTGTGAAGGGTTAAAGCTGCGCCCTCTTGCCATGATATACCGCACATATTCTGTTTTTCAGGTAAAGGGTCATCTTATCATTGTACTCATTTTTTTAATCTATATTTTTTGTTAACATTTCTGATTTTTTATTCAATAATAGCTCGATATTTTCTCCTTTTTTTCGATTTATCTCCACACACTGTGTTTATGTGGGCACAAAGCAAATTCAAAGTAAACTTACAAGGAAATATGTGTCGCCTGCTGCAAATAGCAGATTTGATAAACAATTTTAACAAGTTATACAGGTTAACTGTGTTCCTAGAAAGAGATTACATGTTTTCCCAGGAGGAAGAAGCTGCAAATAAATGATGTAAGCATAAACACACAGGGAAGACCTCTCTAATACTATTTCATTAAAGCACATCTGCGTGTGTAAATGTTGGCACAAGCACGAGAGCGTGGAGCCTGATACTGAGTGGGATTTGTTTACAGTCGCTGAGCAGTCATCATAAACCTTGAAGAGGTAACGTAGTCAACAGAAGACCACTGAGATTTAACTTTAGGAAGTAACACCGCGCTACACTCGTGATTTTTGGCTACAGTTGTGATGTTTTATATTTGTGATTAATTTACTGTCCTTGTGTAACTTTAATTTAATCTTGGATAACAAATTGAAACTTAACCTTTAGGCTAAAAATGAAAGTGAAACATCCAAAGATTTACAACACAACTTTGGCCCACATTTTGAAACTCACGAGCTTTGACTTGGTGACATAAGACCCTTTAACCTATGAAAACATCTTTAACAAATCATTTGCATTTAGAGTATATTAAAACTGTAACGTGCTATTTCCTGTGATAAGGATGTTAGTTCACAATATTGCACTAAGATCTAAGCTACACAGGGATTTTATTAAAAATATATCATAACACTGCATTCTCCTAACTGATATGTGTGGCAAACATTTTCCTTCTTTCAATATATCTGGATAAGTCATTTGTAAATCATTTTGAGTAGGAAATAATAATTGATCGTTCACAATTTGCAGTGCTTTTCTTTATGCTGCATGTCATTGAGAAAGCAAAAATACACATGTATGGAAACCCTTTCTAAATTACAATATATTGCCCTGCCATTTCCTCCTGTGCTGTTTTACATTTATTGCTGGTCTCGTGATCATATTTTTGTCACATGCAAACTGTTTCACACAGCAATGGCTGCCAAGTTGAACCTTTCAGTAATAGATGTACCGTGCTGCGGATATGCCGCTAACTCTCAGTTTTCCCCATCCCTCTCTCATTTCGTCCCAACTAAAAATAAGTGGGGCTGTCAGACATGTTGGCATCCGTCTCATGCCTATTACATTGATGACTACTGCAACTATGTCACGGATCGAGGAAGGTAAACTTGGACTAAGAGCACAAACTGTCATCAGAGCCGGCTTATCCTCCTGTCTGTCTCCCTTTGTCAATGTCAACTTCAAAGAGCAGCTTTCATACGATGAAAAGCCTCACTACAATGTTGAGATTGAATACTCGTCCTTTATAAGCCACCAGTGGAGACTACAAAGGTTTAGGCCTCCCTAATAATCTATACAAACCAGCAGTCCTCTCACACGGCAGGCTATGTTGGTGATTGTATTTGATGCTATATTTAGCGCAGGGGGACAAGTGTTGGCTGTGCTTTGTATTTTAATGCAATGGGACTTTATACGTACTTCAGCGCAGGTCTAAACTTCAGCCCTGGTAGGGTAAGTGCTTTGGTTTGTTTAAAACCTAGCTGAATGCACAACAAACTGCACATACACCTTAAACACGGCGAGACAGCCGCAGACTGAGCCAACTCTTCTTCAACCAATGAGTAACTGAACCGAGGCACCCGTCTCACCTTGTCCTCCTGAGCGGCAGCCTTTCGAGGCGCATGATGGGATCGGCGCTCTGGGGATGATTTGGGCTGGGGAGGTGGGGGTGAAGAGGATGGCTCATCCTCCTCCACCTCCTCCAGCACCACAATACACACACGACTAGCCCGCTCTGACCGCATCAGGAACCAACACCAGCACAATCACTCACACACTCTCTCTCTCACACACACATAAATACACCGTGTTCTTTTTTACATCAAGGTGCAATTCAGGAGCACAAAGGTCAGAAATAAATCCCACAACCGGAGAGATTCCTTTGTAAACAAACACTGCACATCTTCATGTAAAATCCAATATGAAATCCAGCTCTGTCCTCTGTCAGCCAGTGTTGCTTTGAGGCATGTCTCCTCTGTGTTGTCCTCCTCTGTAGCCAGCACTCACTCTCTGAGCGGCAGCAGTAGAGACAGCAGGGAATTCCTCTACGTAATGGTGGCGGTAAGCGGCATGCGGCAGAATGAGCTTGGGCTGCCTAGCAGCGCACAGGAAGCTTCATATCCACACTGCTGTGCTGCAGCCAGGAACACACACACACACACACACACACACACACACACACACACACACACACACACACACACACACACACACACACACACACACACACACACACACACACACACACACACACACACGTCAGATGCGGACACACACAGAGAGACCCTGTGATTAGCGTGGACGGGGGCCGCAGCAGCCAATGCATGTGTGGGTATGCGTCGCTCGTTTCAGGCAGACTGCTGAAGCCAGCTCTTTCAGAAGAAGAGACAGAGAGAGGGAGAGGAGGGGGAGGGGATAAAGAGACAGAGGGAGAGAGAAAATGAATGGAAAAGGGAGGAGGGTATGAATAGAAGAAGACAGAGAGATGGAATAACTGTAGGCAGGTAGTGCACTACAAAACACAAAGAGTCCTGAAGATGAATGGAGCAAAGGACAAAGAGGGGGCAAGGGACAGAATCAGGGGCACACTGGTTACAGGAAGGAAAGCATGAATAAAAATACAGAATGTAAAGTTCAGAGATTAAAAGGAAGTAAAACATAAAAGAGGAGAATGAGTGGCAAGAGAAACAACTGGACTCTGGTTTAGTGCCTGGTGTTATCAGGTGACCTGCTGGTCAGGGCTGATCTACGAGTTCCCGGTGAACTCGTTAAAGTGAAATAACAAAAGTGAAGAGTGAAAATGGTACACCAGAGAAAGATGATGCAGCACTATTGATTCTTTTTTGAAAGGCCTGCTACCTTCAGCAACCATGTCCATAATGTTTTCTAAAAGCTACAACCCGCCTGGATAGCTCCATGTTTACCATTGCAATGAGACTTTCTGATCCTTGTTTTTGTATGTTTGTGAGTTAATTCACGCAATAAAGCTCTGATATTTCCTATTGTACACTAAATAAATACTGTGAAGCACTGAAGATCTACCTCTATTCAACTCAATGGCCCCTATAAAAAAGTTCCAGCTAAACTAAACCATGTGCACATAAGCTTTGTTTTAAGATTGTGCTTGATTAAATGTCAGTGGTCAGTGGTCTGCATCTTCATAAAGTTGGTGCTAAAATAGAAGCTGCCTTTCTTTCTAAAAGAATACCAGAGAAGATGTGTGGTCCACTATCTTCTTTGGTGTACTGGTGGCATGGCATCAAAAGTCCCCATCTCCTCATTATAAATCTGGAACAAACTGGCTTTGCCAAAATATGCGAGGGTAGCTAACAAGACCGGTCTGTACGTGCATGTCTGTGTGTGTTTCAGTCTCCTTCATATTCAACTCAGATCCTAAAAAGAGCAATCTTGCCAAGCCACACAACCCCATTAAATCTGGAGGGAGGGACAGTGCAGGCGAGAGCGAATGAGAGGGAGCCATTCAGTGGGATGGAGTCTTTCTGCAGGGCTAGATTCTGAGTCTAATGGGCTTACCATTTATAAATATAATAGGAAACACAGTCCAACAATCGTTCTGCTCCTACAGCAGCCACTGAGTTGACATTACAGATTTGCCTCAAAGGCACAAAGAAAAGATGTTTGGGAAGAAAAGTACATAAACAAACAACCCGTGTTTTCCTACTTGCGAGCACTGGGGATAGTTGCAGCGATGTAGCCGAAAGATGTTTACAGAGCAGTTGGTTACAATTTCCTCAACAGAAATGAGTCATTTGTGTGAGCTGTGTGTGTATTTATGTGTGTTTCAAGTTGTAATCATGACCCCAGATGAACATGTGGAACGGGACAGGATGTAAACGTTTAAATGAAGTACAAAGGGATCAAGACAAAGTGAGCATCCCTAAACAGAAACTGCTTGACAGCATGGCAACAAGAAGTGAAAAATCCATTGTGTGATATTTCATGAGGCTGGCAGAGCTCAAATTTCTGATGTGTTAATGCTGAGCCAGTGCTCCTACAGCAGGGAGTCAAAGGGAAAACACACACAACGTGAACCTGATCTCACGGCAACAACAGAATGCCTTTATTAATCACACATAACCACAAACAAAATGACAATGCAATCCCTCAGCTGTACGTCATGTGAGATAACCCAACATTTTGCATGTGTACAGAAGAGAGTATGAGGCTTTCAATGACCTCTGATCTGTCCCTGAGCCAGGACGCACTGTGTAATATAATCCCAGTCCCCAAACACAAAGGCCAGCATGTGTGTGTGTGTGTGTGTGTGTGTGTGTGTGTGTGTGTGTGTGTGTGTGTGTGTGTGTGTGTGTGTGTGTGTGTGTGTGTGTGTGTGCACCAGGACATGTACTAGCCAGGAACCCAGGAGTGTCAATGCGAAAAATCTAGAGATTTAAAAGCTTTTAAAATAAGGGTATCTGTACTAACGCTTTGATGTCATGACATTACTTGTATGGTATGCACACCACCGCATGCTCTTTATTAAATGATCCGACTGCACGGCCAACAGTTGATGCGTCAGTAACATTATGTGGTTCTGAAATGATATAACTCTATTTGGATGCACCATGTCAGAATGTGAAAAAACAGTTTATCTTTACTCAACTTTTGTTTTCAGTCACACAAATATTTGATTTATAGTTTATTTGCTAATACTATTGTATGGTATTTCAAAATGAAGGATATTGCTCCATGTAGTAGACCAAAGACAGATCTTAATAGTAAGTCATTTGTGTTTTGAGTCATTGAAGACAGGCAAAGTTTTCTGACGCTTAATATGTGAATAAAAAACAGTATAGGTAAAAAAATTAATTAAAAAAAAGGATTATAATTAAAGACAGTTTTCCCAATTGGTTAAAATGGAAGCAAATTAAAAATGATAGCTTTTAAGGATGGCTTGTACATGGTTCCATCCCAGATCCTCCCCACATCAATGGTTGTTGCTTTATATCTATAGCCTCTCTCTCCCAGGGAGAACCATAGCCTGGTGCTGTGCATGCTCCAAAGCTACAGGACGCCCTCTAGAGGACAAAAACAATAGCCTTTGCTAAAAGTGAGACTTGCTCCTGTCCCTCCAAGTATTTGTCCTTTTGCCCAGTTCTCTGTCAGCAAGCTTACAGAGAACAATGGAGAATAGAGAGGGTGATCTCATCACACACACTCTTCCGTCTTTTGCTTGCTCTCCGGAAGATTGGTCTGCCCAGGACAGATCTGCACTATCGCTGACCCGTTCTGACTGAAGTTCATTCCAGCAAACTCTTACTTACCCGATTTAAAAAACAATATTTTACTATATGCTAAAGATTTAGGCCAATAACAAACCAAGAAAATAGGATTTCCATTTCAAAGCAATGGTTTGTCAATATACTTCAACTAAAAGCTCAAATGTGTTTTCATTGTTTTATTATCTAATTATTCTTATATTTATTGAAAGATATTTTTTGTTTAGAATGGAATAAATGATGACAAATGCCCATTAAGGTTTACAAGAGTCCGAAGCAGTTATAGTAAGTGTGCTGGTTGCCTTACACTCGCAAAACAATGTAATCAGTTTACAATGATTTAAATATGTTAAAAATCTAAGTAACATTTGTTATATTTTACTTAATGCACACAATTGCTAATTACTACACTCTCAAATGTTTGGTTGGTTGATACATTGGCTAACTGAATTGTTTCCTAATTGATTATTCCATATATCAACCACACACACAAACACATGATCTGATTAACCATAAAATGACTTACAAAATGTTTATTAAGTTGGTGGTTAATATGCCCATTGCAATGTCTTGTGTATTACTGCCTTAATGTCCCAGCAGTGTTTATAACAACTGATTTAAGCTTGTGGAAAGTGTTTTATTCATGACCACAGCTGGAGACTTTGAAACCAGCACCACCTGCTATTTTAGTCTGACTGTGTTTCTTATCTCCAGTAACAGGTGACTGCCAACAGCTGCCCCTGACAACATGTGCAAGGAGCTGAAATAATTCAGCTGACAAAGCAAACTCCCTGGTAGGGAATCAGCCAGTTAAATCATTAATATGTAATCTAAATGATGATAATACCTTTCCGGTGGTGTAAAGTGGATTTCCTCAAGTACAATTTTGAGGGAATACTTTCATAATTTCATTGTTTTTGCTCGTTTGTTCTTCTACATGACTATCATTCAGAGGTTAAAAAGTGTATTTGGCAGATTAATCATGTGAAATATAAACAACATTTAAAATGTTTAAATAAGGCTGTAGTTGCCCCTGGAATTACACTCACAATCTACCCTGCAGCATACAAAGTCATTGAAACTAGCTGCACCTTTACCAGCTTTGATTAACACACTAATGCATCAATAATTATAATCAAAACATATCATTTATTATTATGAAATGGACCAGTTTGCATCATGAGTACTTTTACCTTTGGTACCTTAAGTATCTTTTGATGCACATACTTTTGTACTTTTACTTGAGTAACATTTTGATTGCAGGACTTTTACTTGCAACAGAGTATTCCTACACCCAAGCTTAAGTACAAGATATGAGCACTTCTCCCACATCTGCCTACGGCTTCATACATAGACTGTAGTTGGCATAACACAAGTTGCTAACTAGCATTAGCAAGGGAGTTAGCCACCCTGATAATCTGGTAGCTACCCAGCTGTGTTCACCAGTCCATCACCACTAGAAACAGCAACAAACAGCAACAGTCAGAAACACCGAGGAAAACTGAAAAACAGACTGCGTTATTTTTGATTCTGAACGAAAGTAGTCGTTTAAACCGTATTCATATAACGTAAGGCAACATTTTACACGACATTAGCCAAGTTCTTACGTTAACATGTGGTTTATAACTGGTTACCGTTAGCTATTACGCTAATATGTCAGTTGAGTTAGCAATTTAAAGAAGGTTAGCAACATTAACCCAGCCGTTAAACATATATATTTAAAACACCATTTATACAACGGGTGTAAGTCACCATGGAGACACGTTGTCGATTAATGTAAGTAAAGTTTAGCTACAATGAAGTCATTACGACATGGTGTGGACTACACATCAACACTCACACAAGTAGTCATTTATTTACTAAAAGTGACACATAGTAATTAACGTTATATTTTAGCGAGTTTTATAGCGTTACCTGGTCTTGTATCTTCAACACAGCCATATTCCCCGAGTAAATCCAAAGGGAGGCAGTGACTCTCCCGGGGAGTTACTGTGCATTAAACCGGGAGAAACTGAATAAAGGAGACTCTCCCAAGCCAAACCTTGCGGCTTCCACCCCTCTTCCTTCCTGCTGTGGATACACTCAACACATCATGGGACAGATATGACAAAATTGGCAAGTTGGGACCAAAACACAGCAGTCAACCAACTACACTCATCACAGTCTCTGTAAAACCAGCGCATACACTCACTGATTGGCTGGGAGGACAGTCCGTTTAACAGCAATGTAAATTCCCTGAATGACCAGCCATTGACATTTTAACCAAACCTTGCTCTAGTCTCGTCCTTATACCAAACTGCACAGTAGCCTTGGGGATTCCATGAAAATATGGCTTGAGAAGAGCAAAATCAACAGAAACACGTTTAAACTCTCTCATATATCCACAATAATTCTTAAGTTTTAGATTTGTCTTTCACCAAATCAAACGGAGGATTTTGGAGAAAAAAATGCACAAGGAAGAAATTTCACTCACATTTTTATTCAGGACTACAAAACTGTTAAAACAATTATATACACAAAACATTAGAATTCTGCGCAGCACTAGAACACAATTATTTTTCACATAAGTACACTTATACAAAACAAAGTTCACAGCACTTTATTTTTGCTAAACTTTTAGCTTTTAGGCTGGAGACTTGACATTTAGACCCTTTGGTCTGTGAATTCTGCCATACCATTTTAGACGGGATTTATTGTTTCTGTTTGTGTGGCTGTGAAGGTGCTTGACAAAACTCTCTTTAGACTCAAAATGTTTTCCACAGAGTCCACAAATCTTGGTTTTATCCACTGCATGTCTTTGCGTGTGTGCCTTCAGCGTGTACAAGTAATGGAAAGTCTTTCCACACGCTTTACATGTATGAGGAACTTTGGGATTTTCACTGACAGATAGTTGTGTTGACTTATTCATCTTTAAACTCAAGGGAGGTAAAAATCTTTTCACTCGCATTTTCCTCTTGGTGTTGGATGACTTAACAGTAGAACAGAGTTTGTTGGGCTGAGATTCCCCAGCTGGCTGCAATATTCCACCATCCCCACTATCAGGCTGCATTTCCAGATGTTGATTTGAAGAATTAGGAAGGGATTGTGCTTTGCCACTTTTCACAGTGTTCAATGATTTGCTGAGCTCTTGAGTAAAACTGTTCGAATTAACAATTAAAGAGGCATGATCTGCCACAAAGCTCAGTATACTGTTACTTTTCTGCATTTGCTTAACTTTGATCTGCACTGAGTCCTGGCACTTTGGATGACTCACTGGGAATAAAGAAACAACACATTCAGTTATTTCTATCACAAGTCTGTGCATGCAGAGAAATTGAAGATATGCATGCAAAGCTCTCTTACCTTCTCGAACTTGAAGCGGCACAGAGGCATGTTGGTCCTGCTCACAACAAGATCCAGGAGTCAGGGGAACCACCTCAAAGGTGGAGACATTAGGTAGATCTATGATTAATGGGGAAAGACCAAGAAATGTATTTAATAACATTGATAGACTGCATAATGTATATTGTTTGCATTCAATACAACATCAAACAATTGATTTGTGATGCCTCAGTGAATAAAAAAGTTAGCACTAAGGTCTTATTTTTACAAATGTGACTGCATAGCTATGCAGGTGCTGTTTTTTTCATCTGGTGTTTGTAATATAACAATTAGCTACCTAACTGTGATTACAGCATTGTACAGAAATGGATAGTAATGAATCATTTAAGAACAACTGAGGGTCACCCGACATATTGCAAACTAACCTGCATCCTGGCTTGGCTGCAGTATTGAATACCCTGAAAAGTAGAGAGATATTGTAGCAGTTATTTAAAGCAAAACTGAAAACATAGTCATGAGGATTTCAAGAAACACAGATACATACCATGTTGTTTAGATATGTGCCGCTGAAAGTTGGTTCTCCGGCTAATGACCCTTGTGCAACATGGGCAGTGCCAGTGACTTCTGCGTTGGACAAAATCTTTGCAAGTACAGGCTATAACAAATTTTCCTGAGAAGAGAAAAGATACCTATCTTACTACAGGTGAATACCTTAAATAACTCTTCACTTTTATCAGATAGCTTTCTCCAGAATTGCTCGACTGAGGTGACCCATTATAATGAACAAAGTATCATTGTACTTTAATTTGTTGTAAATAAAACGTACCAGTGCCATTATCAGTAAAATGGACTGCATTTAGATAATGTCTTTTTATCAAATGCGTCTTAGTGGCTGGAGCACTTTTCAAGCAGTAGGAACAGTTTCCACCACTTGCATGCTTTAGTAAGTCGTCGCGTGAAGAGAAGACACTCCACAAGTCTGGAAAACAAAAGATGATATCATATAGTTACTTCACAAGATAGTTTGGTATTTATTAGAATTATACAAGTTTGGGAGCGTCATTCAGAATGACTGAAATGCTGTTTCCCTTCGAGACTGGTATAACACAAAGGAGACATTCGAGCTAATATTGAGTGTTTAGTAGTTACTGGAAAAGCAAGTTGCACTTAACAGTTACGTAAGGATTTTCAATGTGATGACTGACGTGGTGACTAAAACTTCAGTCATTCTTTTTTTTTAAGAGTTTCATAGAAGCTGATTTGACTTCTGCTGGAGTGCCAGGTTTTTTTGATGTTGCTGACATTACTTGAATCTGATGCCCGTGGACTGGCAGCATTCAGGATACTTTTAGTGGGGCGACCTAATGCAGAGAAAAAGTAAGGTGACTAATGGTGTCCATGTCAGAGACACAACTTCAGGCATTCTCTAGATATTTTTTTCCAAGTGTCTCAAAGAATCTTAATAAACTGATTTGACTTCAGTCAGTTACCACTTTTGGAGCACCTGGTCTTTACGACCTTTCTGACAGAACTTGAATCTAGTTTTTTTTTTTTAAGTGTCTCGTAGGATCTTAATGAACTGATTTGACTTCAGTCTTACCAATGTTGGAACGCCTGGTTTTTGTAACCTTACTGACAGTACTTGAATCTGTTTCAGCTGGACCGGCAGAAACTGGGATACTTTTAATGGGGCGACCTAATGCAGAGAAAAGTGAAAAACAAATGTGAAAAAGCATTAGTTATATTACATACTTAAAAACACGTTTGAGGAAAAGAGAGTGGCTATAAATTACTTTATGGTTGTTATCCTGTAAATGGACATCAAACACACTGGATGATTTTGAATTACTTTGAATTGCTTGCTTACTTTATGAGTATCTCCATTTCTGCTACCTTGTACTTCTACCCAACTACATTTCAGAGGTAAATCGTGTACTTCTACTCCACAACATGTATTTTGTACCATATATTACTTTGCAGATATGGATTAATGATATAAGACACTACACTGGACTACATTCACAAATGACCGAGCAGTAAATAAAATCATTAAAATGAGTTCCACCACTGACCTTTACCAGCTGTTAAACATAGTAATGCATCAATAATTATAATCAAAACATACATCATTCCGAAATGGGCCAATCTGCATAATGATTACTTTTACTTTCTGTACTTTAAGTATATGTTGATGCCAATGCTTTTGTACTTAAGTGAGATTTTATATACAGGACTTGTAACACAGCATTCCTACACTAGTTACTCGAGTACAAGATTTGAGTACTTCTCCCACCTCTGATTGATTAAACCAAAACCCTGAAATAATGACGTTGGACATAGTGTAGTAGTAACAGTGTTAGCTTTAAAACAAGCTGCATGCAAGAAGATAGCTACGTTAGCTGGCGTTAGCAACTAAACATATTATTTGTTATGTTTTTACTAGCAATGTGTAAGAAAACGTACATCCCACAAGAGAATATTCAAAGAGTGGTTTTAGGTGTCCCAACCTTGTATGTTAGCTTTAAGGATAATCTCCAACAGCGAACGGTTGCGCTGGTTTTCCTCCTTCAAACGGGCCGCCTGCTGCTCGTAACCTTTTAGTGTCTTTTTAAAAACACCGATTATTTCAGCGACAGCAGCATGTAGCCGCTCGGAAACAAACACTTCAAGTTCTTCTGTTTCACTCATCTTTCCACCATTCATACACACCCATACACACACACACCGATACACACACACAAACACACACACACACACACACACACACACACACACACACACACACACACACACACACACACACACACACACACACACACACACACACACACACACACACACACACACACACGCACACACCGGAAGTCAGGAAAGTGAGTTTTCCGGAATGAAAATGTAACTTCCGTTTATTTCCTTTCAAAGTAAAAGCCCTTTGACAGCAACCACGTTGGGAAATGTATCCTCCTTATCAGAATGAGAATACCTTTAATCGTCCCACAAATAACAAATAACAATGGTAAGGGAAAATACTGGTGAGTGCACAGGTGGGAGAAGTAACAGAGTGAAGGAACACTACAGTACAGTAAAAGTCTGGCAATCACAATATTACTCAAATCAAATTACAAAATGATTAGCATCAGTATATACTTCTACTCAAAAAGTACTCATTACGCAAATTGGCCCATTACAGAATAATATGTTTTAGTTATAATAATTGATGCATTTAAGTGGGCGAGTCACCCAGTGATATATTGATTTCAGGCTGCAGGAGGATGAATGAAATGCACTCAATTTCGCATATTTTTAACAAAAAAGTTTATAAAATGTTAGATTTTCTGTTACATAAAAAAGTGATCATAATTGTTTTTTAGATTGGCATTAAATCATCAATGATTCTCCATTTCTCAATAGACATCTTCAGATTAAACATCCTCAATACCCTACTACACCACTGCAATGAATACAAGCTGTTATCTTGATGCCTTGATAAACTGAACACTGAAAATGTTGACATCCCAACCGTTGAGAGAGAGAAAAAAACAAAACAGCATAGCTACAGTAGAATTTGTCTGGATAAGTAACATCATCTTTTGAAGATGTAAGCACAGTAGGCTATAAACTTGTTCAATTTCCATATAGATCTTATCATTCATGTTTGATAATCCTAATCCTGAAATATATACCAAAACAGTCACAAAACTATCACAGTGCACAAACTTTTACAACATGTCTTCGGTTGATTTGGCATGTTCCCGGGCTCCTGATGGAATCTCAGCGTACCCATTTACACATAACAGGGAGGTGGAGGAGCACTTAAAGCCATACTCGCAGCAGTGCTTTCCATCTTGACAACACGAGCCCTGAATTAGAAAAGGTTTGGATGTTAGGAAACGGTAGTATTATCTAGAAAAGTGCCACATTAAAGTTGATAAGCTAATTTATTTATCGATAAAAACAAACATATGTCAGAGGCATCAGTTTTAGGTGTTTTTAATATTGAAAAATGCACTTTTGAATTATGTTGATCATTAAGTCGTTATGTTCATTAAAGCCTCTAAATTCCTCTTTGTCTAAACACTTTTGCCGAATATATTTCCTTCAGATCACGGCACCATTACTTTTGATGGCCTTCATGTGTCATGGGCAATCCATACCAGTGGGTAAGGACAGCAGTTCCAATGGCCTGTGGGGTCTTTGCAGCAAGTTGTCCCTGCTTTGCAATAAAACTGGGAATCACAGCGAATGACTCCAGCCTCGGGGCTACCATCACTGGTTTCTGTCAGAGCCATCATTGGTGTCTGCAAAAGGGATACACAGAATGATCATTATTACCTGACTATTAGACACTTGTTCAACCATAAATACTTATTTTTAGATTAAAGATCTTAAAAGCCCCTGAAAAATCTGATTCATAGTGACAAGAATGTCTCTTTAACGTAATATTCATGAAAGACTAAGCAAAAATCAAAGTAAGACTTGGTGGCAACCAAAACAGGAGTTGCAGGCTGTAAAAAACCAACACAATGACATGAAAAAAGCTTGAGCACTTTGTAGGGCTGAGTGGAATAGTAGGTTGATAACTATGTTTCTGTAAGCTTACATACGTTTGTATACACAAAGTTTGACCCGTTAAATTCGAATATTGATTAGAGGACTCGTATCTTTCAGGGGGAAAAAAGCCTTTAGTATAGTTGATCAAGATTTAAGATTAAGAATCAGAAATCAGAAACAGGTTTATTGCCAAGTAGGTTAACACATACGAGGCCTGCCAACATAAGCAAACAAACCAACGACTGTCAACATATGGATTCAGATGATGAATCCATATGTTGAATGGTGCTCAGAATGATGTGGCATCATATTTCAACTAAGACCCATTCACCTCAAACCAGAAAAATTACAGGAAGAAAGCCTAAATGCAAATGCAACTCAATGTTTATGATACTCTTTCAGATACCCAACCCCACGATTTATACACAGCAGAAAGGCATATTTATTGTGATATGTCATACCTCTTGCATTATATGCTTTGTCCTCTGAAGTTGAAATGGGAGAGGGAGGGACTGACTCTCAGACAGTGTGTATATGTGAGGTCACAGTCATAGCCATATGGACAACAGTGGTAGCCATCCAAACAACACCGGGCCTACATTTTACAAGTTAATCAATGTCAAAAATACGACAGTAACAGAAGCAGAAGTTGGCAATCAAATTATGGGATCACTGACCTTGACCTAACCATGCTTAAACAAATATGTAAGAAAAGAAAAACACGCAAGTAAAAAATGATAATCCAAGACATAAAACAATATTGAAGTTAAAGAGGAAAACATAACATATTTAACTTAAAATATATTTCATTGTTTGGAATTCAAACTTTGAGTTTCTTGCTTTGACCTGTCGTGTCAACATAAACAAAAATAAGTTTCTCATAGTCATTTGTCTTATTGCACAATAATATGAAGGTCAACTCACAGAAGCGTACGGGCAACAGAACCAGACACCCGTTGGGTGTCTGCAGCAGGTAGCCCCATCAGGACATATGTTATAGTAGTCACAATGGACAACTGAACTCTTCTTTTGCTCTTGTACAGCATTGTCTTGGAGGTCCTGAATGGGAGATGCTGGTAGAACAGGAGTGCTTGGCTTCTCTGCAGCTTCCTTCTTCGCCATGGGGATTCTGGTCCACGGCTCTTTCTCACACATCTGAGTGACCTGGTCACAGCGAAACCCTGAAGGGCAGCAGTGGGCCAGGTCAGCGCAACACACAGCCTAAAGACAAATACATGCAGACACAGAGAGATAAATGTTAAGCCTTATAACTACATGTTGGGTTACTGTATGTTTGGAATTGACTTACTTTGGGATATGGGCAGCAGCTATATCCATCCTCAGTCTTACAGCAGGTGGCGTGATCACTACAGTGGTTCCCGTCAGGACATGTGATGCAGGATGCAAACCCCCACACAAACACTCCCACTAACAACCACAGAGTAGTTCTCAACATCTGCAAAACAGTAACAATACGGGGTACATTAAAATTAGTTAAATGTGTTACATTATGTACAGTTTCAAGAGATACTGTACATTATCTCATTTAGATTATTTCCACTTCATAAACCAGATTGTGATTTAAACGTCTATGACTTCACATGCTTTCAGTTTCATTTTAGCTTGTACTAAAATCCACTTCACTCTCAGGTTATCCCTGAACAGCACTACTAGACGTTATTACTTTAAATAACACACTATACAGTATACAGGATTTGATGCAGATTATTAGTATCACTTACCTTGCAAGTGTTTCAACAGCTTCCTGTAGTTATCACTGAGCCTGAACTGAAACACGGCTCTTTATAAGGCAGGTCAGACACTCCTACTAACCAACAATCTGGAAGTCCAAATGTACACACACCCTGTGGCTGTGGGTCATCCGATTGTCAAATCACGACAGTGGATGTTTCTGAAAACACGCCTACATCTATGATAAAACTATGAAGGCTTCACATGCTCACATTAACCTTTGATGCCACTACATTACATCAACATCAACATCACAAGACCTGCATGTAAAACCTGAACAACTATTGAAGCAAGGAATGTTTTTTTCAGATGAATAAGTAGGTTGAATGTTAAACACTCAAATCAAATGTTACTTTAAACTAACAGTGGTTCATAGATACGTTTTGGGGATATTGTCATTTTCTTTAAAGGAATTACAAAGCACCTTGGTATCTCTTTGGTTAATATACCTCGTTCAACTAAAATGTATACGCACTTTACCCTGATTTACTTTTGATTTGCTACTTTTGTACTTCATTAAATAATGATATTTTTACTTCACTGCTTATTAATTTCTGCATAAAGAAATGTGATCAAATTTAAAGATAGCAGTCATTGCTATACATCTACCAACATTATGTTACGTGTTGAATAGTGACTCCACCTCGATCATGTACATTAAAATGCTGCTTACATGTCGAGGCATAAGAAATGATATTCAGAAATAATAATAATATAGGGGACCATTTTGCCTAAAGGGGGCCTCTACTTTATATAAATTAAAGTATATTTTGATGATGACACCTTGGTCCTTTTGCTTAGGTTTTTAATGTGATTTAAATACTTTCTCAACCTATTCATTTAAAAAAAAAAAAAAGTAAATTTGACTAAAGTCAGAATTACTTGATAGGGAAACATGACGGGACATCTGATGTTATACGTGTAGGTACACGATCCACATGTTTATAGGCATTAAAAAATAGTCCCACAATTTAGAAATGTGCTTTCAGGATTTTAAAAGCTGTCTTTCAGTGAATACTTTCCTCAATTTTTAAGGAAGTGTAACAAAGCAGAACAAGATGTTTAATATAAAATGGGCAGGATTACCTTAAATCAAATCCAAGGGTTGACAAATATATCAATGTTTGATTTGTGTTTATGCAGACACAAACGACATCTGAAAGAGTCTCACAATAAAGGTTGTAACTAATTAACAGCAATAAAGGCTAAAACAATACTTTATTGATGAATTGCGATTGTTTATACATACAATTCATCTAACGGAACAAGTATTCTTTGTATAAACGCTGACTGGGCAGCTCACATTTCTTTTCATAAATCCAACTTCAATATGAGGCTGGGGAGACATCAGGTCTACATGCACAACGCATTCACTAGCAGGACAGCCTCATTTAGCAACTACAAATGCGAGGTGTGGTGTGTGAAGTGGAAAGAGGAACTCCATGGCCAGCACAGTGAAGGTGAGAGCAGGTCACACTGAAGTCTCCAAGATGAGGGGGGGAAATATGGGGAATTCGCCCTCAGTCTCGTGAGTGAAAGAATAATTATCTACAAAAGCAAGATGACAAAAACCAACAGTAAACAGGAACCGGTAGTTGCCACAGATAGCTGCCTGCTTCAATTTCACAAAAAAAAACCTGGCATTGCAAGTTTGTAGGTCTCTTGTTCAAGCATGATGACCGAAGCTGGATAGGAGAGTTTTGTGGGGGTTAGCGGCAAAAACAACACGACTAGTGTTCCATGAGGAGGATGAGATGACCGCAAAGACAGGGATATCAGTCGAGCTCCGAGTCTGAATGAGATGCTGCCTTCTTTTTCTTTTTTCTGCCGTGTTTCTTGTGCTTCTTTTTCCTCTTCTTCTTGGATTTGTCCTGTGTACAGAAAACCTATGAGTCAGTAATTTAGTCAGTAATTAACATCAATTTCCTCAGAGGGATTTAGCAGTAGCTACGTTTTTTCTGGTTGGAAATATATTGCTGCCTCCCCAACAGCTGATGTTACAATGCTACTCATTTTGTGCATTCCTAAAATAAACATTTGCCTCACTACCTGCACTAGTTTAAAGAAAATCTTATTTGTGCACTGTAACTGTAGAAGGAAGTTAATTTCTCACTGTGATTTTGTCCTTTTCTTCGCTACTTCTCTTTTTCTTCTTGGCTTCAGCCTACAGGATGGGAAAAGAATCATAAAAACAATGAAGAGGGAAGAAACCAAACAATTTTACAATTATGGAGTTTACACCAGCAACTGCAAAAGCAATTTCACAAGGTCATTTCTGGGTTAAATGTCTTTCTCAACTGTTGAAGATATTTGGATAGTAGCGACACACAGCTGCAAATCGAAATGCAAAGGGTGGACAGTAGTGGCAAGGATCAATGGAAACAGTTTGCTTGCACTCACAAATAAAGGATGCACTTTAAAACGAACATGAAACTACCCTTACCCTGAAGCACGTTGAAAATTGATTGGATTGTTAATTGATGATATAAATATTAATACAAACGGATACATTTCACTCATAATAAAGATAATTTAACCAGGTATGAAATGCCTCGATCATTCATGAACCAACAAATCATTTTGCGCCTGTTTTTGGTTGATTGGGAGGTTACCGGTGCCAGCATCAGGTAAACAGGAGATTTAAATCTACACATAATTCACCAGACTCCCAGTGAGGCATGACAGAGAGAAAGCTTGCGCACCTTGACGAGAAATCACATGAGGAGAACTGAAACCAAACTGTATTTGGCAAATTATGTAACGTAACTGTAGGCTTCATCCGTTAAGCTATCAGATCTACACTGCAGATACTTGTTGAAGATATTAACAGAGATTAATGTATGACTTTTATCAGTACATTTACTTTATGCATCTCTTAAGGTTCTCTGATGCAGTACTTATTAGCGTGTGAGCTAATTTAAAGTATGGAAAATATATATTTGGTTAGTTTTTTTGAGAATATGTTATGGGGGAGCCGTGCGTGTGTATGTTTTGTGTTTAATCACAGAGCTACTTCACATGAGTACTATGTGAAGGGATATTTGTTACACCCTTCTGACTAGACGTTATTCGAGGTTCACTTTTTGTTTTTATGCCTCACAGGGTTGCACAAATAAAGGAAGTTGAAGTTAAGTCCGTATGCTTCACAAGATGTGACAAAACAAAACGAAGAAAAACAAATAAAGGAGGGATTTCTCGTAGGCCAGGTGCATTTTTGGAGGATTGTAAACAGCAGCAACAAAAGCCATGGTGAATTTCTTGAGCAATGTTTTGTTACAACTGCTCACTGCTTGTAATACTCATTACTCAATGTGCGATGTGCACTCAATGTGTTCTTTCCCACTATTTCAAATGAAAAGAAGAACAAAGATCATGATAATGAGAACAAAGAAGTGAAACAAGGTCACATTAGTCTTAACAGATTAACTGGCAAATAATTAAATCGGGATGAGATGTGGTGAGAGACGGGGAAATCTACAGGCATAATACTAAAATTACCTCTTCCCCTTCTGATTCAGCAGAAGTCTCTGAAGAAGAGTCCTTATGGCTTCGCTCAGCCTTCCTTTTTTTTTTACGGCTCTTGTCATCCTGACAGACACAAGATTAACGTCACAATTACTAATAATGTACAGTTAGGTCCATAAATATTTGGACAGAGACAACGTTTTCCTAATTTTGGTTCTGTACATTACCACAATGAATTTTAAATGAAACAATTCAGATGCAAAAAAAAAGTGCAGACTTTCGGCTTTAATTCAGTGGGTTGAACAAAAAGATTGCATAACAATGTGAGGAACTAAAGCATTTTTAAACACAATCCCTTCATTTCAGGGGCTCAAAAGTAATTGGACAAATTAAATAACTGAAAATAAAATGTTCATTTCTAATACCTGGTTGAAAACCCTTTGCTGGCAATAACTGCCTGAAGTCTCGAACTGATGGACATCACCAAACGCTGGGTTTCCTCCCTTTTAATGCTCTGCCAGGCCTTTACTGCAGCGGTTTCAGTTGCTGTTTGTTTGTGGTCCTTTCTGTCTGAAGTTCAGTCTTTAACAAATGAAATTCATGCTCAATTGGGTTGAGATCAGGTGACTGACTTGGCCTTTCAAGAATATTCCACTTCTTTGCTTTAATAAACTCGTGGGTTGCTTTGGCTGCATGTTTTGGGTCATTGTCCATCTGTATTATGAAACGCCGCCCAATCAATTTGGCTGCATTTGGCTGGATTTGAGCAGACAGTATGTCTCTGAACTCCTCAGAATCCTCTGTAAACACTAGTGACCCAGTGCCACTGGCAGCCATGCATGCCAAAGCCATAACACTGCCTTTGCTGTGTTTTACAGATGATGTGGTATGCTTTGGATCAACAGCTGTACAGGTGTTTTTGCGCTGCTGAGTTCACCAGTGCTTCCTTTCTTTCTCAGGATGTACCAAACTGTAGATTTTGCCACTCCTAATATTGTAGCAATTCTTGGATGGGTTTTTTCTGTTTTCGAAGCTCAATGGTGGCTTGTTTCACCTGCATGGAGAGATCCTTTGACCGTATGTTGTCTTCACAGCAAAATCTTCCAAATGCAAGCAGCACACCTCAAATCAACTCCAGGCCTTTTATCTGATTAATTGATGATGACATAACGAAGGAATTGCCCACACCTGCCCATGAAATAGCTTTTGAGTCAATTGTCCAATTACTTTTGTTCCCTTTTAAAAGAGGGTGGCACATGTTAAGGAGGTGAAACTCCTAAACCCTTCATCCAATTTTAATGTGGTAAACTTGTGTCAGTGTCCAAATATATATGGACCTAACTGTAGATAAAGTGTTAAGACTTGATTTAACTGGCAAGAACAAGGGACAAGAAATGGAACAAAACATATAAAATGTGAAAATATGAACAAGGTGAACACATACGAAAAGTTACCTTATCTTTGTCGCCTTCTTCCTTGATTCTTTTCTTCTTCTTCTTGGGGAGAAAATCAATAACATTTAGATCAAACTTTCACTGCATTACTTTAACACCATAATCTGATTCTGTTGGAGTGTACTTAAACACTGCTGAAAGAAATAAAGAAGAAACTTGCGTCAGATTCGTCCTCTGAGCCGTCTGACGCTCTCCTGGCTGACGACTTCTTTCTCTTACGCTTTTTCTTCACACTCTTCTTTTCCTCCTGTTTACACAAAGAGAAATGCAATCAAACCAGTGTAATGGTGCATTATGCGTAAGACAACACAATATCACTAATAAACTGTCTGTCTACCAATTCGCTAGAGATTATAAACATTTAAACACAGGACGCTGGTACCGGCTCCATAAGCAAACGGGAACACGTAGCTTCAGTGGGATTATGGGTTACAAAATGTTTGGCAATATTTTGTATCAAACGTTGGGGTCTGTAATGACTTACTGTGTCTTCACATTCTGAGGAGGAGCTGCTGGAAGAATCAGAACTCGATGAGGAGGAGGAAGATGAAGAATGCTTGACCAAAACACAATGAAAGCAGGATTCATTAGACTTGAGGTTATTCTCTTATTTTGGAAATTGGAACAATGCAATAAGAGTGCATATGAGGGAGTACAGGGAGGTTGTGTGTGTGTGTGTGTGTGTGTGTGTGTGTGTGTGTGTGTGTGTGTGTGTGTGTGTGTGTGTGTGTGTGTGTGTGTGTGTGTGTGAACTCTGATACAGCTGGCTATCAAAATACTGGAGGTCTCTCCTCACCCTGTTGGATTTCTTCTTCTCTTTCTTCCTTTTCTAAAAGCAAATAAAACAATTCATAGTCAGTAAAGATTGTGGTGAATCAGAAGCAAGAATGTTGAAATGTCTGATGAAGGAAAGGTACTGTACCTCTTTTTTCTCTTTCTTCTCCTCCTTTTCCTTGTCTGTTGTCTTCTTTTCTTTTTCCTTGTCTGTTGTCTTCTTTTCTTTTTCCTTGTCTGTTGTCTTCTTGTCTTTTTCAATTGCACTAAACAATTTCTCTCGGTTTTTAGCCAGTTCTTTCCTCCATTTCTGAAAATGACAGCAAATACAAAGTATTAAAATATATAAAGTATTCACTATATATATATTGCTATTTATTTTCCAGTTGAGCCCCTAAGGGTACAGTAAAAAAGATTGCCATTAGGCATGACACTCACAGCTGGGATTGGACATGTTAGGTAAAAGATGGGGATCATAAAAAAAAAAATGTCAGTATTAGTCTACATATTCAAAAACATACCACGTTCATTTTGTCTTCAAAGTCAGCAAGGGCTCGAGAACCCTTCTTCTTTTTCTCCAACTGTTCCTTTAACTCTTCCCTGAAAAAGAGACGATACATCAGTTGCAGCACAATTCATAATTTACAAGTTGTAAGCAGATTTTGCAAAGGTGTTACATTAACCGAAACCCGAGAAAGTAACAGATGTCTGCAGCTCTAATCTGACTACCTAATAACACATTTCATTCATATATCACACTTTAAATCTACTCATGCGTTTTTCCTGAAAAGATGATGCATGACTCTATGGTCTATTTCCAGCATTTGTTAAAAGAAGTGATGTACACTGACTGAACCCATGAAGACAGTTGTTAATACATACAATGAGTGTTTCTGTATCTAAAGGAGCCTGGAAGACATGTGCTGCTTGCTGCTGTCTCTCGGGAGAAACATGGACTAGGAACCTGCATAATCCTCTCAACACCAGCTTTAAATATTAACATCAGTGAAACCAATGAGAAGATCTGTCCCTTGCTCACCATGTTGGCCGAGGTCTGCCTAAATAATCTTGTATAGTTGGTCCTGCACTACCAGCCGGCCCCCTGGCTCGTGCAGCTGCAATGGGGTTGATGTAAGCCTGGAACACCAAACAGAATAATGCATTTTATAGATGTTATTAAAATACACCTACATTTAACAGTTACGCAGTTAAACATCATAATATAATACCAAAACCTACATCCTTAAAGAGAACCATAAACTACTGTAGGGCTTTTAAGTTATAAACCGTCTTAGTTCAGGTAAATGTTAAGGTTAATTTATTGATATAGCACATTTCAGACACAAGGCAATTCAAAGTGCTTCACATAGACATTAACATTGTAATTTAAAACAAAACTAAATTAATTGAACCAAAGACAGTTCATAAGAGATATTAATTGTTCATTAAAAGCCCAATAACCCAACCTTAATAACATATCAACAATGTTCGTAACGGTATTATCTTTCAACCCGCAAGCTACCTTATTTGCCATATTTGATCGTATTGACGAACCGCATAACACAACCAGAAATTATGTGCGTCACTGATAGAATTAGCAATTAGAAAATGCTTTTTTCTACCCTGCCGATTATTTGAACGTGTTATTGGTTTCTTAAAAGCCTTCTATTGTTTTCCATCTGTATATAGACTCAGGATGCAAATAAGAATCCTGCGCAACCTCACCACGTCAACACATTGTCCAAGATGTTATGAGCTAACGTCACTGTTAGCATTGGTAGCTTTGAGGCCACTAAACCTTAGTGTGGGATGAGCTGCGGACTTGCTTATTTATTAATCGATACACAAAGCAATTTAAGTGAAAAGAAAATGTTATTTTAAATGAAAAAACATGTTGTGTTTTTTAAAATATATTAACGCACTGTCTAGGCCTGCATCAGAATGGCATAACATAACGTCCGTTGGCCAAAGCTAGTAACTGCGCTTGCGCTAACGCTAGCCTTAGCTTTTATAACGGTACCGTGTATTAATGGCTTCTTATTTTTGTACACACATTTTGTATAAACAACTCACCACTCGATTGTCTCTTTTGCCCATGGCGAGTTAGTGATGGGGAAATAATATCCAAAAGAAAGAGCAACCATGAGTGCTACCTGGCTAACATGGACCTAGCCCATGGATCTAGCCACATCAGAGCTGACGACTTTTCTTCGTTTGATGGTTTTTAGCTAACAAGGAAATACCACCACCAGCTGGCTGGAATAGGTAGTGTGGATTTGGGCTTCAAACAACGCTTACACTAGTAATGTGATACATTGAAATAAAACAAAACTACGTCTCCAACTTTTCTTTCAATTATAGAATTTAATTAACCCTCACCTCTGTGTCAATGTGGATCTTTTTTCTATTCTAATTTCACACTGTATACATATTATATCTATTGTATAAGGCCTACAAGTCGTATTTTTTGTCTCATCCCATGTTCTTACTTATTTTGGATTGCCAAATTCACTAATGGGATTAATTAGAAATCAATGTGAGTCCAAAACATCATTCACAAAAAGCTGCTTTTTATTCAATTGGTGCAACACAATAATAAGACACCATTGCCTGTATTCATACACAAGTATAATGCCATGATTGTGTTGTTCCTAGTAACCATTTCCATTAAGAAACAAATGTTAAACGTATGTTTAATTTGAGTTATATGATGGATCAACGATGGAGTTCAGTTTTGAAATGTATTAACAATCATGTAAACAAAACAAATCTATTTATAGCTTTCATTACATTGAACACATCACTGATATCTGGATTTATGTTATGCAATTTAAAAAGAAAATCACACAGTGCTTAGTCAAGCAAACAAACATGAACCTACATTGTGTTCGCCATGGAGCAGTTAAAAGTTGCTGGCAAAACCAGTCAATACAGGCAGTTATCCTCAGACAGTAATGACTACAGTAACATATATTTGATAAATAGAAATGACAGTAGAGGATCAATGACATGATCACGGAACAGCTTGAAGAAAACCTGAATGTGTTGTGATGTTGTTAGTGAGTAGCCCAGAGATGTGCAAACTGTGCCCAAAAGATATGGACGAAAATACCAAGAACCTGAGAAAGAGTGTTTCTGTATGTGTGTTTGTGTGTGTGCTAGCAGCACTACCTGTTAAGAAAACATAAACCAGTGTTAAAATGTTACTGTTCTGCAAGAACTACTAAATACAAAAATACAACTCTGCATAACTTGCTTTTTTTGCTGGTAAACAAAACAAACTGATTTTGAATATATGTGGACATGATTTTAAAAAAAAGGAAAAACTGTACACAAAATATTCGTGCATTATTTCATTTTCAAACCACTGTAAAATTCACAGCTCTGGATCCAAAGCTAATGAATTTAATAAGCACCCACAGAGCCCACCCATTATTTTCAATAGTCAAAAATACTCCTGCAAAACAACCTTCCACTGACCCTTGCTACTCTACATCTATCCATTTTTATGACATACCTATGGGCACGTATCCAAAGTTTTCTATCATTACAGCGTGTACTTAACAATCTATACTGTACAGTACCAATGCCTATCCTTTATACATTCCTTACATTGTAAATCTACTCTTACACAAATTCTAGTTGTCTAAAGAGTTGGTGTAATTGGTGTAAGAATTTTGTATGCCCCAGCATCATTTAAAAAAAAAAAAAAATCAAGTGGCAACTTGATGAAAACAAGCATATAACTTTACAATTAAATACAGAATATTGGCGACTCTTTTCTTTGCCAAATGTATTCATGTTTGAATAGTGCTGGTGGGACTTTGTCCACGAATTGCATGCCTGTGAGTGGGAGGAGCATGTATATTAGGTTCTTTCATCATTGTCTCAGCACTGATATCAGCCCATTACGTTCCTCGAAGACTGCAGAAACCATTAGAATCCCGCTACTGGTCTGCAGTTACCATTGACATCCTCAAGGTGGCAGTATTATAATACATGTAGGACTGGAATGATAAGATAACCTATTTTATAGTTTATGGACACGATTTGGCAGTGAGTGGCTGGCTTGTGAGGCCCAATCATGTTTCAATAAGGAGCTGTGTACAATAGTGCACTAACGTCAGCGGTAGTGGCGCACACACTAAATGTTGAGTACGCATCTGTGAGTGTGCTGTATATGTGCTCACTGCCCTTATACACAGTAAAGGTAAAGGCAGGTGAGAGCCATGCTGTCCACCATGGCTCCTGTGTGGTCCGGTCCTCCAGTCAAGAGGGCTTCTGTGATTGAACACTAGTCATAAGGCCTCTGCATCATGGCCACCGCTGTCTGCTTTCCCCACTAATACCAGTCCATCTTACATGCATTTTTAACAGTCTATAATCAACATTTAATAACCTAAAAGCAGCAATTACAATCCATCAGTTCATGGAAGGAGGATAGCTTTTGTGCATTTTCTTTCAATGGTGAGAGCGTTGGGGTCATTTTCTTTACACTCTCTTTAGGAGTAGGACTCTGTACAGCTTTGTATATTGACAGTAAAAAAGTATTTGCTCCCTGACATTTGTCATGTTTTGTTATGTACAACACAAAATCATAGTTAAGCTTTTTTGACACCGATTGTCGTAAGAAAATGTCTCTTTAAATATGTGAATACATGATTCAACGAATGGATACAAATGATTTATACTATAAAAACACTCAGTTGGTGACTCGTGCAGTCCACTATTTTTAGAAGTTGAACAATTGGTAAATTCACCTGTGCGTAATCAAGAGGTGATTTTTGTGCACCTGTAATTGCAGGGCCCAACAGGTGGCATAAACTACACATCAAATGCAAGTTTATTGAAAACAACCAGTCAGTGGAAGGAAATATGAAGGCACTTGAATATGTAGTACGAATCTGTCTAGATCAGGACATACTCAAAAATATTACATTTCCTCCTTAATTTGCCCAAGAAGACTCTGTGGTAGGATGTCACCAAAATGTGACATGTTGGTGTTCATAATTCCAATTGCAATTAGCAGGACAACAACCCCAAACACGTAACCCTTTAAAGCTGCAAATAATTATTTTAAAAAGGACTTCACCCGAGTGGCTAAATCAAAATCCAGACATAATTTTGCTGCAGAGCTATAAAGCTACTATTTCACCCTGACTGAGCTTGAGGACTTTTGCAAAGAAGATTTCACCAGATGGACTCAAGGCTATGATTTAAAAAGGTGCATCTACATGCCTCTGTATCAACCACTTTTTGTATAAAAATTACCTTTGCTTTGCTTACACAGGTTACTCCTAAATATCAATCAGTGTCAAAAAAGCTCAATTAACACGCTTTGATTTAATGCTGTAAAGACAAAAAAACATGTAAAACTCTGAGGGGGGGTTTGCAAAATACTTTTCATAGACACTGATTAAGAGTGAAAAAGGACTATCAGGCAGTCCGCTCCTCCATAGTGGGTTTGTTGGTGGGGATGGGCTGGGCTGCGTACACACTCCTACTGTGGCTGTCCACACTTTGGAAGTAGGGGTGGCTGAGAGCAGCAAACGCTGATATCCTCCTGGAGGGGTTGAAGGCGAGGAATTGCTGCAGAGAAATAGAAGAGGATGAGATCCACTATTAAATAAAGTGAAATTAATATACAACAGCAATTTTAATAAAAGTAGAATGTATGTTTGGTTTTCTAGGTTTTGAAAATGGTATATTTGTAAAAAAAACAAGTATTATATATCGTACTGCTCACCATCAAAAGTGCCCACCCTTGCTCGTCCATATCTGGAACCAAGTCCTCCATTGGTTTAGGGGGCCGGGGGGTGAAGGCACTCTGTGGTAGGGCCACTTCCTGGGGCCAGTCATCTTCTGAAGGTACCCCAACAACACTGTGGACATTAGAGACCCTTTATCAGCAATGTTCAGCGTTCAACGCCACTCGTGCTCAAATATTTTTTAAAGTAATGTTTGGTTTACTGAAGAAACTGAAAAGGTGCAAAGTGATGCAAACAACTTTAACACAAATACAGCAGCAGGGAGGTAATTACAGAAAAGAAGTTGTGTGGACATCCTGTTTTAAATATTAGCTATTAGCAGGATAATAGTCCTAATAAAAGCCAAGTTGAAAGGAGTACACGGATTATGTTCCCCATATCGACTTTTGACTGACATATTGTGAAAATATTTATTTTTTAAAGTCTGTTCATTCATTCTAAAACATTAAAGGGCCACAGAGACTGTAACAGGAAGCACGGCCAATAATACTTACTCAAAAATCTTTCCCAGCTGATCAACATCTGAGTTTCCACGAAATAGAGGTCTGGGAAGAAAGAAAAACACAAGATCAGTTTGACTACTGACCCTCATTTATTGTCCTGCGCAACAATAAATATATTAAAAGGTAAAAATACATTTGATTAAAAGTGTAATTAATGACCTACTTTAAGCCCAAATGCTAACTATCCAACAGTACACTACAGACAAGCAGTCCTAAGATATAAGCTTTTGGCTCAAGGATAAGAGGAATGTTTGACTCTAATGCGAGCGTTTGAAGTAGCCACACACTGGCAGCTTCATCTCATGTAGTCAGGATTGTGAAGCAGTGTTGGTAGTACCACTCAAAAGGGGAGGGAGGGATGAAAGGAGGGAGGAGAGCGGTGGAAGGGCTGCTGGTGGTTCCTGTGGCTTTCGGCCGTCTCTGGATGCCCGTGGGCAGCCATGCCTGCTCTGGCACTCGCACAGATTCCAGCAATCATCATCAGCACAAGACTGCCGGCCGCCACACGGTACAGAAAACGCCCATTTATCCCTCATGTGTGTGGGTGTGTGCTTTGCTCTGTGTGAATGTGTGAAGGAAAGTGGGAGGGAGAGGCGTCACGGAACTTTGGATTATTCTAACAGAGAAAGATGTATGGTAACTGAACCTTTCCTGCTGAAGTTCCTCAGAAAGGAAGTAGGTTTGAGAGGACTTTAACAGATGATGGTGATAAGATTACTTTTCTAAATGCGTTACTCCCACAATTACAGTATGACATCCAGTAAAATCAGACTCAGAGAAGCTTTATTTTTGCTATATTCTCCTTATTTAAGATGAAAAGGTCTCTAGCAGATGTCAATGTAATTCAGGATATTGTCACATAGATGTGCTCGTGCACTCTGTATCCTGGCACATTCACAGTGGCAGTGCACCTCACCTAACTGAAGTCAACAGACAGGCTAGCCACCATGTGCTCTTTGTGTTTTCCCACTTGCAGGAAGCTTTGCATAGCTTAACACCCACACTTTCCTACAGACTCAGACACTGGGAATTTAGTCAGACGGAGGTTTTGGAAGTTTTTTTTTTACAGTGACAGCAAACTCACACGCTTTAGTTCGGAAGTGGAGATCCACTATGCCTGATACATTGTAGTGAAAGAGGATCACACCACAAGGGCCTTTCGGGGTAAAACACTTCCATTTAGGATCAAACCAAACCAGTTCTGACTATTGCAAAAGAGGAAGACATTTTTTTTTTTACCTACAGCTAGGTCATCATGCCAAAACAAGTAGGGCTGATAATGCGAGGAGGTCCATTTTTAAACCTGGAGTGGTTTGTTGGAGAGGGTTAACTGGATTCACCGAGCTGGCCACTGGCATGCACGCAGTAAGCTATTAAGTGCAAATGCACACACTCACAAAGGGAATTGTTTCTCCCCCTGCAAGTTTGTACACAAACAAACGGGTGGCAGGCAAAAGAGGACAGAGTGGTTTGGGACAGGAGATGAGTCACGCTTCCTCTAATGCCAACACAGCTCTGTCCCACATTCCCTGAGACAACCTCTGGAATGTCAGCGTGTGTGTGCGTGCGCGTGTGTGTTTGCTTGTGAGATGGGTGGGAAACAGAGAGACAGAAAATGGAGTGTGTGCTCAAGTGTGTATAAGCCTGTGGACACGCAAGTGTGTGTTGAGTTTGGATGCACTGTATATGTTTGTTTGAAGCGCATGTAAGGTTGCGGCTTTGAGGATTTATCATTTGAGTTCCAAACTGTGAGAAAGTCAACACTGATGTGGAGTCTAACACAACACGTTCAACCTTTTCGATTGGAGGAATGTCAACAAGCAGGCGCTCTCTCTCCCCGATTCACTCGAACCATGACTCAGCCCGACGCTATCCCAGCCATGCAGATGCAGACTTGCATGATATTTGCTCAAATTCCTTTGACAAGTTCCCAACTATTCTCGCTACATTCGATAGTCATTAAAGGAGTTTTTACAATGGCATGTTTGATAATGAAAGTGGAGAAGAGAGAATGGTGCTGGGGGGGGGGGGGGGGAGAGTACTTTGAAGTGTTATGATTCATAGGAAAGGTGTTTTCAGGGTTGTATTGTCGTTAACTTCTTTTGACCTGAAAGGGTGAATTGAGCTCACTCATTCTCATTATTTCACAAAAACTGACAAATGTTTCCAAGGTTATGACTTATGATTGTTTGTTTTGTGTGGCAAACTGTCAAAATGTATTAGATATGAAAAGGAGGAACATTCAAATATTTGACATTTTTGCAAGACTAATTGATTAAAGCATTAATCATTATAAAAACTGTTGCCACTAATGTATGTTTAACAGATCAATCGCCTCATTGTGCAGATATTTAATACCAGGTGTACTTTACATTGGCAGAAGAACAAACAGACAATACATTTAGATGCTAACTATTCCCAGAGGCAAATAAACCACCAGGGGGGATGTCTGGTTCCTGTACCTGAGCTGTCAGCGATGACAATCTCCAATTGAACAAAACTGCAAAGCAATAAACAGTGTTATCTCATCCTCTCTTGTTCTGCACTTTCCCTCAATCGCGCTTTCATTTGCTTTCTTTCTCTGCTTCTCCCAGGTGCCCTTTAATCTCTAACAGGTGGCCTTTTAAAAAGCCATCTTAATCACCTGCAGAGAGGAACGGGGGAGGACAGAGGGAGAGAGAGAGAGAGAGAGTTCTGTTCATGGCCATCAAAGGGCTCTGAGTTGCCTTCCGCCTTAGGGCAACGTTGGACAGGTGCCAGATTGTGAAAACACACGTATATCCACACCAAAGCTTTTTACAGCTTATTGTGTCAGGGTGACACACACACACACACACACACACACACACACACACACACACACACACACACACACACACACACACACACACACACACACACACACACACACACACACACACACACACACACACACACACACACACACACACACACACACACACACACACACACACACACACACACACACACACACACACACACACACACACACACACACACACACACACACACACACACACACACACACACACACACACACACACACACACAGACCCCTTTAAAGAGAACAATAATTCCTCTGAACATATCCATACGTTCAATAGTTTAATTTCACTTTTGTTCATGATGTGTTAATGGACATGAAGAGTGTGACATAAAGCACATCCGTTTGCTATTCACCTCAATCAGTTAAAGGCTTGACATGAGATGCAACATGTGACAGTACATGTGCTTTTTGTCATCTCGCTAGTTCTTAGCTGACAAAAATGTGTCAGCTCTACTCAAAGATGCAGAATTAAAAAACAGATATGTTGACTTACTGAGCACCTCAGTAGATTCAACGAGCAATTGGTAATATATTTATTTCCAGTACCAACACAACATGTGTGGTAAATTAACAGTGGAAGTGTTTTCATGACATGACAGAGTCACATATGACCGTATTCATCAATGGTCTTGCTCTTAAAGCAGGATATAGGAATAACAAAGTCGCCGCTGTCCTCCACTCTCCGTTCTGCTAGCCCGTCCTAATGCACGTGAAATCACACAGCAATGATCTTATCTTGCACTATGAAGAATTGTCATGTGTCACCATATTTACAGCAGGGTACTTACAGAAAGTATGAACACATGACCCGGATCACACATGAACAGTATGGACCGTGACCGTTTTTTAAAAAGGTCAGATTGGGGACAGATGCAACAACACTGTGCAGTTTACATTGAGACATGCTGCAAACTATTTGTAACAGCAGATTATGGTGCATGAATGAATAGCTCAAATATTTCTTCATTGGCGTTTTTTATGCTGGTATCTTACATGAGGGTCCACTCGGGGTATGATACTCTCAATTATAGTTTTGATAGGGAAGCATATTCCTTCATTGAATTTCATTATGCTTTTATACGGGATCTGTCAGTATACCACACTTCACCCAGTGTCCCCAGTATATTACCACTGAGTCCCACGTGCAGAGCGTGAGTCGTTATGTGTGGCTGTGCATGTTGGGGTGTGATGACGGTTGGGGAAGGAAGCATGAATTACAGGCAGGGCTGCTCCTCCTGGCACTCAGCCCTACCTCAGAAAGACTGTTCTTATCTACACCGATGCACACCACCGCAGCCAAGCTAGACTCCAGTTCATTGTTCACAAAAGACACAATTTGGTGCATACTATGGCACATTTATATTAATATAAGATTGTTGGTATGATTAAAGAATATGTCTTCAATGCCTGGAAAAGTATTTTTTCCACATATCCAGAAAGTTGGTCATTTTCGAAAGATTTTTGACATTGTTTTTTTTTTTTTTTTAAAAGGGGTCCGTTATTAGCTTGGCTCTCCAGTGTGTAGAGTTCGTTAGACCACAAACTGACAATACTTACACCATGAAGCAGGATCTTGACTTGCATGCTGCAACCACAGCAGCAAGCCTGCCATCACTGTAATGGTTTGACAAGTCAACTGAAAATGTGATTGCCTACTGCTCACAATGTGTCTGACAGGTGCCATTTAGAGAAGTTTAAGAAACACCCAAATAACTGAAACTGTAACAGTGTGCCATCGCCAACCGTTTCATTTGTAGTTTATACCCATGTCGGTCAAACCTTATATATGTAGACTTTCAAGGAGTTGCATAAATGGTTTATTAATGAGTGTGTGACATTTTTTGTTGGATTAGGATAAACTGTGCATGAATCAGGGAATATTGTGCTATTACATCTACATAAATGATAACCCCTTTGCAGAGAGAAAGCCTGAACACAATGTAAGACAATGACATAATAAGGTTGGAAATAAGTGTAATTATTGGCTAGAATTGTTTTGGTTTTTTATGGAAGTTGCACAGTGTTTTGTGTTTGATTGGACAAATGTTGTCAGAGGTGCTGATGTGAAATCCCGGACATGTTGTTGCTGGTTTTATCTTTGAATTTGATCATTGGCGGTGCAATAAAAGCTACATTCTCTTGGATCTCACCTTCTCCTGAACATCTCAGCAAAGATGCAGCCGACACTCCACAGATCGACCGGCGTGGCGTAACTGGACTGGAGCAGCACCTCCGGGGCTCTGTACCACAGCGTCACCACCTGCAACACACAGCAGAAATCTACTCAGAATAACGGTTGAAGGCAAAAAGACAGAGACACAATAACTTTAACTAACAATTTTCTCACAACATTGAGTAAATGTCACCATACAGGAAGGGGGATCATGCTCACACACTCTCTCACACACACAGGGTTAATACTTCTCTGCCCCCATCTTAGGCTTACGTAAGACATGAAATCATATCTGGCAGGACACGTCTCTCTGCTCCCATTTTGGTGTGTACCCACATCACACAGTCTTTCCATAGCGATCCACCAGGGACACAGAATACCGTATATACGAGTGTGTGTTTATATATGTGCAGTGTTACAATAATAAACAATACCATGTTTCACTGGTTGAAACTTGGCTGTGTCTCATATGTGTGAAGTGACAACGAGCTGACAATCATTGCTATTAAATCACCACACCCAACCCAGTCCCTCCTGCTGAAGGTGGGCAAACCTGAACCCACCTGAATTTCAACAGCAGCCATTTTGTGCCACTTGTCATTAAGCATAGTTTCCAAATGTGTCCCTGTGACTCTATTGGGAGCTCTGAGTGTGTATGTGTCGCTATAGCCTGCAGGAAAGCAGCAGCATTGTTAACAGCTACAGTAGGGAAAGCCTCCAGACAAAACTCAGTGACCCCTACTAAGAGAGTGGACTGGTTCCAGGTGCTTTCCTCAACTCCAGATTTTTCCAACAGCTTTTGGCTGCTGTTCCCCACTCAAGCACTGCAGTGTGCTTATCGGGAACTTAGAGTCTGAGGCGAATGTTTGTAAGCAGAACGAGTGCGGTGTCACCTAGATATCTTTATTAGCTGGCTTTGACTCTCTGTGGGAGTAGGATGAAACGATACCCAGAGCTTTTAGATGTTGTCCACATGCCTATAGAGGACACAGATAGCCAAATATGAACTATTAAAAAGGGAATCGGGTTGCTTGTGTGCCTAAGTGCTGTCTGAGAAATTACTGAGTCAGCTTATGTAACTTTGTGGTTTATAGACTTTTGGACAAGATTTATTTTCCTGCTCAAAACAACAATGTATCTTTCTCCCTGCACTTAAGTTAGCACAAAGTATTAAATTAATTTCTGTGTTATTGTTTCAGATATTCATGGTTCCCAAAAGAGTATTTCAGTTTGCTTTAGTTATCCCTGAAAATGTGCCATCATCAGGTCAAAAATGAATTGGCCTAATGCTTTGCGTTTTGACTACCAGTACATCTAATGAGGATTCCCATCAGCTAATGTTAGCATGCTAACAAGCAGAACTACAATGGTAAATACCATCTGCTAAAAGTGTATGATTGACAATGTGAGGACATTAGCATGCTGATTTTAGCATTAACAGATTGCAGTCTCACAGATCCGTAACTCAATTCAGACCTTCTCATTGTAAACTGTCAATACAGAAAAAACCATTGAAGTCATTTCAACCATCTGTTTTGATACTTTATACAAACAACCCAATGATATTATTTTGAAAGAACTTAAAAATAGTTATATTTTGAATTAATTTGATAAGCCGCTGGTGATAAAGTTATTATTTTCCTGCACAATATATTTGTCTAATATGACCAACTCCTGTTGCATGGCAAAGGTTTAAATACCCTTGACTTGCAGCACAAAGCAGCAATTTTATATTACCGATCGACCCCTGCACACAAGATTTCTATTACAAAAGAGATGTAATTCATAGTTGAATCGTGAAGGAAAGTTTTAAAGACAAATTAGAGAAAAGGACCAGACATAACCCCAAGCAGGCAGTCAACAGAGACTAATAAGAGGAATGAAAAGTTTGGTCACAGTTTGTTCTCTTAAACTGAATGACACTATTAATAGAGCCTGGGGCTGCGTTTTGCAGATGTGTGATACTTTCTCATCTCCTGCTTCCTGCTTCAGTGGAAATAGGGAGGAAGTTGAGGCTAGTTGGCTGAGATGTTGGCTGAGCCATGTGACCAGAAATGTGACATGAACAGAGAGTGAACAGACTGACAGTTTAGGTCATTGAAGATTTTTGAAACAGTGAAACCTCAAAGAAAACCATGAATGGAAGCTGCAGAGCTGCCTCTATATTCAGGCAACAAAAGGTCATTCATATTTCTTTCAGCATAGGACGATCCCTGATGACTTGCTTTAATTAGGTAGGAATTATTTCTTACTTTGTTTCATTTTAACTAAGTTTTCAACTTGATATATTAGGGCCGATCATATCTCCAGCTTCCATACCAACCCAAACGTTTCATTGCTAAAGCCATCAACCATTCAAAAACAGGTTGTCGTTTTCAAAAAGTGGATGGATGGAGTAAGAAAAAAGCAACATAAGTTATGCTCAAATGCTTGCAAATTCTTTCTGTTGCATGGAGTTTGAAGACATGCAGACAAAAGTCAGGGCTTGCATGAGCACATATGCACATGTAGAGCCTTCTAGGAAGAACCACAGACGTAGAGCTCGGGGTATATCCGCCTGCAACACAGTTACTCGAAACCTGCCCACAATTGCAGATTAAGACTTTTATATCACACATGCATCAAGTCAAAGACACCGGAAGATAGATGCTTTTAGGCATACTGCAATCTGATATTACACCCTGACTACTTGCACTGTAGGAAACCCTTTCTGTAGCATATAGCAACTATGGCAGGGTCTTTTATTCATTCCATATCTCCATTAAGGGAAATATAATCATTGAAATAAAGGAATGCATTTGTCCTTAATCCCATCGATTTTTTTGTATTACTGAAGGGTCACAAAAATATATACTTACATACGGCAAAACTATAATCTTAACCTTTTGCAATATTGTAAAAAAGTGACTAATTTATGAATAAGCTAGATCTGACAATATTGGTAATCGAAGCACTTTTTAGTAGGATCCTGTCTTTTTTTTGGTTTTCGTCCTAATGAGGTTTGTTGACCAAATATAGAATATAACCGGACATATCACTGGAGTACAACATTTAAAAATGGTATAGTTTATAGTTTATGGTTTATATTGACATACCCTCCTCAAATGACTCAACACAGACCTCAGATTCTGAGTTTTAGGGTAATGATTCTCATTTCCCAACAAACACTGTCATCACTACCCTCCGCTTAACAATTTATCCTCACCCTTTTTCTCTCCTCCTCTTACTTCTCTCTTGCAATCCTTCTCCTTTAATAAAATTCCTCTTTCTCCGTCTGTTTCTGTAAGCCAAGGAGTCTGTAAAACCCATGTGTCTGAAATGCAGTAAAGTCTAAATACAACATTTTGAGAGCCTTTAATATCCATGAATGCATTTTAATCACGCACAGTTTCACACTATCCATAAAATGCTCTGTGTGAAGGAAGTCTAAAGTCTGTTTTACTAAATACTTTCAAAACTATTACTCTGAAAGTGCTTTGAGTGGAGGCCTGAACACATTCACTTAATAACTGTTTTCATGGAGATGATTATAACAACAAAAAGACTGTAAAAAGAAACTTTCCCCAATCGCAATGTTGTTATAAGCTTCTTTCTGTCCTTTCCCTTCCTCTTCTTCCGACCACGTTTGCATTCCTTCTTCCCGAGTCTCTTTCTCACCCTTCTCATTCTCTGTTCTGCTTCACGTATCCCTTCATTAACCCACCCCTGCTCTCCCTTTTCCGTAAAGGCTGCAGGGAAACAGAGATACAGAACACATACAGTATGTAGGACAATCAGACACAGAGAAGGGGAGTCAGCCGCCTAACGCTTTCAACACACTGTTGCTCCAGTTAGGTCAGCTGCTTTGAATTTTCAATCTGTCTCTCGCCTATCTGACACCCTTCTTCCCTTCCGCATGGTAACAGAAAAGCCACAGGGTCAGATAAAGCAATGGGAGAGAAAAAGAGAGAGTTAGAGAGAGTGTGTGTGTGAGGCTGACTCCAGATTAAAGGACGACATTCTGGGAATTCCTTTCTGCTGAGAGCATCCTCCCCCTCACCAACACCAACACCACCACCATCCTCCTCCTCCTACTCCTCTGCCCTCACTGCTGATCCCCGCTCCGCTTCATGGAGGAAATGACTTCTCCTGCCCCCGAGGACCTCCAGACCTCCTGGGCTGGACCTCCAAGCCTGTCTGAATCGCAACATCGGATCTGTGCCACCAGCACGAATAGCAGAGTATGACAACGTTGCTGTCACACTACAGTTTACACTTATTTTACAAATTTAAAAAAATTAAATAAATACTATTGTTGTACATACTGCTGTCCATTTGTGTCATTTCTATCTCGTATTTTACGAATGCCTCTTATTAAATATCTTTAATTTTCCTGTGGCAATGTAATTTTCCCATCCGTGGGACTAAATAAGGTATTCTAATTCTGATGTGGTCCATGGGGCGTTTATTTTATGTCGTATGTGTGAATACTTGCACGGTACTTAAGTAGAGCACCTGCTTTTCCCTGGATTCATGTGCTTCAGGGCCAAGTGCAAATGTATAAAAAAGTATCTGCAGTTTGATGATTAAAGGAATCTTCTGGTTTATTACAAAGTGGGTCTTATTTCTTCTTATGTGATAACCACCTGTCCTGTGTGTTATAATATACTACGAGCATTTTTGTAAAACCTGGCCCCAAAAAAGCCCAAAAACCTGAATTATTCTTTAAATAATAATGATGGGTTGTTGGGATTGTACTCTCACCACTGCTCCCATGACACAAACATTTTTCTGTCACCCTCCATGCGGACTTCCTGTGGGGACCCTCACAGTGACCTGATGCCATGAGGATGAGGCCGGGGCTAAAGGCTGCAGCGCCGGAGGCAGTGGGGCTGATGGAGCTTGGCCGGGGGCCCGTGTTTACATTCCCTCTCACTGAGGAAGCCCAGGATGAAAGAACACCACTGCACACACAGACACATACCATCTACACACACACACACACACACACACACACACACACACACGCACACGCACACTCACAGACAAGTCATTTGGATGCACCAGAGGACGATTGTTTGATTCAATACAGGCAGGAATGGAAGTTTTTACTTTCAGCACTTACTGAATGATGTGGAATAAACATGCAGTGAAGTTAATACCCTCTAGTAAATGGCTCCACTGTTTCTTGCTTTAAGACTTTAATGCTAGAATTGACTACATTCCTGAAGCAATTGACTACAAATGAAAGTCTTCCTATGTGCATCTAAGGAAGGAAAACAGATAAAGCCTGTGTATACGAGCCTAGAAGCAGGCCACATATGGGAGAAGGAGAGCGGATGTTAGAATAATATGAGCAAGACTATGCACTCTCGGAGTACAGTGGCGCTAAGGCTGTAATGTTGTGTCTCCAGAGAGGCCCCATTCGAAGCTCTAGCAGTCAGCCATGTTGTAAACACCATTATTGCACTCCTCCCTCACTTTCCTTCTTTCTCTTGTTTTGCAAAAAAGGACAATTTACTGTGCTAACAATACAGCCGCACCAGGCCAAGAAAGGGAATAAGGAGTTGGGACAAGCTAATAAAAAAAAAAGGAGGAAATGATGGTGAAAGGTAGAGTCTTGTGGGAGGGAGAGGCAGTGCTACACGGCTGGAAAGAAAAGTGCAAGAGCAGCACACAAACTGTATACAGTAAAACCTAAAAAAGAGGCACTACAACTGTTGCCAAAGTATGCACAGTGTACAGGAATGCAGCATGGGGCCCTCGGTGAGCGAAACAAAGACAGCACAGTCAGTGGCTCTCTCTCCCCAGTGCTACCACATCCGCACATCATTAGCTGGAAAATTCCTGATATATGCTGTAATTTTTTCGCTTTTTTCCCCCCTCCTCTTCCTCTTGCCGTTGCTGGTACAGACAAGGCTTTAATATCCAGATGCCGGTGTGTGCGGGAGTGTGCACATGCACCATGTACACACACACACACTGGTCAGTACCGCCTTTTCCCCACCTGGAACATTGCCAAGAGACCATCAACGATTAATTCAGTGAGGTTCAGGAGAGTATGTGTGTGTGTGCACTGCTGCTCTAACCCACACACACATAATCAGGACGCACAGGAAAACCGTGACTTAGAACTTGAATGTTAGGGTGTGTATAAAGTGTGAGCAAACATAAAATACAGTGTGATTGTCTGACTTCTATGTACTGTATATCCCTGTTCCTTTACATGTGTGAACTCTGTGTGTGTGTGTGTTTGCTCATGTCAAATTGAGGCCAGCCCCTTTCCTCCAGCCGGCTGCAGTCAAAGCAGAGGATGACTTTCTTTTTTTCCCCATGCGGAGCTGTTTGAGGAGATATCTAAACATTCCCAGAGTGCGCTGCACGTGCTCTCCTGCGTGCAGTGCAGTGCAAGCCCCCCCCCCCTCCCTCCCCTATCCCTGCCTGCCCTTCTTTCTTTCTGTCCAGAGTAGAAACACATTGTCTGGCAAAAGAAGACATACATGTACAGTTCATCCTTGATCACTACTGAGTGTCATCAGAGTCCCTTAAGACATTACAAGGGATTCTAGTGAAGCATGCATGTCAGTGTTTTGTGAAGTTTTCTTTAAATCATTACCTTAAAAATGGTAAATACAGCTTCATTATAAAAACTAAGTGCCAAAAGAGCTAACATCAAAAAGCATGTGGTTTGCCAACGTTAAGACGGATCATGTTGACAATCAACACTATCTCGCAGGATTTTAAGACCCACAGACCCACTGTTACCCACTGTTACCTTACATTCAAAGTCAAGGTAGTGCCCTAAAATAGGAAACACATTCATAGTGAATTTACAGATCCAGCCCTTGAAAGCTCTATATTGTAAAACCCTGTCCGCTGTTTGAGCACGGGCAGGAAATCTGGTTCCAATTTGTTTAATGTCGTCTGAGATATGGGTGTCTTATTCTGGTAAACGTAGTGGGAGGGCTATAGGCAGAGGAACTAGGGGAAAGAGGGGGGAAAATACCTTTAAATCAGGTAACTATTTTACTCCTCTGCATGTCAACCAACTAAAAGAGTTTACAGGAAATGATGACAGTGGCTGCCGTCAATAATTGGTTCGTTTGACCACATGAAAGAGATGTTTTATTCGCTGAATGAGTCAGGAAAGACGCAGGATAGAAGAGTCATAAAATTCTCAATAACATCCTCACTTAAGATAAGCTCTGAGGCAAAAAAAGAAACATTTTCTCTATAAGCTTATATTGTCATCGCCTGTGAATTATGTCAACCCCTCAGTTCATTTTGATTTAGAACTAATAAAACAGGAGTTAAAAACAACAAGTGCTAACACAATAGACTGGTGGCATTCCCCTTGGTTTTCCGAAATCTAATTTGACATGCAACGACAAGCACATGACATGAATGAGAGCGGAAGCTAATGCGTTTCATGGGACCATCCTGTCAGCCTTGTGTTACAATGGTTGCCAATATGTTGCTGGTGAAGATGAGAAGCAAACCAAGCTGCGGTCACTGGAGGTTATCTTAGGAAAAGGTCACCTGACAGACCTTAGACCTAAAGCCTGATTTTTAAAAAAGCAAGATATCGGCACCCTTGGCCAGCTAGGAACTGCTTTTAGCCTTGTGATGTTTTAGGAATGCATCCCCTGACTCTAATTGGATGGCTTCAAGTGAAACGATGAAATATTTCCATGGGTTTTTGATCAAACAAGCCCAAGTTATAAACAGTATTTGGATGTTAATACGTCCTAGTTGAAACTTGTGTGAGTTTCAGTAACACTGTAATTCAAAATTCAAAAAGGACATCAAAATAAATGGTATTCCCGGAAATGCTTAAGCAGGAATGGGATCTCAATGAGATGGACAGAAAAAAGCCCCATCTCCATTTTCTGGTATGTCAGATTAACCCATCAGCTTTTCTCATCTGCCTGTCACTCAAGGCATCACAATGAGCCTGTAGCCTGACTGGGGTCATTAAAAAACCATCAACAAAGCAACGGACCTCCAGGGACTGCCTGGGGCGGCCTAATCTGGACCCCAGTTCCAACCCAATGGGTGGTCCCCCTCCCTCCTTCTCTCCTGCTCTCTCTCTTTTGGGGAGGTTGAAATATGTGCAACATGGTAGACGGGTGATGACGATGAGGCCATCAGTCACACGCAACCATGCATGTGCAAATTAACTAGACTCCATCACACACACATTTCTATACATACATATACCACATTTTCTTTGTACATGACTTTAACCACTCGGCATGTGGCTAGGTGAGAAAGCAAATTCATCTCAAAAAGAGAAGTTCAAGCAATGCTCGTTAATCATCAGCAGATAAGACTGCAACTTTCAGTTAGAGGGAGTGGAGAGAGACAGCAAAAAAGGGGGGAGCGAGGGACTGACACATTTATGCAAATGCTCACTTCAGCCATCTTGTCATTGTAGAAGTGCTAAATGAATCACTTTGAAAGTGAGAGAGAAGTGTCTTGTTCGCTTAAGCAACAGCAGTTCTCCAAAGCCCATCTGTCTGCCAGTAATGGTGGCATTAGGTGACTAAATAAGCAACTGCTTGTCTGTTGGGCAAAGGGGAAGATCCTCTTAAATGCTGTGTGTATTGGTGAACATGTGCGTGCACACAGTGAAGATTATCTGCTTTTATTAGCAAGAGGAAATACTGAATGGATGAATGGAGATTGTGTGTGTATGTGGTGGACTGATAGGGGTTTTCCAGACACAGAAACACTCATATAGAAGCAGAGATCCTGCGCTCAGGAGCATGCACACACTTACACAATCACACTTTACCTCCATGTAATTTGTGGCCCAGTCTGGAAATAAATGTGTGCTTGATTAGTTTCGGGGCTTCAGAATTCACACGTAAAAAGGTGAATTCCCGGCTAAGTATTCTTCCCTACAGAAAACGTGTCATGCCTAGTCATAAATGAACTTTAACTACTCAGAGTGAAACCACATACACTTAATATTGTGTAACACTATGTAAATGCTTTGGTTAGATGTGTCTTCCTATGAGAGTTAACGGTATATTATCATCAATCTGAATGATCATTTACTGAAATGGCCGGGGAGAAATACTGTGTAGTTTTATCTTAATCATAAAAAAGTACAGTCTTGAATCATAAGACATTACAGTTAAACGCAGTCACACAAACAGAAAAAGAGTCTGGGAGAATAAAAGTCTACATTTTGAAAGCGGCATCAAGCAAAGAATTGTCTGACAAGTCTGATGCAGGCATTCATCAGTACATCCTAATAACTGCTGTCTTAATAATGAAACCTCATTTTAACTTTTCATCAATTACACCTTTACTACTTTTCAGTTAACAGTGATCAAAAATGTGAACAATTCCAATTAATACTGTAATCCCATCACTCATTGTTTTTTTTATAAAAGCCCACAGTGACTACTTTTCCTAGCATGCCAAGAAATACAGTATGCATGACGGCTATAGAAGGGTGAAGCACCTGCTTGTGTTCACTAGCCCGGCTGCTCATCTTGTTGCGCAATGACAATATAATACAATTAAAGTTTGCATTTTTCCCCAAAGGATGTTTATATTGACTTAAGATGGCCATCTGCTGCACATTTTTCAACGAGCCTGACTTAAGTTCCCATGAGCTTTGTTAACTTGCCATCAAGAAAGTTGCATTGTCTTCACGGTACAGTATATGTCACACGTTTTGTCTGTTTGGGGTACATTATTTGAAAACTGTTGAGAAGCCTGTGCTAAAAATTGTCCTCCATTTAAAGACAATGTATAAAATTGAACAAAAACCTTATACTCAACTTGGACTCTAGACTTGTCAGGTTGATTACCAAAAGAAGCTAAAGGCATGGGTGCATACAGCTTATGAAAGTCTCGTAAATTGTGTCTTATAACAAGCCGCAGAGCTACTGTTGCTGGCTAACTTAATCTTAAAAGTCTCATCTCTCCCTATTTCAAGCTCTTCCAAAGACCCCTTTCAGCCTCCCTCTCTATTTTATCTGGTCATCAGAGCCCAGAGCTCAACAGTTGGACATCAAAGTGCCGACCGTGCAAAGGGAGGGGTGTCTGTCTCTTCTCGTCTGTCCCATCCCTGTCTGCAGCAGCCACTGAGGGATTCCTGAGACAGACCACGGGGGCCCTTGGCTCTCACTTTACACAGAGAAACCCTATCATTTGGCACATTGCAGCAGAGCTACCCGCTGATGCCCTGTAAGTGCCCCCTCCATCACATTAGATGCTTTTCATCTAACTCTCTCGAGATGGGAGTGTAGTGCGAGGCAGTGTGTGTGAGTGTGTGTGTGTGTGTGTGTGTGTGTGGTTGAGAACAGCATACATTTGAGAAGTGCAACATTTTCATTTGCAATGACAGAAGCTTACATGCACACACACTAATGTTGTTCTGAGTAATGTGCGAGAGGGAAATTAGTATTGCATTTGATAATGTAATAAGAAATTCTAGCTACATTTTCAAAGAAATAGCGGGGTAATCCAAGTCTCTTTGCATTGTACAAATTCATCGATGAGTCGTTGTTATTATCTCACTTGATAGTTATTGTATGGATTTTATTTGTCCCTTCTCTTTCGTGTTATGTGTATCTCTACATTAATAAAAAGTGGGGACATGTGACTTAAGGGTACAACGTAACATCTAAATGAGCTGTTTATGCTCAAGTACATCATTTGACTGCTATATAATCTATAACTATTGGCAACAACTTGTGTTTTATTTGACATTTGAGCTAAATGCATCGTCTCCAGTACGATTTAAAGTATTGCATTGAGATTTCAAACCAAGACTAAGGATAAGATGTAGAACTTAATGCTTACAAATGTTAACAAGTGCATTAAAGCCTATTCTGACCTACCCTATATGATATCACAAACCAATATATCAGATCATATAATATTAAGCTTTCCATATTTTTAAATACAAGTAGTGAGCTAACTTTTGGAGTCTCTGACCCAGCAATAATAGATGGTGACCCACTTTTTGGGCCTGAATCCACTAGTTGTGAACCTGTAGGCTCATCGTGTTTGTTTTGAGTCACTCTGTTTCAAGGAACTATTGGATGAGCCATTTTGAGTTGAGAAATATCAACATCGCTCACCACAGAGGTGAGGGCCATCTGGAAGCTGTAGATGCGGGCGAGACCAAAGTCGGCCAGTTTGATCTGACCTCCGCTGGTGACCAGGATGTTCTGGGGCTTCAGGTCCCGGTGAACCACGCGGTGCGAGTGCAGGAAGTCCAGCCCCTGGAGCAGCTGGTACATCATATCCTGTAGGAAACAAAACAGAAGGAATAAGAAGAGAAAGGGACGGGAGTTCTATATGCACTTGATTGAAGCTTTAGGATACTGTCATGGTGATAAAAATGACAATTGGTGTGACATTTAAGAAACCAAAAACTCCAGATGGTTGAAGTTAGATTCAACTTCAACAAGTGGAGGTGTCATGGGACAAATTCATAGTTGTCCTTGCAAAAGGTCAAAGACAGATGGCTTCATGACCCCACACCTCTACAATTAACATTTTAATTAATTCCTATGTCAAACCCTGCAAGCAAAGGCCTGAAAGACCCTTCATTGAGGAGTCTAAAGGCTGAGAGACCATGGTATGGAGGGAGTTAACTAGAGGAGGCCTGTGTCTTTTCTTGTCGACTGCAGCAGATGCTTGATAACTGACACACATTCATGATAGAGGCAGGAAGAGGCCCTGTTCTGCACAAGCATGGATCTCTGTTTCTCAGCAGCTGTCGGCTCAGAGTTAATTGGCGCTTGTTCTCTTTTAATACCCAAAAACTGACCTCACTGTGTCCATGACACACTTGCACAAGTAAAGCAGAGGAACTATGTACAAAACCAGCTTAGACTTGTTCTATTTAAACTGAACCACTCTCCAAACTGGTCCCGCACCTGTAAACAAATAACATGTCATTACAAGGGATTGTGGCCTGGCGGTTTTGGCAGAGGTATGGTCTGGATTATTTGATAAAATTAAAGTAAAGCTATTTCAGCTACAGGCCAAAACAGATGAATATGTAGTCTGCGTATGGAAATATTGAAATCTTAAGATATTCAGTTGCGGTAAAGGAGGCAAAGTTGAAAGAGAAAATAGAGTCATTTGTAAATGAAAATGCTACAATGCTGGTGGGGCCTGTACAGCCCCCCCAAAACACACGCACACTCCTTCCTTTACACACACATGCATGCCCCCAACACAAACCCCAAAAAGCCTCCGCCAAGACCTCACAAGTGACATGGACCTGAGCCCGCAGCTCTATTCAGCAGCCGACCAGCTGGTGAGTGAGTCAAAGGGGTCTGCACACTCAAGCAGAAAACATTAGCAAACGGCGTGGGGCTGGCTGCTGTGCCGGCCGTAGTGGAAGAGACGGGACGCCCCACACAATGCTGTGGAGAAGGGGAGTGATGTGTACACACAAACTGGGTGTCCATCTGACTCTGCGTTAACATAATATGTGTCTATCTACTCTTCTATGTGTGTGTGGTGGCACCTCAGACTGTGTAAGGGTGCATCTGTGTGTGTGTGTGTGTGTGTGTGTTCTCTGACCAAGGGCAGGCAGGATGCATAAACAGACCTTCCTTTCTACATCTCCATCCAGCCATGACCCAGCACAGAGGGCAGCAGACAAACAGGGCCATAGGAGAGAGGCAGGCAGTTGGTTATTGTGTGTATGTGTGTGTATGGGTGGGGGGGCTGACACAATAGCATGTCCCCCCCACCCTCCATCAGTTCCTCTACACTTTAAATAGCCATTTCAACATGCTTCCTTTCACCAGCATTTCCTAGTAAACACTAATTATCTCAGAAGTGTGACTCATGGACAAACACACAAACAATCGTGGCCCGGTTGGCCTTAGTGTCATCATCTCTGTTGTATCGATTACCTTCACAACTGGGTTATGGAAAGGCATTCCACCTATGTTTGACAGCCTATTGGAATTGCAATGCAATTATACAATAGTTAAAGAAAAGCACAATTAATAATGCCACACATTTTAGGACCACATGTTGCACCGAAGACCACATTGAACAATCTCTTAGCCTCACAAAGCTGATTTCAGCAGAACACGGCTTGCTCAACACACAACTGTCTTCAACTGGCAGCACTTCAAACTTAAAAAAACAACAAACAACTTGGCCAGGAGGAAACAAAAAACACAACAGATCCAACCCTGAAAAAGCAGGAGGACCAGGAGAAAAAGTAGTTGCAGTCAAAACATGGCTTTCTGAGTGCGCCTCCCTTTCTGATGCAAATGTACCAGAGGCAGCCATATTGTTTATTGTAGCTCTGCACAATATGGGACATCTGCCGGTTAGCGTTAGTGTAATTCCCTCCCCATGCTTCATTAACCTCCCCCCTTTATGGGCCCAGAGAATAGAGTTGTGGAGGCTTGGACGATGGTGGAGGAGGAGGGTGGGTGAGACCCAAGCGCTGGCCCGGCGGAGGAGCACTGAGGCTGGGGCAGCGTGGCTCCTTGATGTCCTTCCAGCTCATTTGATTCCTGGAGGAGGACCTCTTTCATCAATGACCATGTGGTGGGTCTAGAGTCTGAGTGAGACTGAGTGGGTGGTGGAGGGTGGTAGGGGGGGGGCTAAAAAAAAGGACAGGGGCAGAATGGGGTGCCTGGTGCTGGGGGTAGATTGATTTTAAAGGAAACGTATGCCTGTTTTTTTGGTCTTTGGCTGAACGTTTTTAAGGGTGACACTTCAGGAAAGATAATAAATGAATGAGATGTGCACAGAGTTGCTAAACTTGGGACTGTTGGACTATGATCCCCTATCATCTCCTTTAGCCGAGGGTAAATTAAACAGCAGGGAAGGGGGGGTGTTTGCGGGGTTACTGTGCAGTGTCCACTGTCCTAGAAATAACAGGGGAAGGTGCCTGTGTCATCTCTTCACTTCATCATTGTCCTTTTGTCCCCTCAAGGCTCCAGCTGTATGGATGTTAGGAGAAAGCAGCAGAAGGAGGGGTGCTATAAGGGGTCTGTGTGCTTCAAAGTGCTTGCTGTACAGTGCTGGAAACCTCTTCCCTGGAACTTTTCCAACAATAAAATTGGTGGGGAGGGATGTGTTAAACAATTTAGGGTATTTCTGAAACTCAAGAGTCTGACAAAGATGCCGTCTTCGCAGAGCAACTATCCAGTTGTGCAGGGTTATGAGCGTAAACCATATTTGAACTCATCTATTTCATGTCTTTCCTTCTTCACACGACTTCCACTTTGGGTGTACAATTTAAGTGCCACAAATAGTGTCCGCCATGATCCTCATTTGTACGACAACAGGTGTTTCGCCCTGCACCTTATTGTTGCTTCAGAACGTCAATATAATGTTTACCAGCCAAGCTAAATTAAGTAAGATGCTGATGAGTCAATTATCAAAAAGTGACAGTTCATTTTCAACCGATTGAGTAGCAAATTATTCAGCTTATGAATTTACCCTTACATGTCATTGTCAGGTAAACATTTTTGTTTGCACTAACATATTTGGAGCCTAAAATCATGATCAACACAATCACAACCCCACAAAGATACAGAAACTAAGGTCTCATGTATCAGCATCAGCAAAAACCTGGGGAAAGCCTCAGGTGTGATCTACCCGACTCGTCTACGCTTGCAAAGCATCTCACAAATATTACAGCTCCACACAAAAACTCGGGCCTGAGGTGAAAAGAAATGGTTATTCTAGCTTCAAGAACTTCTCTGTTTCAATGTGACACTTAAAACTCTTAGGCCCCCTCTCTCTAAATATAAATCTCCAATATTGAACACTATACAGTTATAGACCTTGGGGTGAAATGTGATGAAGTGATTTTGAATAAGGTATGAGTGTGGGAAAGATTAAAATAAGGGAGACAGTTATAGAGGAAAAGAGTTACGTCCATTTCCAACCTTTTGGCAGACAGATAGAAACTTAATGCTTACAGAAATGCAGGGAATATTTTTAAGTGAATTTTAGAAATTGATAAATAAGTTTTTTTGGTAAACTCGATCTACTGTGAAGCATCGTTGGCTTCCAATTAAGCACTTTTTAAACCCGAAAAAGGGACCATTTTAAAGGCTAGTTTCTCACACGTTTTCTGTGTTACCCGTCTGTAATACAGTGTAAACTTGGAAAGAGAGGGCAGAGTGAAAATAGAGAAGGCTGGGAGCCTCTAATTTGGAGCCCATCTGCCACATGTGCTGCCCTTCAAAATGCTCCGGTACTTCTGATGTTTTAGAGGGAACCGCACTGGGTCCTCTCTGGCCAAGAAAACCCACTCAGTACCAAACAGAACGGCTCCGAGACACAGAGTATTAGCTAATAGCTAACTACCTACTACCTATTTGAAAAGAAACTGTTTTTTAAGTTCAGGTTTTTTCTACAAATATCAACTGTGTATTTCTCACTGATGCAATAGTGAAGCAATCAAAAGTCATGCAGCCATTAAAGATAGATCTTCCTACTTCAAGATAACAACGGCACGGGTACCTTGATGGTCTCAGGCGGAACTCCAGGGTCAGGGGCCTTCTCCAGGTAGGTGGTCAGGTCCTGATCCACGTGCTCAAAGACCAGCGTGAGTTTGGTTTCTCGGTCCGTCCGAGAGATGGTACACACATCAAACAACCTAGAACAAGAGCAACAGGTGGAGGAGATCAATACAATTGATTCAATGAGTCAACGCGGGTCAGCATGCTTCAACAAAGCTGCTGAATCCAACTAATAAGACGTAAAATCCCTTTGTTCTCATGTCTTCATTGTTTGCACATTCTTTTGTTTTTACAGCATTTTATTGTTTTGCCAGATTACCTTCAAAATGAACAAAATGGACTTTTAAAACTTTACTCAGTAGATGGATGCATAATGTACTTTTTGGTTTTGTTCACATTTGACCAATTAAACCACTACTACTTTTATGGTTGGAGCGCTATAGAGAAAGAGTAATCTGTATATCTTACAAGCATTTAGCTAGTAAATGGTGCGTTGTTTTGTACCCTGCTCCAGAGTGACAGATGCATTGTTAATTAAAAGATAGTAAAGGCAAATGATTGCATTGATTTTGGTGCAAGATGTATGCTTATGGACACTTATTTTTTGGTTCCACTGTCGAAAGCTTCAAAAAGGCAGACCCCTGTATAATGAACATTTTAAACATTGGGACACTCAAAATTTAAAGTAAAATGTAGTGCAGTCTAAGCAAACAGAGATTGACCGAGAGTTACTCCGTACCCAGCAGTAGACGTGTCAATCAAACAGAAGTGTAACTAATGACATTTTAATGACTTGAGACTTACTGGAACACCTTAATGTAATGGAGCCCTCGTTAATGTTATTAGTTACGCCTGTGTGTTTCCTGCCATGACTAGTCAAAATGTCTGCATGAGAAAAAAAAGTCTATGATGCAGCAAAAATCACAGAACACAAGGGAGATGTTGTCTCACAAAAAAAACAATCCAGTAAAGCCTCAACATCGGGGGGTTGGAAATGTCATTGTGGTTGGTCAGTTAAGAGTCATCCATTCTTAGACATTGAATCTTATGACAAGAACCTGTGTCTGGACCCTTGGCTATGGTTATTTTAAAGACACTTTAAAGAGCAAAATGTACAAGTTTGGAGAGCAGAATTATGTTGTGCTGCTGGAACTCTGATAACATTGTGTCAGGTTGCACGGAAAAAGTACTTCTTCCCAATGCTTTAAAACATTTAAGCCTCAAACTCCAGTGTTTATGGTTGTGTTTCACTAGGCAACAAACTAAGGCCAAGAATCCAGATTATTTCGGCAGACCTGCCAAGGCAGGCTTTAGTGAAAAGCTGAAAAAAAAGCTATCCAGTATGTCCTCTTCAAAGAGCTTGGGGACCACAAGCAGCATTCCTCAAAGAGCACTATGACAACTCCTGATGCTCCATGGGAAGTCGAGTGGACCTAGTAGCTATTACAGAGGCAGCATCTTTCACCACCACAACACAGGAGACGAAAGGAGCCATGATGGATTACTATCTGACAAGCTGTGTTAGGATACAAAATATTGGTTTACTGTAACCCAATTACCTTTAAAGTATGCCATTTTTGTCTAAGTGAATAAGCCAATGATATGGCAAATATGATTTGTAAATACAGGTTAAATTGGTTAGCTATAAAACATCAAGGCGATGACTTTTCTCTCCCATAACTTAGACTCAACCCATGACTGCAATACATTTATTGACCCACAATAAAACAATATGTTATAAATTATGTTCAGGCCTTTTAATAGTGCCACCCAATGGGTTCCCTTAACATTTTTAAATGATGTCAACTGATGAGGGTATCGTAGTTTTAACGTCCAACCTCAAAACACTTGAGTGGATTGAAGTCCACCATGACAGCTAACAGAGAGACAGTGACCCTAATCAACGTTTTTTTCAGGGCATGTGTTGCTATAAATCACTAGCTAATCTACATAAGCTGTTTAAAATGGAAGCATGTGAAGAAACGAGTAAATCTCTCCAGAAACGCTTTCATTCCTATCCAACGAGGCATCATGCGTTCCTGCCAACACCCTTGTAATCAGCGGACCTGGAAATGCTGGAGTGAGAGGCAATTCATTCAAGGTATTAGTACTGTGCATGATGTCACAGAATAAATGGCGCTCTCCTCTTGAAGCACTGGGGTTAAACGCCCCTCACGGCTCGATTGTTGGGCTACAATGGGGGCTCTCAGCAGACACTGAACATATGGAATGAATAATGGGCCTCGTTACTAACATCCAGGGGTTGCCTGGAGTCACACAGAAGGCCCACAATGCACCCTTCCTAGCCTGGGCTGTTTTGCTATGCTGGTTAGCTAAACTGGCTCTGAAAGTTCAAAGAGCAGATGGTTTGTACTCTTGAACTGATTTATTGCAACAAATAGTACTTCATGTTATTTAAACTAAAACTACCACAATAGGGCACAAAGACTGTTCAACCACTAAATAAAAATGACCCAAGAAAACATATTCCTGATGATTTATTCGTCTGTCAGAAAGAACAAAAGCAAATTGTGATCTTGTTAACAGAAAACCATTATGCAGTATCATTCATTTATGCACAGGGGAATTATTGTTAAATGCACAAAAGCACAAGCCATGCGCCTGAAATTCATTTAGGGATTCCCCTTCAATCCCACAGCTCTCCATATTCTAAATATAAAAAAAAGTACAAGCAAGGTCAGATCCTTGGCTAGTCCCAACACGTGACGCAGTATCTGACTGCTGACCTCCGCAGAACAATTCACTTCAAAACTGAAAGAAAATGGCCTCTGTGAGCGGGGCACAGAGGAAGCTAGGCTGTAAAGTGACTTGTCTCTATAATGGTTTATTCCATCTAACTTACAGTAAGTGAGCTGTGAGACAGTCTTGCTGAAGGGCAATTTGACAGCATTGATTAGCATTGATGGGCAAACACTCGCATTGAATATATAAAAAAAACGTATTCTAAAATACTCACTCACTTTATAGCTGTAATGATTTGTCAATTAATTGATAAGTCAATAGGAAGGTGTCAACACTACAATACAGTGTAACCAGCAGCAGCCGTTAAAATATGAATATATTAAGCTCCTTTCCTGATATTAAACGAAATATCCTTGGGTTTTCCGTTGGTGAAGATGTGACGCTTATGCAAGCTAAGGACATTTTGTTGTAATTTCTCAAAATACATTCTACAGACAACACAATGAATTGCAACACAATTAATCAATCAAAAGTAAAGATTCAACCTGTTATTATAACTAAACTGATTAGTGATTACATCTTTTTTTATGCAAAATAGCAGAAAATGCAGGTTTCAGCTTTCCAAAATGGAAGACTTCAAATGAAACGGACTATATTTGAGTATTGACTTTCCAAAACAAGAAATTTACAAACACAACTTTGGAGAGTGTTCCCCATTAATCGTTATATAAACCAATCCATTAGTTGAGAAAATAATGGGTACATTATATGATAGTTCAAAAACACTTGTGTATCTCTAGATTACTTTGAATGAATTGCCAGGTACAAATCCAATTGATTGTCCAGACCTTAGATTTAAGAAAGGCTGAAAACGGCATAGGTATGATCAGGCTGAGGCGCGGTCATCACTGACAACTGCATTTGAGTATTGGTAACCTAAAATACTATTACCCTTACACATGTTTATTATATACTTCTCCAGATAAACCTGCAACCTAGCCTTTTGTCGGGCGCACGTAACTTAGGATGCATCTTTCAGCCAGAGCTGAGTCGGGTAACTCTTTTTAAAGGAACGTGCATTAATGTAAAAAGGGGAGGTTTGACACTAGAATTGAAACTAAGAATACAGACATGGCTGATGAAAATGGAAAAAGTTCTGTTCTGACAGGTGTGCACTTACAGCCCACGTTCAGTAGCAACCAATTGTTATTCAACCCCTATTTTCACAGAGTCAGCATAACCGCAATTGAAGCAAAAACAGTGGGCAGTATGAGTGTTTGCCTAACCCAAAGGTCATTTGAGTCAGTATGTTTGACACTTGAGACCATTCAAATACAGTACTGCGTGTTTCCATCCCAAAACACGTTTATCTTACACTGTCTGCATCTCTATCTGACATAAAACACACACACACACACACTGCAACCCACCTCTCCCCTGACTTACCTGACAACATTGGGGTGCTCAAAGGCTTCCAGCTGCCTCAGTACCGCCACCTCCCGGATGGTGGAGAGTGGCATCCCCTCTTCCGCCGTCTGGACCCTGACTCTTTTTAGGGCTACAAAGCGCCCCCCGTTCTTCAAATCTCTCGCCTTGTACACTTTCCCATAAGCACCTTCTCCAATCTCGGCCACGGGTTCATATTGAGTACCAGCACCTTCTTTGTCCATTTTTGCAGATTTTTTTTCTCGTCTCTCGTTGAAAATATTGAGGGGAATCCCGGCGAGGTTGACGAGCCGGAGAGTTTCTCACAAAGGCATATTCACAGAAAAAAGTTGGCACATGCAATGCCTAGATGACAGGGAGACACAGATGAAGGAAGACACCATCTTTGTCAGTTTTGGTCAAACTGGGCTCCAGGTAGGCATTAACAGGACTGTCATCATGTTTTATTCCGACTATCAACACAAGAGCCCCGGTTTGAGTCCCAACTTCACTCCTCCTCCCGTTACGCATAGAAACTCATGTCCTACTACCTCTTACTCAAAGTAATGTAAAATAATTCAAATTAGCCACATTTAGCCACGCTGTTTAAGCCAAGTTTGCACCAAATAAACACGCATTCAGAAATAACCCTACATGCGACGCTGTTACAGTTCATGAGGGCTGTCTCACTTTGTTAAAGGAAATTAAGCTTTTAAAGAGCGCACACAAACAAGAGCACATACGTTACAAACGAAGCTGTGTTAAGTTGACATAGTAACAAGCTATTTGTTTCTCCTGTCCTGCTTTATCAAAGTTTCAGTTTGAGGCGACACAAACTTTTGCGAGCACGTGGCTGTCTACTGATTGCATTGTCTGGACTTCCTACAGCAACAGTCCTTTAAAAACACTTTAAATCTCACATTTCAAACCACAAATAGTTGCAAATGTGTAGAACAATGCAGTATCGGAGTTTTAAAGTAGTTTTCATTAGCTTGGATAGCGTCCATTAATTGTTTCTAATTTATTTGTGCGTGGAATCAAAAAGGCTCATTTAAATTCTAGCAAACCAGGGAAATGCCCTTTTCTGTTTCTTAAGTGATATTGGATTGCAAAGCAACATTTCTAGCCTGATAACAAACATTTTGGCACACATTTCTGCATAGATATCCCCCACTCTCGGTGTTTACCTTGGTTTATGTTGTCAATAAAATGTCGTGACGTCGGCATGTCCGATCAAATGCTGAGGAGGCATTCGTTTTTCGGATAAAAATGTCCTGTATCAAACGCATACCTGTCCACTGTCCGCCATGCGGGGGCCACACAGGTAGTTGGACGGTGCAGGCTCTAATCCCCCATCCCTCAGACTGCACCAGCCCAGGCAGAGACACTCAACGAGGGAGGAGGAGAAGCAGGGGGAGGAGGTGGTGTACTCACACACTCTCACTGCAACTTTGTGTGTGTGTGTGTGGGTGGGGGGGGGGTGTGGGGGAAGAGGGCGTCGGATGGGGGGGTCATAGGACAAAGGCAAACGCGTGATACAGCCTTCCAAAAACCACGCTCTTCTTTGGATTTTCTCCTTTCTTTCTTCTTTTTTTTCTTCCATATATCCCCGGATAGGCCTATGCAATGCAGCCCCGCTCCTCGCCTGTGAGCTCCGTCTCTGCCTGGCTTTCCCACGCCGGCTGAATGTGGCCTGACCCCCTTCAGAGAGGTTTGACACGGAGCGGGGACATTTCCGCATTCCTCCCCGACTACAAAGCCACGCCGCCTCCTTTTTGCTCTCACTCGGCCTCCTCGGTGCTTTTACCATTCATAGTCCTCTCCTGCGGGTTTTGTCTCCTGTGTCAAAACCGGGAACACCGCAGGGATCGTGGAGGGGAGAGAGGCCGTGTATTGGATGGACGGCCACACTATCTATCTCCCTCTCAGGGCTTTGAGGGACTCCTTCGGAAACAATGCGCCACTGGGGATGCAATGTGACAAGCTTGCCCTATATGGTCCCAAATGGGTCAGGTTCAAGGCCCGGTGGCTTGATCTGCGGCAGGGGGACTCCTCTGCTCCGGTGGTCGTCTACAAGGCCCCATCATGCCCCCACGACCGGCGTGGTGACCATGTGGGCTACTAGATGGCACAATTTTTTATTTTGAGTTATTGGTGAAATCTTCCTCACATCCTTTGATTAGTTAAAAACAAAACAAAAAAAGATTGTTATTAATTTCCCGAATGTAATAGAAAACATGAACAAGGCTATTCAAAATAATCAAATAAAAATAAAAAAATGAATTAAAATGTACACCTTTTTTAATTATAAACATCTAAATTACTATACACTGCATCTTATTTTCACTTATTGAACCCTAAACAATGAACATTTAAATATATCATTAATTTCTCAAACAATTTCCTTCATTTGTTCCTTGATTTTTTAAATATGGTTTCTTGCTTACTTTTTTCCATGTTTAATTAAAATCCAAGCTGTTTTTCATACTATATTAGGAGTTGACATTTAAAACATCATTCTCAATATCAAAGTTTTCAAAACTCTGACACAAAGAAGAATTTCACATGTTTACCCCCTTAAATGCTGGATACGGTTTAGACATGACAAGACTTGATGTCAGATTATCCCAATGAATAGCCAATTACAGACGTGTAACCCAACCTCATTAACATAACTTCATTGGAAGACGCTCACAATATCAAAGGAAAGACATTCCCCTGGCGCTATTATTTACATGCAAACTTGTCTTGCATGCTGCTTGTAGAATCTACTGATTTCTATTGAAAAGGTTAAGTAGGGGGAGATAATGACATGGAAGTATGTACAACAATCTCCCCTGCCCAACTTTATAGGCAACCCCAAATTTAAACAATTTACATCACAAAACAAACAATGCAGACAATGTTTCCCAGACCAATTACTGTAAATGTGGGCATTTACATTTCTTCATCATCATTGTTCATGTGAAATCAGTTCTGAGAGCCATCGCCCAGATTGAATACATTAGCATGCATATTTCTTATCTGAAAGAAGAACAAACCAATTAGGCCCGTTGTGTGCGGTACAAAGAGGAGAGACAACCACAGTCATTGATTAGTCAATATTTGACATACAAACTTGTTTTTCTTAAGTTTCCACAGTCTGACTTATTTTAGAAAATATGATCTAATAATGAATAATCTTGTTTTTATACTTTTTATTTCTTGAATGTGCATAATGAACAGGGTGAGAACAGCAACCCGTTCATCTTGATTTTTAGACACACGTTGCCTAAAATGTGCTTATGTAGATTTGGTGATTTACGGTACTTACCAGATTGTTACTCAAACATGGCATTTCTTATTTCTATTTAATGTTTTGTTTTCACACAGACATGCATGGTCTGTTACTCAATACAGATCCTTGAGTAAAACAGTAAAATAACATTTAGAAATACTCCCTGACCAAAAAAGTTCGGCTTTAAAAAAAAAAGCACTTTAAAGTGTTTTTAATTGTTTAAATGTAAGTGATATAGGACGTAAGGGGTTACTTTAAATATTTAATTTGAGTATATTTTTAACATTATCTTCTGCTGTTTTTTTCAGGAGTTTGTAGGAGCAGAGATGATTTGTGAAATCAAAATTAAGCTTCACAAATTGGACACAATACAATATTTGACACATGTATCTCTTTAACCTTCAGATTTGTATTTAAATGAAACCATCTGGATAGTTTTTTTGAAGACCAACATGCTTATCAAAACTTCGGCACTAGTTAAGAACCACAAATCAATTTCCTGCCTGACCAGCATTTCAGCTCAGTATTCCTGAGAATTTCCTACTGGCAGCCATAGGAGCATTATAGCAATGCCGGTTAAAAAAAGCCACACCTTAACAGTTGATTCTGATATTAAATTAGAATTGTTGTAAGACAAGCTTTCTCTGCTTGGCTTTTGGCTTCTGTTTATTTAAAAAAGAACTTCTGATGCTGTTTGCCATTTTGTTGTTTGCTTTGGGATGCATGCTTAACGTCTGGCACTGTGTTGCAACATTGGTATAGAGATTGACAACCAGAAACTTATTGTGTCTTTAACACTATAGCAAATATTTTTCAGACAGCTCTTTGAAACAGTTCCTTAAAGAGGTCCAGAAATAAGCTCTTTCTGTATACTTCAAACACAAGACACTGCAAGGTGTTTTGGGCGGATTTTCGCTCAATCTTCGTGTTGAAGTAACACTAAATTAGAAGCAAAAATGTCAGATGGACACCAAACGTTTTATTTGTGAGGGCAATGCTTGTTGCTTTTACGGGTTTATTTTTTGGTGTTTAAGAGATGGTAGACGTCCAGTATTAAAGTGCAAATCCTTTAAAATATCTTATCAAATCTGTTTACTTATAAACAATAAAACGAAAGAAAAAAACTGAAATATTTACATTTAAAGCTCAAACTTAAAGCTGCTTTAATTGAATTTGTGTGTATTTGCGGCAGTGGAACACGTTGTAAACAGACCATGGACACATAGTGTATAATGTTACCTATTCAGCAGACTCAGAGCAACATTAGCATTTATTTTGAGCCGTGTTTGCTGTCCACCTTGGAAATGGAATCGAATATTCCCTCATTAAGTCTGTTATGGTGTCCAGCTACACCCAAGGCAAATATCTGGCTATAGTTAAGTATTCCATGATTACAGGTAGGTGCTAACTTTTAATCTTCAGTGTTTGCTAGAAAAAGGTGCCGTGGATGGACCAGGTTTTTTGTTACATGTAATTCATAGTCATTTGGCACTTATGTTGATATGAAAAACAATGATGAGTGCAGTTAGATTTCTCACCTTGAGGGAATTAGCTCATCATTTGAGGCTAGTACAGTAATTACATGTTGTCATATTTTCACTGAATGTGTGATTTGAGTCATAATGTGCTGCTGCTTCTGAGCACCCCCAAGAAGGACAGCAAAATCTTTCCCTCAGACCCTGAGGTGTGTGTGTGTGTGTGTGTGTGTGTGTGTGTGTGTGTGTGTGTGTGTGTGTGTGTGTGTGTGTGTGTGTGTGTGTGTGTGTGTGTGTGTGTGTGTGTGTGTGTGTGTGTGTGTGTGTGTGTGTGTGTGTGTGTGTGTGTGTGTGTGTGTGTGTGTGTGTGTGTGTGTGTGCACTTGGCAGCTGCTGATCAGTCCAGCCAAGAGAGAATTACGTCCCTCCCAAGGGGGACGAGGCAGGCCAACAAGGGACAGGTGACTCCCAGTCTCTCCCAGATCGTCTTACACCCACCCACACACATACAGAGAGAGGGAGAGATTGATTGTGGGCCTGTCTACCTGTCCCGCCTAAATAGAGGGGGATGTCCATGCCACCAGGCATAGGGTACAGTGATAATAACCTCAAGTCTTTAGGTGGACAGCTGACACACCTGGGGAGGAATCTGATCTAGTATGTGTGATATTGGATTCCTTTTTACATTCCCAATCCCAATTGTTAGGATTTACAAGCATCACTTAGTCAGCAGTGTGACTCAGGTCTTGCTCACCTATCGGCAGTTTAATATTTAAGCGAAATCTTGGGTAGAACAGACACGTTGCCGCCACACAATCCGAGCCTGTTGTGTCCCTGACTTGATTTCCTCTCTTCTTCTTCTTTCTTGTCGAGCCAGACTGAAGTCCAAGTGCAAGTAAAGCCCCCTTCTCTCCTCTTCCCTTTGCCCGTCTCCTCTCCCTGGCACCGGCCCCCAGACACAAGCCTCTTTCTGTTGGGGCATCGCCATGGCAACCAAGCCACTAACTTGAGGAGGCGACATAAAAACCTGCTCTTTTAGGGGACACAGGAACACCTGCCACCTCCTCCGATGGGGAGGGCTGGGCTGGACGCTTAGCCATGAACACACACACACACACACACTTACATACAAATTCATGTGGGCACGAATGCACACACACACACACACACACACACACACACACACACACACACACACACACACACACACAAACACTCTCTATCTCACACACCCGCACAACCATAAACAGAGGATCAGTGTAACATTCAAATGAGACCTTTAGCTAACATCTGCTCCCCTTTAGAAGCTCTTTTATCTTCCAATAAGAACTCATGTTGTTTGCTGGCTTCTTAACTCGTGTTCTAGCAAAACAAGAAAATAGTTTATGACAAATTATCCAGTACTCATAAGATTTTCTTTCCATACTATACATCTTGATAGTTCTTTGTTAAAGCAGTGGTTACTTAATGACATTACTTGTTATCATGGAGAATCACCAGGGGTATATACAGCTTGCAATACATAAAGATACTTACAGCAACCTGTACCTGTGACCTCATTAGCTGAGTCTTGCCTAGCAACTGTTAAACTTTCCTACACCTCAGACACTCCCTGATACAGAGAACATTCTCTTGTATCAGCCCCTCTAAAGCTCACAGTTGACTCACTGTATCTTTTTTGTTTAATCTGTTTATAGACTAAATGACCAAATATAATGTGTAATTAGTTAGCTCATGAGGCACTACACAGATTTGCAATTAATTCAACTTTATTTGTATAGCATGTTTCATTCAGCTTACAGTGCTGCACAGGTGACAAAACCCAAAATATGACCAAACAAGTATAGACAGTGGAAGAAAATCAAATAAAAACAATCAAACAATAACAGACCAATGTTTGGTTTTAAACTTTAAAAAATGAATACATTTTACTGCTTTTATTAAATGTTGTAAGTAAATACAATAAATTGGGGAATGTCCATAAATCATTGATGGAGCTAAAGCTAACAGGCGATCAGCTTAGTTTAGCATAAAGACTGGCAGTTAGCAAGCCTCTGCATTAAGTTACTCGAACGAAATGCTGTGTCAGCATTGCATCTTTGCTGTGATTATTTACTCTATTTTGAGGTGGCGCTTTAATCATAAGCATTTCATTTGTTGCCTAATCTTTTATTCTAATGAATCAAAACAGATTTTCAACATGGCTTTAATAACCTTATGGGCAGATAACATATGTTGGTTGATAAACACAAAGTAGTTCAGTTGTCATCTTTCTCAAGGCCAATGGCTGAAACTTCCTCAATCAGACAGCAGTTTAAAGCTCACGCAGCCCCTTTTAAAGGCCCCAATCAACAAGTGTCAGTTTGGGGTCAGCCGGCAAGCCGAGCTGCCTGCGTCCTCCTGCTACAGGCGGAATATTCTGGAGAGGCTGGTGAACCTCTGGTGCCTGGCTGCTGTTCATTAAGAGTATTAATGATTAACTGAGAGTGCCATTGTCCCCCGGGCCAGCTGTCCCTGCTCCTACGTTGATCCACTCCGATGCCTCTGGGCCACTAAACTGGCTCCATTCATGTGCTAAAGTGACAGCTGCTCCTCACATTCCTCAGAAAATTAACTGCAGGAGAAGGGGGGAAAAAACAAGCTGGAAGCAAATGAATAATATTTAACAGATTGTTGTTGTTTTTTTTTTCAAAGATGGATTGGTGATGAATGGGTGGATCGGAAGGATTATTTCAAGCCTGTGCGGTAATAGTTAAAGAAGCGGAAGATGGGGGGGATAATGGTTGCTGTGTCGGCGCTGAGTCACTTAGGGGATGTGATTTACGTGAACTCAGCAACTTTATTGTTGAGGTGAAAGCCATCAAGTAGGGTTCATGCTATATTTAACAAATTAAAAATGCAATATGAAAATGTAAAGTCACTGTAGGCTGAGCTTTTTGTCCCAATTAAATGTTTCTTAGAACATAATCCTTATTGATATTGAAATAGAAATTTGCTTTGGTTAACATTCTTAGTGGCATTTAAGGTATTACTGTATATCTGAGATTGAGATTTGCTGCTCGTTCAAAATTAACAAATGATAATCAACTCTGTTACCGTCAATAAAATGTCAAATAAAAAGACAGACAGAAAGTACATTTTCCCTGGCATTTGTGCAAAATGAACAATGCGAGCAATCATAACTTGTATTATCCTGTATTGTTTTACAACATCTGTAGTAAAAAAAACTGTTATTTCATCTTTCCGCTGGGAAAGGACTTTTATTAGACCTTAAAAGGCACCGCGGGTGTTGCTCTGGTATCTGCGGCTCTTGTGTTGTGAAGAATTGTTATTGTTCCACCTGGGAACAATTATGCCATCTTGTCTGTAATCAGTTGAGTGGTCACAGATACTGTAGGTGCATGCTGTGGGAGTGAAGGACTGTGTTACTGACAGCATCTGCTCTTACTGTCCCCTTTCCTTTTATTTGTACCAAACCTCCTTGGAGACAGGTGGGATCTAATGACTGGAAACATGATAGTTGTTTTCCACATCTCTTCAAATTAGAGGGTCTCTTTCTGTTTTTATTTATTGTTTTTGCTCAAGTCAACACATATTTTACATTCCAGTTGTGTTCCTGGATGTAACCCTGAAATAGCAGAAACACCACACAAACACAACAAAAGCTTTAGAGTAAAAAACAAAGACTGAAGGTTTTTAATTATGAGTTTATCAGCTCATGGTGTTTTGGAGCTGTTGATACAACTCTGTGGTTTTCTTGTGTAGCAGAGTTGCTATGCAATTTTTCTCTTATAAAATGTGGGTGAGGGTCTAGCCGCTCTGTTCCTCTTTGCTGTATTTGCAGTATGTCGACATGAGACTTTTCCTCTTGCCACATTAAGAACATTATGACTGATGAACCACCTGCTGCAACTAAACTTTCTCTAAAGACCAACTGTATTTGTCAGACCTCTGTAAGGCTGTCACATAATATGACTTATTTGGGTCTCTGCATTTTAAGGTGTGATTTACTAAAGTCCCTGCCTTGAAATACTGGTGAATCAGTCTGACTGGAAGATACTAAGCACCTTATTTGTTACAGATTATTGACTTAATCTGTATCAAAATATCCCAAATCAATAAACTATCATAAAAAGCTGTCCATCTCTGTCCATGATAGTAAAATAGGTTGTTATTTTCTATTACAGTTATGTTCCATTATTTTGTAAGATAAGCTATGCATTTATAAAAAATAAATCTAATCAAATGAAGGAAATAAGTTTGAAAATGTGTGAATGTAGAGCTGCGCTGGTTTTGTGTATTTGGGTGTGAGAACGAGTATTTCTTCTTTTGTGTAGACTGTTTGTAAGTCTGTAAGCTACCGAACAATGACAGCTCTCACACAGAAAAAATCCTAAGAAGATCATACAACTTGTAAATTTGGCTTGTTTTACTTCTGTTCAACAACCCCTATCAATACATCTCTCTTTTTTGACAGGAACTATGTAATCTCACACTTCTACTGTGCACAAGTGGGAAATACTTTACCGTGACACCTCCGGGGAGGGAGGGTGAGACCACCAGATGTTTTTGCATTATTTGAATATTTTTGATTAATGGCAAAGTCCTCTAGGAGCAGCCACCACCTAGTTTCGGTGGATTCACAATAAGCATTAACGCCTTCTATGACAGGAAAGAGGCCAATGAAGTGGCCGCGGTATAAATCGAAAGTGTGTGCGTGTGTGCGTGTGCGTGTGCGTGTGCGTGTGCGTGTGCGTGTGTGTGTGTGTTCAGGGCCGGTTGTTTTGAGTCTTACCTCCCATGGCAATTCCAAAATACAAAACTGCTTTCAGGAAATGAGAAGTACTTGAGGCATGTCTTTTGCAGAATGTCACCTTTTTCTTCTCAGGTTACTTGAGGCTGTTACTGAGCCAGTCAGGCTGGTCAATTAAGGTTAATATATCTCCTTTTACCGTTTGATTGGTGCAAGCTTAGCATTGTTTTCCTTCGCTTTACGACTATGTGAAGCAAATCCGACATGCACAGACCTGAGCAAAGGGAGTACTGCCTTTCGGCCTGGGATTGTGGACTGTCTTAACAGCCAACAGTTTACTGCCAGGGAACATAGAGGTGGTTGTGTCCATTTGACTCTGTATGCATGCACGTGCACCCACCCTAAAATAAAAACACACACCAGTTTGGTTTGTGGCATGTGCGACATAAACACCTATTTTTCATAGATGTGTTTGTGTATGTTGGACGAAACGCTGCTGGGGAACTAATGAAAATCATGACTGCAATGGAATAACTGTGAACTTTCATTTCTCTATTTTAGTAAATACACCACTAGACATTTAACTTAGTCATGTCTAGAGCAGATGCTTTGCATAATTTAAGTCTCTTTTTCCTTTCCCCAAAGCATAAAATGATGTGTCATAAAAGGCACCCCTTTCAGAGTAAGAATCTTGGATTTTTTTTAAATCTCTCTGAGGAGCAATACACTGGAAAACAGGAAACAAGATAATATGTCAGTGTGTGCATATGGGTGTCAACTATGCAAACACTACTGTTAAGGAACGTTTTTTTATCAGCTCTACACCTGCAATTGACAGACACCATCTCACGTGCGCTGCAATGCATGAGTTATTTAAGTGAGGAATTTAAATTCAGTATGGGCTCAATCATATTTACGCTATGTCTTTTAAATTAAGAAACCATTTACTCAACTGTGATGAGGCAATGATAGATGGGGGAGTGCACACAGACTGGGTAAGAATGCAGCTCCTGTAGATGTACATAGAGCAATGCAGCTTTGGGTGTGTTTAGTTTTGAAGACACAAAGTCTTTGACTGGAAGCAGAAGAGGATCTGGGTTGCAGGCAGCAGGATTTGACAAGCGGCTTATTTCCTGTCATTGAATGCGGGTCACATGGCGAGTGCGTGGGCGCGAGATAGTGGAATGCATTAAAGGGGTGAGGCTCTTGACATCAGATACAGCCTCACACACACATAGCATTACTTGCAACTTAAAGGGGGACACAAAATATAGCTCATAGACATGTTTGCTTTGGGATAAATACACACACACAATGTTTTAACTGATGTTGAAAGTTCAGGGTGGCTCTATTTGAAAAGATTTGCATTGACCCGCGGTGTCCTGGGTCAAACACTTGGTTCATGAAGTCAAGGTGCTATAGGCGACAACAGTCAGATCCAGAGAGTGATAGGAGGGTTCAACGGTTCAGCAGTAAAAGAAAAAGTGCCATTCACATGTGAACATGAGGGAAAAACATGCGCCTGCATCCACCCACACACACGCACGCACACACTGCGCAGCGTGTGTGTCCAACATTCTGTTTCCCAGTGTTATAAATCTTTGTGTGTGAATGAAACATTGCCATCCAATCAAATCACTCAGAGGCCATGCAGACATCCCCGCCCCTTTGCTTCCTCAATGCTCCACTTAACCCCACTCTCTCTCTTTCTCTTGTTCGCCACCAGACATAGGTTAACATTTTCTACCTATAACAATTTCAAGTTGTCATTCAAGGAGAGACATCCTCTTATGAACAACCTCGAAGGCACAACTGTACGTGACCTCTTCTCCTTTTAGCTGCACAGTAATGGATTGCATGTGTGCTTGCTAGCTTTTCCTATGATTCTTTTTTAGCATAACTTGATCTTGTGTCAGATATAAGTCACTGTCACAGATGTGTTCTTCCTGCACTCCAACACTCTCACTGATGAAATTGGAGGACTTTTAACTTTGTAGTTGATTTATATTTTATGCCACATTTTAACGGATTGAGACAGAAATATGAATGGGAGCCCAAGTATATACCACAGTAGGCCGCTGACACCCTATGTGGCCCCACTGTAACGACTGCTCCAGACACACACACACACACACACACACACACACACACACACACACACACACACACACACACACACACACACACACACACACACACACACACACACACACACACACACACACACACACACCCACACACCCACACACACACACACACACACACACACACACACACACACACACACACACACACACACACACACACACACACACACACACACACATAGACACACACATGCACACACGTGTGCCAATAGTGTGGCCTTGATGTGGGCTTGTGTGCTGTGTCTGCTCTGAGTGTCTACAGCTGGAGACCAAGGCTGCAAGAGGAGAGGGGGAATGAAAAAGCAGGAGAGGAAGGATCAAAATTAGAAGAAGTAGAAGATGAAGGAGCTACAAGACTAAGGAAAAAAAGATAATATGATGAGGTGGAAGAGTTGGAGTCAGCGGGAGGCAAAACAGTCCAGAGACTTGTGGTAAAGTGTGGCAACATTCACAGACATGGGCTGGGAGGCTGAAAATGGAAAATGTGACATGTTTTAGCAATGTATGAGGGCCCCCATTTGAGGTTGTGTGTGTGTCCGTGTGTATGTGCATGTGCGTTGGTGGGTGTGTCACTAAGCTTCTGTGTCCTGGTTTTTGGTTGGGCGGTCCAAAAAGGCCACACCAGGCCATACCAGAGTAATACAATTTGCCAGATAGTTCCTGTTGATTCCTTCATTCATGATAATGTTAGAGGAATAGAATGTGGGACAAGGTTCAGGGATGGCGAATTCTGACTAAGCAGACATGTGAGACCTCATTACTGAACACCCATACTGCTGTCAACAACATTTGTGTATTAAGCCTATTTAAATAACCTTTATTTAAACATGACAATCCAAGGGGGATTAGTCCTGGGCAAGACGAGCAGTGGCACAACTAAAAACACATAGACAGAAAAAACAATAAAGTAACAAACACAAATAGGAACCAAAATTCAAGCATGGGACATTTATTAACAATAGCATCTTAGAGATTTGCCTCTTAGTCTTTCATTTAAAAGCGATCAACAATCCAGTTTCAAGTCTTTTATTCAACATCATTAAGACCAAAGGCGCATAGTCATACTGTATCTGACATAGAATTATACGTCTGTAACGCAAAGTCAGATCATTTATTCTATTAATTACTAAAGGCAAAACTCTCAGAATGGAAACTCATACACACGTGACAAAGGGCGTACATACACTTGATTTGAAGGGGTCCAAAACCAACAAAAAAAGTTTGTGAACCTCTGCC